>NC_138769.1:533179517-533713158 GCF_965119305.1 Pelophylax lessonae | reverse complement strand
GATATACATACACTTTTTTGGGATCATATTTTCTATTCCGCTATTTAATCAAAAACCTTTGGGGATCAGTTAAATTGGGGGATAGTCTGTGTTGGTACGTGTGAGAGAGATCCACCTTTCCAGTTTTTGAGGGTTCATCTCATACTTCTAGAAGATTTGAGGGTGCTGCCTGTTCCATACCCCCCCCCTACTCCTCATCTAGCCTTTTAGGGGTGCAACAATAGTAATTGGGGCCTAGTGTGGGTTGTGTACGTGTGATATACATACACTTTTTTTGGATCATATTTTCTATTCCGCTATTTAATCAAAAACCTTTGGGGATCAGTTAAATTGGGGGATAGTCTGTGTTGGTACGTGTGAGAGAGATCCACCTTTCCAAGTTGTTGGGGTTCATCTCATACTTCTGAAGGTTTGAGGGTGCTGCCTGTTCCATACCCCCCCTACTCCTCATCTAGCCTTTTAGGGGTACAAACAATAGTAATTGGGGCCTAGTGTGGTTGTGTACGTGTGATATACATACACTTTTTTTGGATCATATTTTCTATTCCGCTATTTAATCAAAAACCTTTGGGGATCAGTTAAATTGGGGGATAGTCTGTGTTGGTACGTGTGAGAGAGATCCACCTTTCCAAGTTGTTGGGGTTCATCTCATACTTCTGAAGGTTTGAGGGTGCTGCCTGTTCCATACCCCCCCTACTCCTCATCTAGCCTTTTAGGGGTACAAACAATAGTAATTGGGGCCTAGTGTGGTTGTGTACGTGTGATATACATACACTTTTTTTGGATCATATTTTCTATTCCGCTATTTAATCAAAAACCTTTGGGGATCAGTTAAATTGGGGGATAGTCTGTGTTGGTACGTGTGAGAGAGATCCACCTTTCCAAGTTTTTGGGGTTCATCTCATACTTCTGAAGATTTGAGGGTGCTGCCTGTTCCATACCCCCCCTACTCCTCATCTAGCCTTTTAGGGGTACAAACAATAGTAATTGGGGCCTAGTGTGGTTGTGTACGTGTGATATACATACACTTTTTTTGGATCATATTTTCTATTCCGCTATTTAATCAAAAACCTTTGGGGATCAGTTAAATTGGGGGATAGTCTGTGTTGGTACGTGTGAGAGAGATCCACCTTTCCAAGTTGTTGGGGTTCATCTCATACTTCTGAAGGTTTGAGGGTGCTGCCTGTTCCATACCCCCCCTACTCCTCATCTAGCCTTTTAGGGGTACAAACAATAGTAATTGGGGCCTAGTGTGGTTGTGTACGTGTGATATACATACACTTTTTTTGGATCATATTTTCTATTCCGCTATTTAATCAAAAACCTTTGGGGATCAGTTAAATTGGGGGATAGTCTGTGTTGGTACGTGTGAGAGAGATCCACCTTTCCAAGTTTTTGGGGTTCATCTCATACTTCTGAAGATTTGAGGGTGCTGCATGTTCCATACTCCTCTTCCTCATCCTCCCTTTAGGGTAGGAAAAAATTTAATCGGGCCTAGTCTGTGTTTGTACGTGTGAGATACACAGTTTTTTATCCTATTCCGCTATTCAATACACACCCTTTTGGTGTAAAAAACATTAAATTGCGGCATAGTTTGCATATTTGACATTTGCATATATTGTGCCTTGTTGCGCTGTTTTGGGTACTCCACCAACATGGCCAGTGGCAATGACGCCATTCTCAGCTTAACTATCCCACTTCTATGCCTCCTTGAAAAAACAATTTGGGCGATGATGGAAGAGGATGTGGCACAGGATGAGGAGGAGGAGGAGGAGGAGGATGAAGAGGTAACATTTCAAAGGCTTTCAGGGCAGTCATTCGCAAGGGGCTCCGAGGGTGGGTTCCTGCACACACAAACGCCAGGGACACAATTGTCCAGCAGGGGCACAGTTCTGGAGGATGAGGAGGATGAGGAGGAGGAGGAGCTGGAGGAGGAGATGGAACCATGTTCACAGCAGGGTGGCACCCAGGCCAGCTCATGGCCATCACTGGTGCGTGGCTGGGGGGATACAGAGGACACGGACGATACACCTCCCACAGAGGACAGCCTTTCGTCGCCTCTGGGCAGCCTGGCACACATGAGCGATTACATGCTGCAGTGTCTCCACAACGACCGCCGAGTTGCCCACATTCTAACTTGTGCTGATTACTGGGTGGCCACGCTGCTGGATCCCCGTTACAAGGACAACGTACCGTCCTTAATTCACTCACTGGAGCGCGATCGCAAGATGCGCGAGTACAAGCGCACGCTGGTAGACGCCATGCTGCTGGCATTCCCATCTGACAGCGGGGCCACAGTGGAAGCACAAGGCAGAGGAGGAGGAGGAGGAGGTCGCCAACGCAACCAGGGCACCGCCAGCACCTCAGAAGGCAGGGTTAGCATGGCCGAAATGTGGAAAAGCTTTGTCAGCACGCCACAACAAACAGCAGCACCAGCAGCTCAGATGGAACGTCTTAGCAGGAGGCAGCATTTTACCAACATGGTGGAGCAGTATGTGTGCACACGCCTACATGTAGTGAATGACGGGTCTGCCCCCTTCAACTTCTGGGTCTCCAAATTGGGCACATGGCCTGAGCTTGCCCTTTACGCCTTGGAGGTGCTGGCGTGCCCTGCAGCCAGTGTATTATCTGAACGGGTATTTAGCACGGCTGGGGGCGTTATAACAGACAAGCGCAGCCGCCTGTCCAGAGACAATGTGGACAAGCTCACGTTCATTAAAATGAACCAGGCATGGATCCCACGGGACTTTTCCGTACCTTATGCAGAATAGCAATGGATACCGACCTTACCCACCCATTGTTCCATTTTTGCTCTTTCTCACTCTTTTGGGGTGTACCCTCATTTAAAATTTGTGAAAAGAAGCAGTGTTGGCTACCTCGTCCTCCTCCTCAGGGCCAGATTAATGTAGGGGCTATTGGAGCTGCAGCTCCAGGCCCCTACCTTTTATATAGGCCCCGGGTTGGCCATATTCACTGTTACCGCTCTTCTGTCACTTGTAAACACAGAAGTCTGGCTTCTATGCTCGCTTCCCCAGGCAGCACCCTCAGAACCTCCCCACACAGCGTGAAGGCCGGACAAGGAGGGACAGTTGGCGATGCATGGATGTGTTTATGGGCTTCAGAGACAGCATCCCATGTTGAATTAGGCATGCATGGCTGCACCCTTCCTCCTCTGGGTGCATGGCAAGGCACGGCCCTAAGGCCCTTCAAAATCCTCAGCACCAAGCCCATGATGCTGTTAATCCGGCCCTGGTCCTCCTCCACCGCCGCTTCCACCTACACCGCCCATAGGTGTGCGCAGCCTATTGCATTAAGGTGTGCACCCCAAAGTTGAAATACACATGCATGTGTTTGCCAGCAGGGAGAGTAATGTATCGGGGCCATGTACCTGTAGGCAAGGAGAAATAGAGCAGAGCAGGTCCCAGGGAGATCTTTCCCATCTCCTCACTGGCAATGCTATGTGCCCTAGGTGATTAGGGTGTGCCCAGGCACACCCAGCACACCCTGTGCGCACGCCTATGTCACCGCCACATCCACCACCACCTCAACCTCCCTCCTACTCCATATGGGCCTCGTCCTTCAGAGATGAAGAAGAACATTGTTTTATTTTTCTGTTTTTTTTTGTTGTTTTAAGTTATTTCCCTATCCACATTTGTTTGCAGAGCACTTGCCATGCTCTTAATTACGTTTTGCTGCCATTTGCAGCACTCTAGCCCTTTCCTTTGGTGTTTTAGAGCCATTTTAGTGCCTTAAAGTTCGGGTCCCCATTGACTTCAATGGGGTTCGGTGTCCGGGAAAAGTTCGGTAAAAGTCCGGGACACGGACTTTTTTTTAAAGTTCGGCCGAACCCGTCGAACACGGACATCTAGGTGTCCGCTCAACCCTACACAGGAACAAAGTCTGTCAAACAGGAACAATCTGGAACAAAGATCAGCAATGAACTGACACTGATCTAAGCGAGAGGCAGTGTTTTATAGCTTGCTTAAGGAGCAATTAGCTTCAGGTGTACAATGAGAGACAGGAGTATACTCAGGTGAAGTCCAGTCCCCTAGTGCTGCAGGCAATACCAGATTAACAGGACCCATACGAGTGGAAGTGTGGTTCGGAGGTAGGATAACAGGACAGAATGTCAAAGTACACAGGTTCAAATCCCATGTCGGGTACTTAACGGAGGCCACGCCTGGCCGCCTGTAATACACGGCGAGAACCGTGACATTTTGTTAACGGTATAGACAGCTGATGAGTCATTAATTGTTAAGGACGCTGCACCCAGGATGCCGCTGTTCAGCTCCTTAACATCCAGCTATTAACTTGTTGTTGAGGATGCTGACAGGCCACCTCCTTAGCAAAAAATGCTACCTCTCCTAAAGACTTTTGAAAAGCTCCTAAACACTGACAAAAAGGCTGGCAAAAAAATCCTAAATATTATTTTTATCCAGCATTTTTTTTTAGCAGTTTATGAGCATCTAGTGTGCATGGAGCCTAAGCCTATTCAAAAAGCCTTTCTAACTGTGGTGCAATACATTTTTTTTTTTTTTACAGATGCTATATTCCTACTCAATCTCTCAGAAAGCACAGCTTGTTCAGAAAGGCTTTTTATTAGTTATACAAGCCTTTATGTTATTTCCTTCATTGATGTAAAAAAGGACAACAATATATATATATATATATATATATATATATATATATATTTTTTTTTTTTAACGGATGTTAAATGCCTGCTCAATCACTCATGAATTGCAGCCTGTTCATATAGACCTAATAATCCTGCTGTAAAGGCTTAAAAATGTGTCCTTCAAAACTGTTCTATTTTTCAGGCTTCAGACTTTTAAAATAGCTCTAATTTTTTTTATTTTTTACACGTGTTCAGCATGATCCCTCCCCTTGGAACAGTGGAATAGCAGAAAGGCTACAGGACATCTGCATCCCATTTTTAAAATTTTTTGGGTAAGGTATAAAAATTGAGAAAAAAGACATTTACCAACAAAGAAACACAAAAAAACAAAAAAAGCAACACTTTCTGTTTGTGAGGAATTAATAGATATATATCCAAAAAATGCATACAGTGCTAAGCATAAATGAGTACACTCCAATAGTGATGGACAAACATCTGCCGGGAAGGTTCGCGAACGGTACGTGCAAACTCGCTCAAATGTTCGCGAACCGCAGGTTCGCAGTGGGCCCTATTCATTTTAATGGCAGACGAACATGAAAAACCTCCAGGTCATATTTGCAGCCACAAAATACTTAGTAGCTGTGCACACATAGTCCCGCAACATGGACACTGACATACCATAAATATTGCTATTGGAAAAGTTGCCATACATATTTATTTTTATTCAGTGAAAAATATATATATATTTTTTCTAAATCAGCCAGAACTGACAGCAGCCGGTAAATACATGTCAAATACCATATAGGGTCCATTCACACGTCTGTAAAATGGGTCCGCATCCGTTCCACAATTTAGCAGAACGTTTACAGACCCATTTATTTTCAATTCCAGTCTGAAAATGTATGCATTCACAGGCTAAAGAAGTAAGTGTCGGCCAGTACAGGCACCAAAAATTTGCCAACAGGCGTCCACCTGACAGCAAAGAACTTTGTATTCTGTGGCTGGAGGTACATTAGGCATTCACAGGATAAATAAGCGTTGACCATTACAGGCCCCAAAAATTAGCCCACAGGCGTTCACCTGACAGCAAAGAACTTTGTATTCTGTGGCTGGAGGTACATTAGGCATACACAGAATACAGAAGTAAGTGTCGGCCAGTACAGGCCCCAGAAATTAGCCAACAGGTGTTCACCTGACGGCAAAGAACTTTGTATTCTGTGGCTGTAGGTTGCTGTGTGGAGCAGGGACAGAGTGTTAGTGACTAGGGATGATCGAACGGTTTGGGTCGACCATCGGTTCGACCCGAACATTGACTGTTCGAAATTCGGCCGAATTCCGAACTTTTTGCGGAAAAAGTTCGGAATTCGGCAACCAGAACTGACCAAAATGCAATGGGACAGGAACTGGGCTTTAAAAGCCTGTGATTGGACCAGAAACATTAGTAAAAGACAATTGAGGGGGCAGGAGGATGCTAGGAATGTGATTGGAGTGACTAGGGGGTCCAGAGGCCAATCAGTAGTGAATACGCCCCCCAGTATATAACATAGCCTCGCCAAATCTCTAGCACTGTAATACAGGGGCTGTGGAAGAGAGTGGAAGCAGTTCTGTTACTCCTGCTTCAAAAGTGTCATTTAGCAATTATTAGTGTGAGGAAAAGGATATCTAGTGTAGTTATGTCAAGATATGAAGAGCCTATCATTATATATCATTATATAGTCAAAGAGTCCCCTTTAATATACTAAAAAAATATATTCCTCTTAATGCTTAGAATTCTAGTTGGTATGTTTTAAATACTGTGTCTCACATTGTCCCAGAGGATATGAAATGTTCTGCCAAAGATATGATAAGATTCCCGGAAAGAGATGTTCATGAAAACAAGCCGTTACCGTAAAATGTAAAAAGCCCCTAATCAATCATTTTTAATTGTCAGACTAACCTTTCACTCGACGTCATTGTCTCGGTCAAGATGACCGTATGTGTAATTAGACTGTATTGTGAAATTTTGTGTAATATTGTGAAACTTTGTGTAATCTGTAACTTGGGCTTGTGCCCGTTTATGTACTATAAAAGCTCTGTAACCAATGTAATCTGGGTCACATTTCTGTTGGAAGATGTGGACCCGCTGTATGGCGTATATTCTGTGTAAACATATGGAGGCGAATGCAAACCTGATTGGCGTAGATGTCCATTATTTCAACTTAACATTTAGTGACCCCTAAAATCGTGTCTTTCTGACTGCATCTCCGCTGCCGGAAATCACGCCACCACAGGAGGGACAGCACAGAGGCCTCAGGTGAGAAAACATTTTAATTTCTCATGTTGAAACTGTCTTTATCTGATGTGTGGTGGTATGCTGGTTGGGGAGTGCGGCTACGAAAGGTAACACGTTTCCTTTGAATTTAATTGCATTCTGTCTGTGTATGGTTACTGAGATTATTAAATGGTACCAAGGGGAAATATTGTGCATGCAAATATTATTATCTAAAGTAATTTTCTTCTCTCCTTACCATCAGAAATTACAATATAAATATAGTTATGTAAATAAGGGACGATTAAGCAGAGGTACCACTATTTTCTGGATTGTGTGTGTGGTGTTGAAAGACAAATGTGGAGGTATTAGGGCAGGTTTTGGCTTAAACCTCAGTGTCTGTATGACCTGCTGAGGTGTTCTTTGGATTAGGGAGTCAGAGAAAGACTAGACTATATTCACTCGTTCAGAAGACGTTCGAACGAGTATAGAACAGATTAAGACATGTCGTAATAAGTACCTGGCTGACTGGTATGCAGCCGTTGCGATAAGAAACGGAGTTCTTGATCCCGGAATCTCCAAATATTGTCATTTCTTAAAGTGGTAACGAGAAATTGTAAAAAGGGAAATTTAAGTGATAAGAATGTTTTGCCCATTATGAATGACTTAGGGCTTACAAAAACTAGTGCAAAAAAAGTTATTAAAAATAGCAAAGAAAACACCCATCGATGCACCCATCGTTAAGATGATGGTGAGTGGTGATCCAGACGCCCTCAAACATCATGTAAAATGGTGCAAAATTACTAAAAAGCGTTTAAAGAGGATCCCTCTAAATGGTGGCCACCAGAGGGCTCTTTTGAGTACGCCTAAAAATTGATGCCTTGTTTAACTTGCTATTTAAAATGTCTGATTGTGGGGGAATTAAATGTCTAGCAGCACGGGAGGAAAAAGAAATAGGTGAAGCCCCTCCCTATAAAATGTGTTCAGAAAAAGCTACTTTAACAAATAGATGAGGAAGAGTAATAGAAACAGTTTTATCAGAGAAAACGTAGTTCGCCGTAGTTGGCAGGACACTTTGAGGTTATTTTTTATATATAGAATTATAGATAATGAGAATTTACATTTTGCTCATGAGTCCCTGTATGAAAGGGAGCTCTGCTGCAAAATTTTGAAAATTTACTACTTGCCAAGAAAGGGTTCAAAAAAAATATTTTCGTTCCCGTTATAGTTATGGAATTTATTTTTGGACAGAAAGGGTTACCGCAATTAGTGTGACCATTGGACCCTGTTGGCACCGAGCCAAAAGTTTTAAATCAGATTAACTTTTTATCTGATTATAGTTTTTGAATGGTATTTTAGGGGTGTCCTCTATTGAAGGAGGGGAACCTCTGGTCAGGTTTTTGTAAAAATGACACAGAAAAAAAATAAATAAAAATAAAGAAGAAAGTTTTTTTGTAAGTTTGGCAGGGAGCCAAAAAAATGTTTTAGTTTTATAGTTTTATCTGATTTTAGCATACAAGCATACAAGTGGTATCTGATGTGCCATCTCTACTGATGGCTATACCATCCAATGCTACCCACTTTTACAGTGAAGTAATGCATTTTTTTAGCGTCCTAGTGGACGAGGAGACAAAGCCATCTTTGTTTCTTGTTTTTCAGTCCGGGTAACTGACCTGGTGTAGAAATTACCTTAAAAATAGGTGATGGAGGTCAGTTTACAGCAAGGATAGGGAAAGTTTATGTCCCTTAGAAACGCCAAGAAATTAAGATAATTGTAGAAGATCTCCCAAACATTGCCAAGAGTTTTAAAAGGAATGGGTAACAAGCATGTTTGATAAAGGACAGGATATGCGAATGTTATTGGATGTTGTTTAGAAGGAAGGTGAGGATATGTTGAACTATTGGAATAGATTCAAAGATGCTATATAGAAGCACAGTGATTGGGTGACTGAAAGTGAAGATGACATGAAACAACCTAAAGTGATAAATATTTTTGTAAGTGGATTGTTGTCTGAGATTAGAAAAGAAAATGGAGCTCTGCATAGCAAGCTGGAGAATTAAGCCTGTCCCTGAGTTGGTTGACATAGCACAGATAGCTTGTGAAGTGTTAAGGAAAAAATAGAGAGAAAGGAAAAAACTAAAATAATAAAAATGCAAGTCCCTGAGGTTAAAGAAAAGGTTATTAAACCCAGGGGAATGCCAGTTTCTACAGTACAGGTGACGGAACTCCCTTATCCCCCATCAGGAGTAGTGTACATTTCCAATTATGTGGTCCCCCAGGCCAAAAGGGAGAACTGGAGATCCAAAGAGGGGCAGTGTAGGACCCCTACAGGAATTATTAAAGGGACAAACAAAAAGCAATTATAAATTCACTTTGGAGGAATTAACCCCTTCAGTTATGGAAGCATTTAAACAAATCAAGCAATCTTTGCTAACAGTGCCCAGTCTTGGTTTGTCAGACTATAGCAAAGATTTCTATTTATTTTGCACAGAAATAAATGGACATGCGAATGGGGTGTTAACGTAACACTTCTGTGCCAGACATCGCCCAGTGGGGTACTACAGTTACCCATTGGACAGCGTTGCCAGGGGGCTACCTGGATGTCTAAAAGCAGTAGCGGCGGCTGCCCTACTGGTTGAAAAAACTGTAGACATTGTATTGGGCAACACTTTGTATTTGATGTGCCCCCATGATTTGGAGGCTATGTTGAATAGTGCCTATACTGAACACTTCTCAGTACAGAGGATAACACATTATCATTTGATTTTGTTAGCAGCCTCCAATCTCAAAATTCAACGCTGCCAGACTCTGAATCCATCTACTTTTATACCGGAAGCTGACAGTGAGGAAGTTGATGATTCTGAATACCTGATACATGATTGTGCTGCCTCTATTGATGAAGTAACAAAACCCAGATCTGATCTTCAGGATGAATCCATTGCTGGTCTGCCTGTATGTGCAGACTTGTTGGTAGATGGCTCATCCCTCAGACGACCTGATGGGTTAACATTAGCTGCCTGTGCGGTAGTAAACAGTGAGAGCCGACTACTGCATACTGAAATTCTGCTAAATTCTATGTTATCGCAGGCTGCGGAACTTACAGCTCTCTGTGTTGCATTGGAGCTAGCAGAATGAGATACGGTAAATATCTACAGTGATTCTGCTTATGCTGTGGGTATATTGCAAAGCTTTGCACAATTATGGCAGGAAAGGGGTTATCTGATAGCAACAGGAACACCCATTCAGCACAAAGAGTTAATTGTTAGACTATTGTTTGCAGTCCAATCGCCTCTTAAAGTAGCAGTAATCAAATGTAAAGCACATACCGGGTTTAATGACAGTGTATCGGTTGGGAATGTTTTGGATGATAAATATGTCAAAGAAGCTTTTCACTCTTATCAGCCACATGTAGTCCCTACATTTTTTGTCACAGAGTTTCAGGTAGACCTTGTTGTTCTTTTGGCCCTGCAGGAAAGTTCACCCCACCGATCCACTTGGTCTACAAAAGGAACTGTTTGCGGACAAGATGGTCTGTGGATGTTGAATGAAAAGCTGGTTGCTCCACCGACTCTTTTTCCTTCATTTTTTGCCCTGAGCCATGGGCCTTGCCATGTCTCAACAGGAGGGATGTGTCGGGTTGTGAACAAACAGTGGTGGGCACCAGGTTTTTACACATATGCTGCTAAACAGGTTAATGAATGTGTTGTATGTCAAATGCATAACATAGGTAAACCAGTGCCTACCCCTATGAAACACATTCCGCATACTGAGAAGCCGTTTCAAATAGTGCAGATTGACTTCTCAGATATGCCCCCTTGTGGCTGATTCAAGTATCTTTTAGTTTGTGAAGAATGATGCCAGAACAGTAGTTAAGTGTCTTACTAGAGAATTGATTCCTAGGTTTGGTATGAGAGGTGTGATCTCTTCAGACAGAGGTACACACTTTAATAACAAACTAATAGCAGAGGTAGAAGATATCTTAGGTCTGAAACAACAGTTACACACCACATATAGACCACAGGATAGTGGGATGGTGGAACGCAGTAATTAAATCCAAAAAAGGTATCTGGCCAAGATGACTACTAATGGAAAAAGTACATGGGTAGAAACATTGCCCATAGCCCTAGCAACTATCAGGACTACCCCTAAGGAGAAGATGTATTGTTTGGGCGCCCTCCTAAAAGACTTCCTACAGCTTCTGTAACATCAGAAACAGTGACTTTAAGACTTTAACACAAACGTGTTTTCTGATACTTTTTCCAAAGCAGGACAGCCAGTGGACCTAAGTGAAAAGACTCATGGACTAAATTCTGGAGAGTGGGTGTACATCAAGAATCACACCCCCAGGACTACTCTGTCCCCTAAGTGGAAGGGACCGTTCCAGATTATTTTTGTGTCTCCCACAGCTGTAAAGCTAAAATACTATAAGTATTGGGTGCATGGTTCCCATTGTAAGAAAGCAGTAGCTTTGAACAAACATACAAGCCAGTGTACTGCTGGCAAGGACTTTTCTGTACGTTTACCTCCTAGGTCATCTCCATCATTGACTCAGGCTCGAGCCAGAAGACTACGAATACGGAAGAATGTATCTTATAATGCCTAGAGCTGATCTGCATCTCTGAGGAATTATCCTGAGTGGAGAAGCTTTGGTGTGGATCACGGTCATGATGTATGAATGGATTCACATGATAAAAAAAAAAAAGGTGAGACGCATGATACCTTTTCTCTCAATGCTACTGTAATGACTAAAAAGTTACACATTACCACAGAGCCTGAATCTGATCAACGGCTGAGGAGATACTTACATGCTAAACTGGGAGAACCCTTCTATAATTCCTCTGTGGCCATGCAGTTGCAAGCTGCCAAGAAGTTGGAAATCACTAAATGTTGGATATGCACACACTCACCTATCTCGCATAAGACTTTGCCCTTACTAGGTATACCCAATACCCTAGATGAGATAGAAGATGGTGCTCACTTTGGCAATATCAGTGCTAAAAGGGTTGACAAGGCCATTTCACTGCTACTATTTACCAAGGCCCCAATGAGAATACCAGCAGTATGTATTAACTTTACCCGCATTTATCCACCAGAACTACTAGAGAAAGGTTTCAAGAATACTGATCGATAGTGATGTCGCGAACCTAAAATTCGCGAACATCGGCAAATGTTCGCGAACCGGGCGAACCGCCATAGACTTCAATAGGCAGGCGAATTTTAAAACACACAGGGACTCTTTCTGGCCACAATAGTGATGGAAAAGTTGTTTCAAGGGGACTAACACCTGGACTGTGGCATGCCGGAGGGGGATCCATGGCAAAACTCCCATGGAAAATTACGTAGTTGACGCAGAGTCGGGTTTTGATCCATAATGGGCATAAATCACCTAACATTCCTAAATTGTTTGGAATAACGTGCTTTAAAACATCCAGTGTGTGAATACGATCAGGTATGATGTTGTATCGGTCAAGTAGTGTAAGGGTTACGCCCGCTTCACAGTGACAGACCAAACTCTGACAGACCAAACTCCCCGTTTAACAGTCAGTCAGTCCATTTGCACAACCGCAAACTCCCCATTTGCACAAGGTTGGATACCAAGCTAGCCATGTCCCGTTCCTTGTCCTCACTGACATCATTGAAGGTCTCTTCCTCCACCCAGCCACGTACAACACCAAGGGTCCCCGAAAGGTGAGAACAAGCCCCCTGGGACGCCTGCTGTGGCTGGTATTCCACCTCCTCAAAGCCACCTTCCTCCTCTGACTTCTCTTCTTCAGACTCCTCTCTCTGCGTTGCCACAGGTCCAGCAATTGACAACGCCAAGGCTGCTTCTGGTGGTGATGGGGACCACAACTCTTCCTCTTCATGCTCATCTACAGCCTGATCCAGTACTCTTCGCAGGGCACTCTCCAGAAAAACGCATATGGGATGAGGTCGATGATGTTGCCTTGGGTTCGACTGACCACCAGGTTTGTCACCTCCGCAAAAGGACGCATGAGCCTACAGCCATTGTTCATGAGCATTCAGTAACGCGGCCAAAAAATACCCAGCTCCGCAGAAAGAATGAAAGAAAATGAATGTTTTTTCTATGAAAAATTATCCCGCGGATCGCTTTTGGTCTGTTCACAATGAAGCAACGACCTTATCATCTGGGGTGTGCCAACACACTCCTAGAGGTGATCGCTTCATTGTGATACGCAAGCCCCTTCACCACGACAAGGTAACGATCACAAAGGAGAATTGACACATGTATGTGCCTTTTTTTTTGTTTTTTTGTTTTTTTGCAGCCACAGTGTAGCACCAGAGGCCAGAAAAATTAGGCATGTACACATGCATGAAAAAGTAGGTATTGTTGCAGCGGCTGCTGTAGCAGCGGCCTGAAAAATTGAGGTTTTCAAGGCAGAAAGTGCACTAAAACATTGCGGCTTGAACCGTAGTTGGTGGCGGAGACGTCACGTAAGTCATCCGGCATGCAGAGAATGATTAAATACAGCAGCGTGTGGACCATTTTTAGCCCAAGGCATCTCAGTCATCACCAGGCCTTTTTTAGTCAAACGCATCCCCCACTGTCAGTCCCTTCGGGATCCATGCCTCATTCATCTTAATAAACGTGAGGTAATCAAGACTTTTTTGACCTAGGCGACTTCTCTTCTCAGTGACAATACCTCCTGCTGCGCTGAAGGTCCTTTCTGACAGCACACTTGAAGCGGGGCAGGCCAGAAGTTCAATGGCAAATTGGGATAGCTCAGGCCACAGGTCAAGCCTGCACACCCAGTAGTCAAGGGGTTCATCGCTCCTCAGAGTGTCGATATCTGCAGTTAAGGCAAGGTAGTCTGCTACCTGTCAGTCGAGTCGTTCTCTGAGGGTGGACCCCGAAGGGCTGTGGCGATGCGTAGAACTAAAAAAGCTCTGCATGTCCTCCATCAACAAGACAACTGTAAAGCGTCCTGTCCTTGCCGGCGTGGTTGTGGTAGGAGGAGGATTACTTTCACCTCTTCCCCTGTTGGATTCCCGTTGTGCTGTGACATCACCCTTATATGCTGTGTAAAGCATACTTTTCAACTTATTTTGTAGCTGCTGCATCCTTTGCGACTGCCGGTAATTGGGTAACATATCAGAGACTTTCTGCTTATACCGGGGGTCTAGTAGCATGGCCACCCAGTACAGGTCGTTCTCCTTCAGCCTTTTTATACGAGGGTCCCTCAACAGGCATGACAGCATGAAAGACCCCATTTGCACAAGGTTGGATGCCGAGCTACTCATGTCCAATTCCTCGTCCTCACTGATGTCATTGAAGGTGTGTTCTTCCCCCCAGCCACGTACAACACCACGGGTACCAGATAGGTGACAACGAGCACCCTGGGATGCCTGCTGTGGTTGGTGTTCTTCCTCCTCAAAGCCACATTTCTCCTCTGACTCCTCTTCCTCAGACTCCTCTTCCAGTGTTGCCGCAGGTCCAGCAAGCGATGGTAAGGCTGTTTCTGGTGGTGGTGATGGTGACCACAGCTCTTCCTCTTCCTCTTCACGCTCATCTATGGCCTGATCCAGCACTCTTCGAAGGGCACGCTCCAGGAAGAAAACATATGGGATGATGTCGCTGATGGTGCCTTCGGTGCAACTGACTAGGTTTGTCACCTCCTCAAAAGGATGCATGAGCCTACAGGCATTGCGCATGAGCGTCCAGTAACGTGGCAAAAAAAAATACCCAGCTCCGCAGAGGCTGTCCTAGCACCCCGGTCATACAAATACTCGTTGACCACTTTTTCTTGTTGGAGCAGGCGGTCGAACATTAGCAGTGTTGAATTCCAACGTGTCGGGCTGTCGCAAATCAAGCGCCTCACTGGCATGTTGTTTCGCCGCTGAATATCTGCAAAGTGCGCCATGGCCGTGTAGGAACGCCTGAAATGGCCACACACCTTCCTGGCCTGCTCGAGGACGTCCTGTAAGCCTGGGTACTTCTGCACAAAGCGTTGCACAATCAGATTCAACACATGTGCCATGCACGGCACATGTGTCAACTTGCCCAAATTCAATGCCGCCAACAAATTGCTTCCGTTGTCACACACCACTTTGCCGATCTCCAGTTGGTGCGGGGTCAGCCACTGATCCACCTGTGCGTTCAGGGCGGACAGTAGTGCTGGTCCGGTGTGACTCTCTGCTTTCAGGCAAGTCAACCCCAAGACAGCGTGACACTGTCGTATCCGGCATGTGGAATAGCCCCTGGGGAGCTGGGGGGGTGCAGTTGGTGTGGAGCAAGACGCAACAGCAGAAGAGGACTCAGCCGAGGAGGTTAGCAAAGAGGATGGAGTAGGAGGAGTAGAGGAGGTGGCAGCAGGCCTGCCTGCAAGTCGTGGCGGTGTCACCAACTCCTCTGCAGCAGAGCCACGCATTCCATGCTTGGCAGCCACCAGCAGGTTTACCCAATGCGCAGTGTAAGTGATATACCTGCCCTGACCGTGCTTTCCAGACCAGCTATCAGTGGTCAGATGGACCCTTGCCCCAACACTGTGTGCCAGACGTGACATGATTTCCTTTTCCACAATAGAGTACAGGTTGGGGATTGCCTTTTGTGAAAAATAATTTCGGCCGGGTACCTTCCACTGCGGTGTCCCAATAGCGACAAATTTTTTGAAGGCCTCAGACTCCACCAGCTTGTATGGTAAAAGCTGGCGGGCTAAGAGTTCTGACAAGCCAGCTGTCAGACGCCGGGCAAGGGGGTGACTCTGTGAGATTGGCTTCTTACACTCAAACATTTCCTTGACAGACACCTGACTGTGGGCAGATGAGCAGGAACTGCTGAAGGTGAGAGGCGGAGGGGCGGGTTGTTGATAGGGGGCATGGAGGACAGCAGTGGTTGATGTGGCTGAAGATGCTGGACCAGGAGGAGGATGGTGGCTTTCAGTTTGTGTGCTGCTTTTACTCATGTGTTGATCCCATAGGCGTTTGTGATGTGAGATCATGTGCCTTCGCAAAGCAGTTGTACCTAGGTGGGTGTTGGACTTCCCACGACTCAGTTTCTTTTGGCACAGGTTACAAATGGCATCGTTGATATCAGAGGCAGACACACAAAAAAAATGCCACACTGCTGAGCTTTGCAAGGACGGCATTCTGGTGGTGGCAACAGCTTGCGTTGATTGGCGTGCTGTCTGGCTGACCCCGGGTGCCGAATCTACATGCTGTCTGACTGCGCCACTAGCTCCTTGCGATGACCTCCTCCCCCTGCTTCCAACTCATCTCCTCCTCCTCCTCTCTGTCTCCCCATCTGAACTTTCCCCCTCTTCTTCTGCTCTTCGAGCAGGCACCCAGGTGACATCCACAGACACATCGTCATCATCAGCCGCTTCACTTGACAACTCAGCAAAGGCAGCAGCAGCAGGTACAACATCATCATCATCATCACAATGTACGTCCATGTGTATAATGCTGCCTGACTGAGACATATCCCCGTTATCTACATCCTCTGGCACTAATTGTTGCGCATCACTTATTTCTTCCAACTGATGTGAAAATAACTCCTCTGACAGATCAAGTGAAGCGGCTGTGGTGCTAGTGTTGGTGGTGGTGCCCGCGGGCTGGCGAGTGGTAAATTGAGAGGTGCCCGAAGCTGAGCTGGAGGAGGATGGTGCATTAAGGTTCCGAGCGGAAGCTGTAGACGATTGGGTGTCCTGTGTAAGCCAGTCAACTATGTCCTCAGAATTTTTTGAGTTCAGGGTCTGTGGTGGCCTCTGAACACTGGGAATTATTCTAGGGCCTAAGGAAATCACAGCACCACGACCACGACGGCCCTTGCGGGGTGGCCTGCCTCTGCCTGTCATTTTTTTTTAATGTGTTGTACTATGAGTGCAAGGTGCTGTGCCACCCTATAGGAGTGTTGGGCAGTGGGTACAGTACATTCTGTGGACCTGACAGTCACTGGCAGCCCAGGCAACTGCAATTATAAAAAAAATATATTTTTTTTACTTTGCAAGCTGCTGTGCCACCTTATATATCAGTGGTGGGTGGGCAGTGGCACAGTACACTCTCTGTGGACCTGACAGTCACTGGCACCCAGGCAACTGCAATTATAAAAAAAATATATATTTTTTTACTTTGCAAGCTGCTGTGCCACCTTATATATCAGTGGTGAGTGGGCAGTGGCACAGTACACTCTCTATGGACCTGACAGTCACTGGCACCCAGGCAACTGCAATTATAAAAAAAAAATATATTTTTTTACTTTGCAAGCTGCTGTGCCACCTTATATATCAGTGGTGGGTGGGCAGTGGCACAGTACACTCTCTGTGGACCTGACAGTCACTGGCACCCTCCAGTGCCAGTGACTGTCAGGTCCACAAAAAATCCTCAATTACCAGCCCTTAAAAGGGCTTTTGGGGACACTAGATATATATATATATATATATATATATATATATATATATATATATATATATATATATATATAAGAAGAAAAAACTCAATTACCAGCCCTTAAAGGGCTTTTGGGGACACTAGATATATATATAAATATAAAAAAAATCCTCAATTATCAGCCCTTAAAAGGGCTTTTGGGGACACTAGATTATATATATATATATATATATATATATATATATATATATATATAAAAATTACACAAATACCAGCCCTTAGAAGGGCTTTTTGGGGTGCTGTCAGGATGCTGTCCTTACAGCAGTAGTGGACCAAGAACACTGACTAGCAAGACCAGGAACACTGACTAACAACTGTCCCTAGCTTAACAGCAGCAGCAGCAGCAGCTCTCCCTGCTCTCACTAACACACACTGCTTCAGAATGATCTAAGATGGATGCTGCCCTTGCTTATTTATAGGAGGTGGGAGGGTGTGGGAGGGAGGTATGCTGATTGGCTGGAAATGTGCCTGCTGACTGTGAAGTTCAGGGTCAAAGTTTGCCTCAATGATGTATTATAGGGGGCGGACCGAACATCGCATATGTTCGCCCGCAGCGGCGAACGCGAACATGCTAAGTTCGCCGGGAACTGTCCACCGGCGAACAGTTCGGTACACCTCTACTGATCGAGTGATTGGAGACTCTCAGTGCATGGATAATGCGGATGTCAGGTATTGGTTTGATGGTAAAGATGTTATATGGAGCACAGATCGATATAAGGGATTTCATGATTTCACACACCGCCAACATTCACACCAGAACAATTTGAAGTTATTAATGTGTTTGCAGGGATATTACTACAGTAAGGCATGTGCTGCTCCCCCAGGGTACTATTTTGTGTGTAAAAAGAAAGCTTACACTTGGATTCCATTAAACACCATGGGAGTTTGCTACTTTGGGAGGGTTGTGCCTGCTACATGATACATGAGTGACAATGAGTTTAAAGAGACACAATTGCATAAAATCCCTGCCCATTTCTTCAAAAGAGCCCTTACTGAACAGGATATTCCGGTACAGGCTATTCCCGGACAAGTGGAAGATGATACTAGCAGAAATGAGGAAACTAAAGATGACACTGAAGAAGAGACTAATCTTGAAATACCAACACCTATTCCAACCCAGAATGTAGGCCCAGAAAGAAATGATGATGATACTGATATTGAGTCCCATGATAGAGAGATAAGACCAATATTTTCTATACCTTGGGTGAATAGATGTTGTATTAAAAAAGCCTTCAGTTTTATCATAGATTTAGCTGACTTAATGGATAGCATAACTGCTCTGTATGACAGAAATTTCATATTAATGGTCACTGAATTAAAAATGGTTAAAAAGGAGGTTTTGCAACACCGGCTGGTTACTGCTAGTCAGGGAGGAATGTGTACCGTACTGGGAAACTCATGCTGCAATTACATAGGAAATTATACGAAAGCTGAAGATGCAATCATTTCACATGTATAAAGGGCGCAGCAATTAAAGCTTAATTTTCGTAAGGAACATACCGAAACCGCTTGGATTGGAGGTAGCTGGGAAAGTTAACTCTCTGTCAACTGGTTTACTGGTATTGGAGGGTGGTTTGCAGTTATATTGCATGGTATCCTATATATTGTTGGAATTATAGTATTGATACTCCTCATAATCAAATGTGTACCAATGCTATGCAAATGCTGCTTAAAAATGACTTCAAATACTTGTGAGGATTGTACTAATACTGTTTCTTTTGAGCCCACGAGGTCTCGAGTGAAAACTGCTCATTAAATGGTTGCCCGCATACCTGGAGTAATACGTAACGGCACAGAAGAAGTTTGAAATTCAAGTTAGATGAATACCAAAGAATTCTAACCACAGGAGAGACTGTCAAGATATGAAGAGCCTATCATTATATATCGTTATATAGTCAAAGAGTCCCCTTTAATATACTAAAAAAATATATTCCTCTTAATGCTTAGAATTGTAGTTGGTATGTTTTAAATACTGTGTCTCACATTGTCCCAGAGGATATGAAATGTTCTGCCAAAGATATGATAAGATTCCCGGAAAGAGATGTTTATGAAAACAAGCCCGTTATTATCGTAAAATGCAAAAAGCCCCTAATCAATCATTTTTAATTGTCAGACTAACCTTTCACTCAACGTCATTGTCTCGGTCAAGATGACCGTATGTGTAATTAGACTGTATTGTGAAATCTTGTGTAATATTGTGAAACTTTGTGTAATCTCTAACTTGGGCTTGTGCCCGTTTATGTACTATAAAAGCTCTGTAACCAATGTAATCTGGGTCACATTTCTGTTGGAAGATGTGGACCCGCTGTATGGCGTATATATTCTGAGTAAACATATGGAGACGAATGCAAACCTGATTGGCGAAGATGTCCGTTATTTCAACTTAACAGTTAGGGTACTATTTTCCACTATAGTTAGATTCAATAATCTAGTTTCTGTAGGGAAAGTGTTAAGTGTCAGGGTGACCGTAGTTTAGTGTAGGGTGAACTGACTCTGACTGCTATGGCAGGGTGACCGCCATAGAAAAAAGATTGTTTGTCTTAGAATTGCAGTAGAGCAGGGATAGGGCTCCGCTACTTTCACACCTGGCCGTTTTTGTTGCAGGCGTTTATTGGGCTTTTTTGTGGATGTCTTTGGAGGCAGGCATGACATCTGAACTTCTGTGTAGGGGTATATATACACACACACATATATGTATATATACACTGTGACAGGAAGTCAGGTAAATCTGTGGATGTAGTCACAGACAGGAGATACATTTCCACCTGGTTTAGAAAATTCACCAATTACTATAGGGTGTCGGCTGCAAAGGTAGCCAGAACTGGCTTAAGGAAGTTGAAAGGCCTTCAGCTGTTCGGAATGAGGAAGTTAAGGCCTCTATAATTTGTCCAAAGGAAGTCTAAGGATTGCTGCCTCCTGACGCTGTGTGAGCTGGGGAGAGGAGGACAGTCAGATGTGTGCCTCCCGAAGCTGTGTGAAGCCTGGGAGAAGGATTACTGCCTCCTGACGCTGTGTGAAGCTGGGGAGAGGAGGACAGTCAGATGTGTGCCTCCCGACGCTGTGTGAGCATGGGAGAAGACCTCCTGGAGCGATGTGCGCTGAGGAGGGTAAAAAGTGTGAAGACTTCTCAAGGTGAGAAAATGAACTATTTCTATGTGGAAGAAATAAATGAACTGTTTGCTATGTGAAGAGACAAGCAAAGGGACATGTTCAATGTGAAGAGGAAAAGGGACATGATCAATGAACATGTGTTGTGTGAAGAGACAAGCAAAGGGACATGTTCAATGTGAAGAGGAAAAGGGACATGATCAATGGAAATTTGTTGTGTGAAGAAAAAACATGCACTATTGAGTGTCTGCTGTAGGATCAGCAAAGTTTGCCCAACAGTAGGTTGGAGACAGACTCCGTAGGTAGGTTCCTGTATGTGAGAAGGTAGCCGCCCACAGTGGCAAGGATTTATTTTGTGTTTTATTTTTATTTTGCTGTTTTTGAGGCTTGCACTTGTGTGAAGTAAATTGCAAGAATAAACCAAACTGTTGTTTGCAACCACTTCTCGGCTATCTCCCTGTGTAACGAACCCCCCCAAAGGGGTCATCCACGCCCGCCACCGAGCTAATCTCCCACAACACATACACACATATAGGTGTGAAAGTAGCAGAACCCTATGCCTGCGCTAATGAAATTATTTGCAGGGATGTGGCTCCGCTACTTTCACACCTACAGTATATGTGTGTATGTGTATATTTACATATATGTGTGTGTGTATATATACCCCTATACAGAAGTTCAGATGTTATGCCTGCCTCCAAAGACGTCCAAAAAAATGCCCAAAAAACCGCCTGCAACAACACACCTGGGTGTTTTTGTTGCAGGTGTTTATTGTGCATTTTTTGGGCATCTTTGGAGGCAGGCATAACATCTGAACTTCTGTATAGGGGTATATATACACACACACATATATGTATATATACACATACACACATTCAGGTGTGATAGGAGCAGAGCCACATCCCTGCAAATAATTTCTTTAGAGCAGGCATATGGTTCCGCTACTTTCACACCTGTATGTGTGTATGTGTATGTGTATATATACATATATGTGTGTGTGTATATATACCCCTATACAGAAGTTCAGATGTCATGTCTGCCTCCAAAGATGCACAAAAAATGCCCAAAAAAACGCCTGCAACAAAAACGGCCGGGTGTGAAAGTAGCGGAGCTTCTGTATAGGGGTATATATACACACACACATATAAGAATATATACACATACACACATATAGGTGTGATAGGAGCAGAGCCACGTTCCTGCAAATAATTTCATTAGCGCAGGCATAGGGTTCCGCTACTTTCACACCTATATGTGTATATATACATATATGTGTGTGTGTGTATATATACCCCTACACAGAAGTTCAGAAGTCATGCCTGCCTCCAAAGACGTCCACAAAAAAGCCCAATAAACGCCTGCAACAAAAACGGCCGGGTGTGAAAGTAGCGGAGCCCTATCCCTGCTCTACTGTAATTCTAAGACAAACAATCTTTTTTTTTCTGGTTCTGGACATGCTACAGAGCTGAAACTTCACAGGTACACTTTTTAGACCCCCCTCCCCTCCCCCCAGACACGAAATCCAAAGAAATCTCTTTTTTTTTTCAATAATTTTTTCAATAATTGGCTCTCTATCAAAAACAACAATTTTTAAGAACTTTTTTTGTGATTAATAGTCCCTGGGGCATGACCCAGAACCCAAGGCACTTTTTAGGGGCATTTATTGGGTTTTAGGGCTTCAAAATGGTGTTTTTTGATTACCGAAGTTCGGGTCCCATTGATTTCAATGGGGTTCTGGAATCCGGACCCGAACTTTCGGGAAGTTCGGGTTTTCTGGTTCCGGCAGGACAGGTTCTGGGGAGCAGACTTCTGCGGCCATTTGATGAGATCACCAAACTGGTCAGTCGCAGCCAGGGCGCCATCAGTGACATCGTACCTTACGCCTTCTTTCTGGAATGTGCATTGCGTCGTGTCATTGATCAAGCCGTGAGGAGCAGGAGCAGGAAGATGAGGAAGTCGCAATGCTGGATGAATATAGAAAGCATATTATAGGGGATTTGTATTGTGCAGCATTGTGACTGGTGAGCGGTTCTGCAGCAAAACTACAACTACAAAGAGCGACGAACACAATTAGAAAAAAGTAGTATAACTGGTGTGATAGACCAGTGGCCCCCCAAAATGACAGATTTAAGTGGGTTGTTATTTTACAAGTCATGTGTCCACAGATAGCAGCCATCTTGGCCATGACGTATCCAATTTAGGGTGTGCCCCTATCCTCAATTGATCAATTACATTTGGAAGGATTGGGAAACAGGGATTTCGGGCACAAGAGTTTTGTTAAAAAGATTTCTTTTATTCAACACAAAACTAAATATTTTAAAATCATAGAAAAATACAGGCAAATAATTGTGTATTAAGGACACAGTGAGACCACACAACAATGGTCTATGTTATACAATATCTCAGTGCATAGAACTTATAAAAGTCGATTTACATACAGTTCAAAGTACAAGATCATTAGTAGTCATATAATCCTTGAAAACGTATTGCTTGATATCAGAAGAACCGCCGACGGACACCCAAGCAGTATGGTGCCGGTCAGCGGGGTCGACTGAAAGTATAAGTTAACATTCACCATGTAATATATGACCTTTGCTCGACATGTTTCGCTTTCTTAGACAAAAAAGCTTCATCTGGAGCATATCATTTCTTTTGTCTGTGTGAGAAATAACAGTATTTAGATAGATTACATATATATGTTACCTCATTTTCAGTATGTTATAATTACAATTGCATATCATTTGTCTCTCCTTTTAATTACATATAGTCGTCTTACACATCTCAGATAAGTCCTTCTATTTTTGCAATATCAACACAATATAACATTGGGTCTTAAGTTGCATTCAGACACTAAAGGAGTTTAGGGGAAAGAACGGAGGCTGCCAATAGTGAGTATATGTGGGGATCCATGCTGTAGTTATAGTATAAGCATATATATCCTATTTTATATACCTGGTAAATGGACAGAAAAATGTATACATACCTGTACATATAGTAATCAGGCACATATCTCAATTTCCATAGAGAATTCTTTAACGAGGAGGACTGTGCGTTTTGGGAAGCTCAAAAAGGCAATGTATAGTGACATAGTAGTGAGGGTAGTCACTCCATGTCTCATATCTGGGTGGATGAGAGCAGGAAAACAATGTTTCTCAGAGTAGTAAGCGTTTTTATTCTATGATATCACTTTAAAGGGAAAGCCCATAGAAATGCTAAACCATAAGCTCAAGTGTTTTAAAATGGTAAAATCAGTGTGCCTAATGCTTGTTATAAGAGTGTGTAAGTACCTATAGAGCCCATAGACTATCTGCCTTAAAAGGGGGGGCAGCAGAAAAGACACATAGTCATTCTGGACCGTAGGAGTAGACAGGTGCCATGCGTTTCTAAACGATTATACACCAACATACAGAGTTTACCCATTCGTGTATGGGCTACCCCTATAGTAAAATATATATCATGTATATTGATTTGCTTTCACATACATATGTGAATATATGTGTGTAATCAATTTAGTATCCGGCCCACCCTCCTCTATAATAGTAGGGGGGGGTGACCAGGGTTATATATAGATAAGCAGTTGCTACATAGGGTCCAAGATGAGTACATGCAAAGCGTACTTAGAATAAACATAGGTAATAAACATAGTGGTAAATATATATATATATATAGAGTGCCACCCAAAATGATAGATCTCTATGCAGTACGAAAGTTCCAAACATACATAGACACCTTAGCAATGCTCACCAAACTTAGGAAGGGCCAGAGCTTAAATGTAGGGAGCGTGTCTCCTCTGCTTGTATGTCGGCTGTTAAGCACAGTAAAATTAAGGTGAATTCCCGGATATCACAAAAGTGTGATGTTACAGTATTAGTACTGGCCATATAAAGCTTACCCCTTGCCACGCTGTTCCCAGCTTCCGCACAGTCCTCACCGGATGGGGAACCTCCACCATACCAGGGCTTGTAAATGGCGCCCTTAAGTAGCATGGATCCCGGGTGGTTCGTCAAACGGACGTCACCGCCCCGGCCACTCCCACCGGACATCGCTCGAGAGCCAGCGCGGGGACACCCCAGCGAGGCTCTCGGCTTAGTCACGGGTGTATGCAGACTATACAGAGGCAGGAAGTGCCTCCGTAGTCCGCTCAGGTGCCACAGGAAGTTCCGCCCGGAAGGGGCGGGACTAACCTGCGGCCTATCTGGCCGCACATATCTCACTGATGAGGCCGACCTCCATGCTTACCCACACTGCCCCCACAGGATCGGTCCGCAATTACATGAGAATTCTAATTGCCTGAAATGAAAAAACAACACAACAAGACAGAAATTATATATTTAAAAAATACAGATATAAAAGCATATTTCACTAAGGTATAAAGATGTTCCTGGTGAAACCAGGAGATATATATCGGTAACATATTTGTTTATCAAAAATTATTATATAACCATGTTTATTTTTTGACATTAACCACTAGTAAGGGCGTTCAATAGTAACAGCCCTAATGAAAGAACAGGGGCTGAACTGCCCCCTACTAGAAACACTTCCATACTTCAAACCCCAAAAGAGAGTTGCATATTTTGACTTATTATAAATCCTCAAGACCATAATATTGATGAGATAGGGATTATAGCACAAAAACTGTTTGTTATACATAAGAAAGGAAAGAGGGGTATACGTGCCATAAAACCTATTTGATGTGAAGAGGTATCAGAGTAATTGAATATATATATATATACGGGGGGAGGATGACCACGCCAAAACCAAGCCGACACCCTGACCCATATATCCCACAAAGGGCCATTAACGTAACCAGAGTATGCTACTCGAGGTCAATTAGGTCTGTTGGCATTAGGTAAGCAAGGAAACCTTCACAGAAAGGGTTTGTACGACTGTGTTTCGTTTAACCCAGGTCTGTAAGTGGCATTCAGACGCTCTATCCAGAGAGTCTCTCTCTGGAGAATTTTTTTGTCCCAGTTGCCACCCCGAGGATCTTGAGGAATAACCTCAAGCACATAGAATCTTGCCTTTTTGGGATTGAACCTGTGGTATAGGTCAAGGTGTCTGCTCACGGGCGTGATCATCCTTCCCCCTGCTGATACGTACACATGGTCATTTATCCTTTGGCGGAGCTCTCTTATAGTTTTACCTATATAGAACATGCCGCAGGTACAGTGCATCATGTATACCACTCCACGTGTGCTACAGTCGGCTCGAAATTTTGGAGCAAATGTCTCCCCATTAGGTAAAGTGTTTTTAGTATTCTCCTCTATCCAAGGACATAAAGCGCATTTGCGACATTTATAAGTACCTCTACCTGTGGTTACTTTATTTCTAATGGGTTGATAGTGGCTTGTTGTTAGTTGATCTCTTAAAGATCTTGTTCTCCTGAAAACAATTTGGGGATGTTTGCCCACGTATTTGTTTATAACCGGATCATCACGAAGAAGATGCCAGTTCCGTTCAAGAATATCTCTCAATACTTTTTCATGAGCGGAGTATTTGGTTATTAGTTTAACTGTCGATTGCGTGTTTGGAGGTTTGGCTCTAAAGATGAGGCTGTTTCTATTTTGAGAAAACGCTTTGTTGAAAGCTGTTCTCAACAAACGCTTACTGTATCCACGAGCCATTAGGCGTTCTCGTAAAAGGTTAGCCTGTATTTTGAAATCGTTATCAGATGTGCAATTACACCGTAGGCGTATGTATTGGGCGTATGGAATACTACGTATAAGCGCCCCTGGGTGGGCGCTCGACGCATGTAATATTACATTCCCTGACGTCTCCTTTCTGTATAGGTTAGTCGTCAGGTGTCCATCCACATGTTTGAGTACCGTTAGGTCAAGGAAATTAACACTCGAGTCACTGATGGTAGATGTTAACTTCAAGTTGAAGTCGTTTATATTTAGTTGGGCAATAAACTCATCTAGCATTGATTTTGAACCTGTCCAGACAGCAAAAATGTCGTCTATATAACGAAACCAGATTGCCACAGATGAAAAAAAATTGGGTTGTTATATAACAATATACTTTCATAATAGTGTATTTGGGTACTGCAGAAATTTTGCCTCTGCATCATCGACGTCACCTTCCCCACTACTAACATTAGAGATCTCGGAGTAGGCAGCAACAGCGGGGACCAACCTCCTTCGGCTGATCTGGGTACTGTCCTCAGACTGCTGATTGGCGGCTGTTGCTACCTCCTCTTCCTGATCCGATGCCAAGAATGGCTGTGCATCATAAATGTCTTGTGATGGATCAGAAAATAATTCCTGTGACTCAAGCAGAGGGTATATGGTGGCGGTGGTGGTGTTGGTGCTGGTGTCTTTGGGGGTGCACACAGCAGAGAGTGAAGAGGGTGCAGATAGAGAGGATGAGGAGGGTGCAGAAGAGGAAGGCTGAGCAAGCCACTCAACCAAGTCTGGTGCCTCCTTTGACATAATCGAACACCTTCTGCAACTTCCCACTTTGGCTCCGGCCCGGTGCTCCTGCCCTACCCCTACCACTGTACCCAAATACACTATTATGAAAGTATATATAACACCCCGCTTCAATCTATCATTTTAGGGGGCCACTGGTATATCACACCAGTTATAATACCTTTTTTCCCAGTAAAATTTGTCACTGTGTGTAGCAGAGGTAATGCAGCAAAAGAGGCAAAATGTCTGCAGTACCCAAATACACTATAATAAAAGTATATATAACACCCCGCTTCAATCTGTCGTTTTGGGGGGGCACTGGTCTATCACACCAGTTATAATACTTTTTTTCCCCAGTAACGTTTGTCACTGTGTGTAGCAGAGGTAACGCAGCAAAACAGAAAAAAAATTCTGCAGTACCCAAATACACTATTATGAAAGTATATATAACACCCCACTTCAATATGTCGTTTTGGGGCCACTGGTATATCACACCAGTTATAATACTTTTTTCCAGTAACATTTGTCACTGTGTGAACTGTGACTGACTGACCTGTGACTGACTGTGCTCTGCGACTGACTGTGGTCTGCGACTGACCGTGACCTGCGACTGACTGTGCCCTGCGACTGACTGTGCTCTGTGACTGACTGTGACCTGTGACTGACTGTGCTCTGCGACTGGCTGTGCTCTGCGACTGAATGTGCTCTGCGACTGAACGTGCTCTGCAACTGACCGCGACCTGCGACTGACCATGACCTGCGACTGACTGTGCTCTGTGACCGACTGTGCTCTGCGACTGACTGTGACTGACCATGCTCTGCGACTGACTGTGCTCTGTGACTGGCTGCGACTGACTGAATGTGCTCTGCGACTGACCATGCTCTGCGACTGACCATGCTCTGCGACTGACCGTGCTCTGCGACTGACTGTGACTGGCTGACCGTGCTCTGAGACTGAGTACCTGGGAGGACTGGTAAGTATCTTAGCGACTGGTGAGTATCTTAGCAACTGGTGAGTATCTTAGCGTTAGTATCAGGGGAGATAGAGGTAGTGTAGGTAAGGAATAGCAGGTTTTTACTAATTATCCCCATAGAGTAGAGGGTAATAATGTCTGATAGGATTGGGGATGCCTCTCAGTGCACTTCTTGCTGCATGTATGCGTTCCTTGATGAACCAATTGAGGGCAAATACTACTGTGCAAGATGTGAGCGACTTGTTTCTCTGGAAGCCCAGATCCTGGATCTGGAGAACAAAGTGGTAACACTGCGTAGCATCAACAACCTTGAAAGGAGCTTGGACATTACCCATCAGGTGCTGGCGGGGGCCAACATAGAGGAGGGAGGAGTAGAGGGGACGCAGGCATTAGAGTTAGGCAGTTGGTTGACCGTTAGGAAGGGTAGAGGGAAGAGTGCCAGGGAGGCCAGTCCTGAGTTGATACACCCTAACAAATTTTCCAAGTTGCATGTTGATGGGGATATCAGCTCAGGGGTAGCAGTGCTAGAGCAGGCACCCTCTCCCAGCTGCCAGGGGAGTGGCGGCTCCAGAAAGGAAGGGGGGCCAAGACTCAGGAAAGGTTAGACAGGTTGTGGTAGTGGGGGACTCAATTATCAAGAGGACAGTGAGGGCAATCCATCGAAACTATCACAGTAGCTGGACAGTATGTTGTTTACCGGGCGCCCAAGTTCTGCACATCACGGATCGGGTAGAGAGATTAATAGGCGGGGCTGGGGATGACCCAGCGGTCATGGTGCATGTGGGCACTAATGACCAAGTAAGATGAAAGTGGAGCATCCTAAAGAACGATTTCAGGGAATAGATTGAGGAATAGAACCTCCAAAGTGGTTTTCTCTGAAATACTGCCGGTACCTCGAGCCACAAAAGAGAGGCAGAAAGAGATTAGGGAACTTAACAAGTGGCTAAGGAACTGGTGTAGGAAGGAAGGGTTTGGGTTCCTGGAGAACTGGGCTGACTTCTCAGTCGGCTACTGGCTCTTTGGTAAGGATGGGCTGCACCTTAATGGAGATGGTACAGCTCTTTTGGGGAGAAAGATGGCCACCAAGTTGGAAGGGCTTTTTAACAAGGAGACAGGGGGGGGAGGGCTCAGAGTCAGTCAGGAGGGAGCAAAGGACAGAAGGCAGTATTAGAGTCAGCAGTGAAAGTAGTTCCATAACGTCAATTGGGGGGTCTGTGCGGGAAAACCTCAGACCAAAGAGGAATAAAAATAATCACCATTCACTATCAACTTCCATAAAACTAAGAGGGGTATGTGCAAATGCCAGGAGCCTAGCTAATGAAATGGATGAGTTGGAAATGTTAGTACATGAGGAGAACATAGACCTTGTGGGAATAACGGAAACTTGGTTTGACCCCTCACATGACTGGCTGGCCAATATCCAAGGGTATTCGGTGTACCGGAAAGACAGGGTAGGAAAAAGAGGGGGAGGGGAAAGTCTCTATGTCAAGAATAATGTAGGGGTGATTGAGAGGAGTGATATTATGAAAGGGATGAGTATGGAGTTAGAATCCGTGTGGGTAGAACTCCATAGGGAAGAAGTAAAAGGAAAAGTAATTGTGGGGGTTTGCTATAGACCACCCAACCAAAGGAGGAGGTAGAGCTGGAATTTATATCATTGTTGGGTAAAGTGGCAAAACTAGGATCAGTCATCATATTAGGGGACTACAATTATCCCAACATTGACTGGGAAGAGGGGACTACACACTCACAGAAGGCCTGTCTCTTCATGGAAACCTTACAGGACAACTATATGTCTCAGTTGGTGGATTCTCCTACTAGAGAAAATGCAGTGCTGGATCTATTGATCACTAATGACCCAGACCTCGGAGGTAAGAGTCCAGGACAACCTGGGCTCTAGAAATCACAGGATGATCACATTTAGCATAAATAAAAATATAACAAGGCATGAGGGGAACATAAGAACCCTAAACTTCAGAAGGGCAAACTTTCCCAAAAGTAAAAAGGGTAAACTGGGACCAAACCTTAGGAACACTGACCACAGAGGAAAAATGGGAATGCTTTAGGAACATATTAAACAAATGCATCTCGCAGTGCATTCCTATGGGAAATACATTTAGAAGAGACAAAGCCAAACCTGACTGGCTAAACCGTAATGTTAAAAAACATATCAGGGAAAAAAAATGGCCTTCAAGAATTATAAATCAAAGGGCAGAGTATTGGCTTTCATACAATACAAGGAGGCAAATAAGAAAAGTAAATACGAAATCAAAATGGCTAAAATCAACTTTGAGAGACCAATAACGGAGGATAGTAAAAAGAACCCTAAGAAATTCTTTAAATATATCGACAGCAAAAAAACTAGGGCAGATCATATTGCACACATAATTAATGATGATGGGAGGATGGTTACAGAGGACACTGAAAAAGCAACCGTGCTGAACGCTTTTTTCTCCTCAGTCTTTACACAGGAAAAGGAGGGGTACACTGACCATGACTGTATGGTTAGCAGTAATACACAGGACGTGCCGCTATGGCTAACAGATTGTAAAATCAGGCTGGATAAAATTAACACAAATAAATCACCAGGCCTGGATGGCGTACATCCGAGAGTACTCAAAGAACTTAGTAAAACTATATCTAGAACACTGTTCCTGATCTTTGCTGACAGTATTATGACAGGAAATGTACCAGGCAATTGGAGGAAAGCTAACGTGATACCGATATTCAAAAAAGGACAGAGGCATGTCCCAAGAAATTATAGGCCTGTCAGTCTGACATTGATAGTATGTAAACTTTTGGAGGGGATGATAATGGACTATATCGTAGAGTTTGCGAAAGACAACAACATCATCAGCAGTAATCAGCACGGGTTTACAAATGGGCGTTCTTGTCAAACCAATCTCTTACCATTCTACAAGGAGGTGAGCTGTGAGCTACAAAGGGGGAGACCAGTGGATGTGGTGTACCTGGATTTCGCTAAGGTGTTTGATACAGTTCCCCACAGGCGCTTAATTTATAAAATAAGGTCTGCAGGCATCGACCGCAAGGTTTGCTCTTGGATACGGAACTGGCTAAAAGGGCGTGTCCAAAGGGTGGTAATAATTAGCGCATACTCAGACTGGTCTGGGGTGGTAAGTGGGGTCCCCCAAGGCTCAGTACTCGGATTAACCTTGTTCAATTTATTCATAAACAGCATTGAGGACGGGATCAGTAGTTCTATATCAGTTTTTGCAGATGACACAAAATTGGGCCCTTGCAATAACTGCACAGCATGAAGCAGATATCCTACAGAATGACCTGAACAAAATAACAGAGTGGGCAACGACATGGCAAATGAGGTTTAATGTGGAGAAATGTAAGGTTTTGCACTTGGGGACTAAAAACATAAAAGCACAATACACTTTAGGGGGGGAACCTTTTGGGGAATAAAAAATTGAGAAAGATCTGGGAGTCTTGGTAGAGGATAGACTAAGCAATAGCATGCAATGTCAAGTAGCAACTGCCAAAGCCGGCAGAATATTAGCGTGCATAAAGAAAGGGATGTATTCCAGAGATAAAACTATAATCCTACCACTTTATAAAACTCTGGTCCGACCGCATCTGGATTATTCTGTCCAGTTCTGGTCGCCAGTCCAGTTGGAGCTGGAGAGAGTCCAGAGAAGGGCAAGTAAACTAATTAGGGGATTGGAGGATCTTAATTATGAAGAGCTTCTGTAATCGCTTGATTTATTCTCCCTGGGGAAGAGACACCTGAGAGGGGACATGATAGCAATTCATAAATACCTCAATGGTGATCTCAGCATAGAAAAAAAGCTATTCAGTCGAAAAGGATTGCATGAGGACTCAAGGGCATACAATGCGATTAGAGGAGAATCGTTTTAACCTCAGGCAATGCAGGGGGTTCTTTACTGTTAGGGCTACAAGATTGTGGAATTCTCTACCACAAGAGGTAGTTTCTGCGGGAAGTATGGCTACTTTCAAAAGACTCTTGGACGTACATCTCAAGGATCAGAACATTCAGGGGTATGCGAGATGATTACGGCCATACACACCTACACAGGTTGAACTGGATGGACTATTGTCTTTATTCAACCTCAACTTCTATGTACAGTAACTATATGTGTAGCAGAGTTAACGCAGCAAAACAGGAAAAAAAATCTGCAGTACCCAAATACACTATTATAAAAGTATATATATAACACCTTGCTTCAATCTGTCATTTTTGGGGGCCACTGGTATATCACACCAGTTATAATACTTTTTTTTCCAGTAACGTTTTTCACTGTGTGTAGCAGAGGGAAGCAGCGAAAGAGGCAAAACTTCACAGTGCAGATGGACAATGACCCGAAGCATACTGCAAAAGCAACCAAAGAGTTTTTTAAGGGAAAGAAGTGGAATGTTATGCAATGGCCAAGTCAATCACCTGACCTGAATCCGATTGAGCATGCATTTCACTTGCTGAAGACAAAACTGAAGGGAAAATGCCCCAAGAACAAGCAGGAACTGAAGACAGTTGCAGTAGAGGCCTGGCAGAGCATCACCAGGGATGAAACCCAGCGTCTGGTGATGTCTATGCGTTCCAGACTTCAGGCTGTAATTGACTGCAAAGGATTTGCAACCAAGTATTAAAAAGTGAAAGTTTGATTTATGATTGTTAATCTGTCCCATTACTTTTGGTCCCTTAAAAAGTGTGAGGCACATATACAAACTGTTGTAATTCCTACACCGTTCACCTGATTTGGATGTAAATGCCCTCAAATTAAAGCTGAAAGTCTGCAGTTAAAGCACATCTTGTTTGTTTCATTTCAAATCCATTGTGGTAGTATATAGAGCCAAAAAGATTAGAATTGTGTCAATGTCCCAATATTTATGGACCTGACTGTATAAGGTAGGTGGTATGTCCATGTGCTGACATGTCTGAATTGGCTGTCCTGTACCACCTGATGGATGTGTCATGGGTCAAAGTTCTTCACAATGTAAAAGAATATGGCGGTCGCGAACATCGTCATATGTTCGCATCGTAGGCGAATCAAGAAAGAGCAAAGTTCGCTGCGAACCGACCACCGGGTGAACCGCAGGGCCATCTCTACACCCCAACAGATTTGTCAGAAAGCCTTTACTTTCCTTTCAGAATCAACATTTTCTATGGGACACTATACTTTAAAATACTCCCACAAATGCGGGCCATTGATTTTAACTAAAATTTGCTTATTTGCAGACACAAAAAAATATTTTTCCTAACAAATTTGTTCAAGACCATGTTGCAAAAATGAATACACCCCAATAAAGGCCTTAGGAGAAAAGCTAAATTTTTGACAACAAAATCCTAATTAACAAGAATTCAACTACAGGCAAGTCTAATTATTCAACAGATGTCCAGCAGATAGTTGATTATAAAAGGGTGTTACTTAAAGAAAACCCCTTCCCATTTCATGCTGTCAGCAATGGCACCACCTGGTAAAGAAATGTCACAAGGCATGAGAAAGAAAATAATTTCTTCACGCAGGAAAGGTAAAGGCTACAAGAATATCAGCAAAGATTTACTTATCAGTCAGAATACTGTAGAAAAAGCGATGCAAAATTGGGTTGATGAAAAGTGCCACGCATGTTCAATGCAGTTAGCTAAAGAAGTAGAAAGCCAAACTGGGATGATTGTCCCTTGACACAATACGGCATACACTGCAGAAGAATGGCATGCATGGGTGTCATCCATGAAGGGAGCCTTTCCTAAAGCCTATGCACAAAAAAATCCAGACTAAAATTTGCGAGGGTCCATGCTGAAAAAGAAGAAGAAAAATGGGACTCTCCCCTGGAGGGATGAGACCAAGATAAATGTTTTTGGGACTGATGGCTTCAAAACTGTATGGCATCGCAAAAAGGTGAGGGGTACAAAGAAAAATGCATGGTGCCTACATTGAAACATGGTGGTGGCAGTGCCCTTCTCTGGGGCTGCATGGGTGCTGCTGATGTTGGGAAGCTGCATTTCATTGATGTTATCATGAATTCATAGATGTACGGCTCTATATTGAAAGAGAATATCACTCCGTGCCCTTGGTCATCGTGTAGTTTTCCAACATGACAATGATCCAAAACACACATCTAGGGTCACTGTTCCATTTCTGTAGAAGAACAGGGGGAAAGTGATTCAGTGACCAAGTATGTCTCTGGGGAATTCTGAAGAGACAACTTGAGCATCACTCTCCATCCAGCATCCATTCTCTAAAAGAGGTCATTCTTTAAAAATGGAAAAAGATAAGTGTTGCAATTTGTCACCAACTTCTTCATTCCCTGCCTAGAAGACTTGGTGCTGTTCTTACAAATCATGGAAGCCATACAAAATACTAGATGTATAGTTTTTGTTGTGGGGTGTGTTCATTTTTGCATTAACACATTTTAATAAAACTGAAGATATTGCAATCTAAATTATATTATTAACCTTACTTTCATGTAATGAGTTAAACAAATGTTCTATAAAACTCAAGGGTGTATTCATTTATGCTGAGCACTGTACTACACAAATGACAACATTTGGAAATGGATAAATAGATACCAGCATTTAAGATCAATATTCATCTAGTATTCAAGTAATGTGAAGCAAACACATTTCTGTAGACCAGTCAGAGAGAAAACTGTCATAGTTTGTCTGAAAGAAAAATGTTTTCACACAACATATTCTACATTCTCAAGAGTGATCTCAGTTTTGGTCAACAAGTCACTTCCATGAATCGTAGAAGCGGTACATACAGATCCCTTCTGGTACATTTTTGATCATAGTACTGTCATTGGGGCACCAATGCTATGTCTTAGTGAGTATTTATATCCACCTGCCTTCTCTGATTTGGATTGCATTCTGTAATTGAGAAAGTAACTTCTTATGCCTCGGCTAAGCTAGTACTAATGGACGACTTCCCAATCCCTACAAGATTGTGTAGGAACCCAGAGGTATGCAGCAGATCCCAACTCTCTCAATTTTTACGCCCTTATGGTGACCAGATGGGATCTTCACTTACACAAGTGAGAGGTTACAAGACTTGACCTTACCAAGTGTAGGCAAACATTCTTTGAAAAAGAAGACCGCTATGGAAAGTTTCTGGCCCTGCTGTCGCCACACGATCTCTCCATGTTGTTTCAAAAATTAAGGCAGAGGATGGGTAGGTTATCACCTCCTCAGCAGGCATATTACAGGAATTCAGATGGTATTACAGTCAATTATATTCTTTCTCTTTGCCTTTTGATCACATACCCACACTCATGCACTCCCTTCTTGACTCTGTAGCTCTGGGGTGGCTCTCAAATGGAGAATGTGAATTTCTGGTACGTCCTATCACCCCTGAAGAGGTCCTTACAGTCATCAACTCCTTCCCGGGAGGCAAGGCCCCTGGTTCAGATGGTCTCCCAATGGAGTTTTATAAACTAGATAGTGATGTTTTGGTCCCGAGGCTGGCTACATAATATACAATATGCCTAGCTGATGATGCTCTTCCACCCCTAATGAGTGAAGCACATATTGTGTTGATCTATAAAAGTCCTAAAGATCCGTCTTTATGTGCCTCCTATAGACCTATGGCTGGACTTCAAGATTCTAACTAAACTTCTAACAGGTAGACTTAATCAGATCCTTACCTTTATCATAGACTCAGACCAGAAGGGCTTCATGAGCCATAAATCCACTGACATTAACATTGTTAGGTTGTTCACAAACATCCATGCCTCTCATACTAACTGAGGGACAAGGGTAGTGGCCTCCCTAGATATCGAAAAAGCCTTTGACACCATAGAATGGGTGTATTTATGTGAGGTCCTTAAATGTATGGGTCTTCCTCTTTGTTTTATAAAATGGCTGAGTACTATTTACAAACACCCTACTGTTTCTATTACATTTGGTGGTTGCTTGTTCGGGTCCATTTTGCCCCACAGAGGTACCAGGCAGGGCTGCCCTCTTTCACCGACTCTTTTCACCATTGTGATTGAACCGATAGATAACACCCTTCGTGTCTCTCCAGAGATCAAGGGCCTCCAAATTGGCTGACTGGAGGAGAGGATGGCCCTGTATGCCAAGGTTTTGCTTATTTTTCTAAACGACCCTGGCATGTCCTTACAGGGAGCCCTTCAGGTTCTTAACATCTTCTCGGGGGTCACGGGCCTGCTGGTGAATTGGACCAGGTTGCAACCTTTCCCAATTGACCCAGAGGCAAAAAATGATGCTTTTCCTTATGTTCCCTTGCGGTGGGTAGATTTAAAATATCTAGGGCTATTAATTTCTTGCTCTGCCAAGGATTTTGTTGAGCTGAACTTAATGCTTGTTCTCTGTGATGTAAAGACAAAACTAAAGGCATGAGAGACTCTGCCATTATCACTATTAGGTTGCAAACCTTACCAAAATTAAAGTCTTACCCGAATTCACGTACCTGTTTAGGAACTCCCCCCCAATGGATACCCAAAAGATTTTTCACCCAACTTAATCAGATATTCTCTTCATTTTTGTAGGGACCTTGTGCACCCCAGTAAAAACTGGCCACGTTAATGAGACCCACTTCACATGGGGGGCTGGCTATGCTGGATTGCTTCAAATATTATCTAGCCTCACAGCTGATGTCTGCTTACTGGTGGCTTTGTCCAGGCACATCCAACACAGCTGCGGTTTTAGAAGCCGTGGTGCTGTCCTCTGTGGAATCTCTACAGTCTCTTCCTTTTCATGGGACTAAGGCCCCTTACCCCCCTAAGGTCCTTTATCCTCACCATCCTTAAGGCCTGGAGAATAAATTTAAGTTTAGTAACCCACACTCTGCAACAATTATCCCCTAACACTCCACTGTGGCGTAACCCCACCTTATCCCATTTAGATTTTATACAGGACCCCCAAGTGTGGACGAAATACAAAATTAAATTACTGTCTCATCTGGTTGATCAAGGGAAGCTGCTTCCCTTTTCTGACATTCACTTGAAATATATAGTCCCAGCTAAATACTTTTTTCATTACTGGCAGTTAGCCAAATCTTTCATTCCCCTGTGATCCTTTCCATGTCAGACATAGAGGGCATCTTATTCTCTGAATGCTCAGAAAAACCTATGTCTGTGTTGTATAATCATTTATGCATGGTTAGACTCCAGGAATTGGCCTACCCGACCTTGACGGAGAGGATTGTTCAGATTTGTAGGACTTTCCCTTCAAACATCTTGTTCTCATAGAGATAGACTTTTTTCAATTAAAGATTGTGCACAGAGCCTTTTACACCCTATCCAAGGTTCAAACATAGATCCGAACACTCCTCAGAGCTGCTGGAGATACCCTCACCGTTAGGGAGACTTCACCCACATATTTTGGTCTTGCCCTGCCATTTCTCAATATTGGGAGGCAGTTGTCCGCACTATCCATCAGGTCTCCGGAATTGCACTTCCTCCCTCCTTACTTTTTTGCCTATTAGGCTTGGTGGAAGATTTTGCCAACAAAGTGGCTGAACGAACAATCTTGGAGCTGACGCTATTCTACACAAGGAAGGCCATGACCCTCATTTGGAAGAAATCTAACCCTCTAATGATCAACTTCTGGAAACAGCTAATAAACGCTGCATTACCATTACACAAAGATACATAAAGCAATAGGGGCTGCCCTAAAAAGTTTAAAAAGGTGCGCTTAGATGTCGGACGTGTCTGTATAACTGATGCAGGGTTTTAATTAATGCTGGCGGGTTTGGGGGGAGTCATTTGGAGGTTTGTTCTCTGCTGAGGTGTGCAATTATAAAATGTGTCCACGCGACATTGGCGTGAGTTTCACACACATGGGTTCTGTTTGTGTTTTGTGTTTGTTGTGAGGGTTTATTGTGCGGCGGCTGACTACAGTTGGCCTTACATTGGCCACTGCTTAGGCCTGTTTCTGTACTATTTCTTGAAATATATTTAATAAACAGAATTAAAAAAAAAATAAAAAACTAGTTTTTATAACAATTTATATAACATATCTATGGGTTACTAGTCAGCGTTTGGTGTTAAAAAATAAATTTCATAGAGAAAATGATGATAATACTGTATACTGCTAACAAAGCTTAGCATGGCTGCCATAAATGTGTTTCTAAAATAAACTTTTTTTGTCTGATTTTTTAGGTCCCAAATTAGTGTAATTTCTGCAAAATTTTTATTTTTTCTGTCTCAAAACTTGATACATATCTGTTAAGTTCAACATATGTCTAATATGAGTGAAAGTTCTATTTTTCTGTATGTCCCAATTATGGAGATTCATTTGCATAAGTATTAAGAGATCTGACAATTATGCAAACTAGAGGTGCACCAAAATTTTGGCCACAGAAACAGATACGGTATTATCGGCATTTTGCCGATTGGAATAAAAGGTGCCAATAATGGCACTGAAAACACATGCAATTTTGCCACAGATTTTCCTGCCATTTTGCTATGATTTTACTCTGGTTATGATTGGTAATGATTTTTTATATGTAGCATCCTCCTAGTCAGGTGCTAGATAGGCAGTATCATTTTTGGTTCTGGCTGCTTATCAGTAGAGAAACAGGCTAAAGTTATGTGTTTTCTGCTTATCAGGGAGCAGGATTTACAATTAGGCCTGTTCCGTGTGTCCACTGTGTGATTCATCTGGGCTGAGGGAGTGTCCCCACTGTGTCCAATATTAAGGCACATTGGACAGTGGAGGAAACCAAGCCAGTGACACACAGGCTTTGTTACTGCCCCAGGGATTGGCACAGACTGGCTGTCTTGGGGCATTATTGGGGCAGGGTATATAAAGCCAGGGACACGTGCTCAGGGTCTTTAGGCGGGAAGCCAGGTCCCGGAAGGAGGGTGACGGCTGTCTCCTCTTCTGTAGCTGTGGATGGTTGTCACAGGCAGTCAGCCTGGTGAACCAGAGTGTGTGGCTGAATCCAGAGGCCCAGGAAAGCTGACTAGTGGAGTGGTAGGCAACGGTGACTCTGCAAAAAAAGTGTCCATGAGTACAGAGGTACTTGCCTGGGGGTCTGCCCAGGAAGGGGACCACTCCAGAGGATAAAGTCAGTGGACGGGTGTCAGCACACACAGTGAGAGAAGAAGGGGGTGCTGAGTTTAGAACCCTGAAGAAAATTGCAAGCAGGAACACTTGAAATATCTTCACTTCAGTGGCAGAGTGAAGCAGCGGCCTTGCCACATCCTAAAGCCTCAACACTGTGAATAGTTATTATTTGGAGTATCCCACTCATCCCTTCTCCTGTCCAAGTTCTAAATAAAACAACAAAACAACATCCCCTGGACTGATTATTGACTGAGCCAAGAACTTAAAGTGATACGTTTCTGCAACCAATTACTATGGGTAACCCAGGGGAATCCAGAAAGTGTTATTTCCAGCAGTCCTCTAGGGGGCAGTACTACACATAGATCATGTGACTCAACAACAGCATCAAAAACGTAACACGGGTGCAATTATTTATGCGTTCTTGCTGCATTTTCAATGCATTTCTCAGGACATTTTGATGCAGTTTTTTTAACTGACCAAAAATGCAGCAAGCAAGATTTTTAACCACTTACCGCATAGTAACATACCGATACGTCGGTACACTTTGCGGGGTTATACCGGGATGATGCCTCTAGTTAAAGGCATCATCCCGGTACCGTGGTTTGAAGCCGATGGTCGGCTTTCCGTCGGTAACGACCGATGCGGCTCGGGAGCCGCTCGATCGTTACCCGGGGGCGGGAGGGGACGTCCCCCCTCCCACGGCCTTCCGTGGCTTTGCTCGGGGCTCCCGTCCCACCGGGAGCCCCGAGCGCCCAGCCGGCACGTCCGCCGGCTGGATGGAGTCCCGATGAATGCCGGAAACGGCATCGATCGGGTCTCCGATGACGTAACCCGGAGGCGGCGTCCATGACGTCACTTCCGGTTTACTGTGCTGCAAAAGACGGCAGTTTTGAAAAACGGCTGTATGCAAAAATGCAGTTTTCGGCATTTTGCATACAGGGAAGTGTAGTGGAGGGGTCTAGGGTCTTTTAGACCCTCGATCCCTCCATAAAGTGTACCTGTCACTACATATTGGTGTCACAAGGGATGTTTACATTGCATGTGACAGCAATAAAAGTGATCAGATTTTTTTTTTAAAAAACTGTAATAAAGTTTAAAAAAAATAAAAAATAAATAGGAAAAAAAAAATTAATTAGGCGCCCCCGTCACCGTTAGCTCGCGCACAAAAAAAAACGTATACGCAAGTCAAGCCGCAAATTAAATCGCTGTTCGAACCCCACATGTGAGGTATCGCCGCGATCGCCAGAGCGTGGGCAATAATTAAAAAAAAGAGCTACACTCTACCTCTAAACTGGTAACCGTTAAATAAATTTAAAGCGTCGCAGATTGAGATCTCTATTGACCGTAGTTTGTCGCTATCCCACGGGGGGGCACAATTTTAAACCGTAACATGTTGGGTATCTATTTACTCGGCGTGACATAATCTTTCACAATATACAAAAAAAATGGGCTAACTTTACTGTTTAGTATTTTTTAAATGCAGTGAAATGTGATTCCTCAATTTTTTTCCAAAAAAAATGGTGTTTTAAAGACCGCTGCGCAAATACCGCGTGACAAAAAATTTTGCAATGACCGACATTTTATTCTCCAGAGTCTTTGCTAAAAATATATATATAATGTTTGGGGGTTCTAAGTAGTTTTCTAGGAAAAAATACTGGTTTTAACTTGTAAACAAAAAGTGTCCGAAATAGGGCTGGGGCTAAGGTCCGGTTCACACTGATGCGATGCGGGAAGGCTGCGAACTCGCAGCCTGTTCCCGCATCGCACACGCACCCCCGGCAGTTCACACTGCCATATGCGATACGCTGGGGGTGTCAATGTAATCTTAACGACACTCCCAGTTTGATCGCATATCGCAGTGCGATCGTGCAGTTCGCACAGGATCGGATGGCACAAGTGTGAACCGCTGTGCGATCCGATCCTGATGCGGCTGCAAAAATGCCTCCTGTGCGTGTTTGCTGCGGGAGCGATGCGAATTTAGCCATACAGTTTGTATGGCTAAACTCGCACCACACAGCTGATCGCATGTAATGTCGGAGCAGTGCGCTCCGACATTACATGCGAACCCCGCACACGCACAAGTGTAAACCGGGGCTTAAGTGGTTAACACCACAACGGAAGCACAATGGACCAGTGTGAAGACATACATAGAATTTAAAGGGATACATTTCGCTTAAGTTGTTCTTGTGCCAAACTGTTGACTTCTGTCAGGCCGGCTGCAGTACACACGCACTGAATGTCCTCCAACTTTTGGCCCGTGTGTAAGGAGCATAACCACTTGCCTACAGGACACTTTCGCCCCCTTCATGCCCTGGCCATTTTTCAGCTTTCAGCGCTGTCGCACTTTGAATGACAATTGTGCGGTCAAGCAACACTGTACCCAAGCTACATTTTTAACATTTTTTTGACATATAGAGTCTTCTTTTGGTGGTATTTAATCACCACTTGGTTTTTTTTTTCTAAACAAAGGAAAAAAGACCGGAAATGTTGAAAAATAACGTTTTTCTGTTATAAAATTTTGTACGTAAGTAATTTTTTTTCTTAACTGATGTGCGCTGATGGGGCTGCACTGATGGACACTGATAGGTGGCACTGATGGGCACTGATAAGGTAGCACTGATGGGCACTTATGTTTGGGAGTGCCTGGGGCCGTTTGGTGCACCGCCCGCTCAGGGGGCCCGTGGACACAGCTGCTTCACATCAATTGGTCATCAGGCAAACATATATTTAGAGCAGTGTCTTTCATAGACACTGAGACACACCAGCCAGGAGGAACCTTTGTGTTACAGACGAGCGCTAGATGAACGCTGGAATTTAGGTAACTAAGGAACTTTTTACAGCCAGGTTAATCAACTGATGCACTCTCTGCAGAAGCAGCATCTATAGAGATTAAACCATCCATACTTGATTTGTACCCTCAAGTATACTTTATTATATACATTTTTCTTCCTCTGTATTTTTCTGGATATAGATGCAAAACATCTGCTATCCCATACAAAGGATATTTACTTAAATACACCTCATCAAGCGCTCAAGTTTGGAACGCTGTCTGGTTTTCCTCCATATGATTGCTATCACCATCAAGCAAGCAACAAATTATTCCTTGAATCCCTATTAAATAAAATTTAAAAAAAACACAAGCCTCTGCTGAGATATCTGCTTCCAGGCAGATGGATGACTGCACTACTGACATGGATAATACATGTGCAGGTCAGTGTGCATATACACATACACTGCTAGGCAGAAAACCAATTATAAATAGCTATATAGGACGCCACAACTTAATAATCTTTTACCATCCTATTTATTATTATATGCTTGTTTGTTTGCATAGTGAACCATATTTCCAGTGGGGCAGTTTAGGTGCCTTTACTGGGACCCTCTGTGGAGCTTGTGCTTGCCCCCGTCCGTGTATATGATCCATTCCATTTCCTTCTACCTTTCCCCCATATGATTTTAGGGCAGCGTGCGATACGGGTGATGCGTTGTCCATGGGATTCCCTGGCATGTTTCCCAGATATGTTACAATCAATATTTTAATTATGCGACTGTCACTGCAATATTGACCAACCCAGGGTATGTTTACTTTTTTATCATACAATTCCTAGATCTCAATACTCTGATATCTTGATACTATGACTGACTAACTTAACTTGACTGACTATGACATGTGTGATATAGTACCTTTATTTGAATATATTTGTTCTAACCCCAGATACCCTTCAGCGGACCTATGCTGTAAGACCCCTGAAGAAGAAATAATACATGCAATCAGCGAAATGCGTTGGGTCTCTGTGGCCCTCTGTATCATATGGTCAAAACTTTTCTGTATAACCAGTAGCCAATAATATATTTTTATGTGTATATACTTGCATGTTTTTCTTTATATCTTTACCATTTGTACCAATAAAAATTGTTAAAATTGTATTCGCATGAGTGGTTGCCCATTATAGTCCCACTTAGGGGGTATCTCCTTTCTCCCGATGGGCACTAATGAGGTGGCACAGCTATAGCGCGGTTGTGAAGAGGTTAAGGTCGGCCCATAGATGGTGCGATTTAATTTCCAGTCAGTGTTGATGGGGGAATCCCTCCCACAGAAATATTGTATTCTCGTGGCTGGGGGGGCGCATGGAGCCATCCCTGCCAGAAGAATACACAGTAATAATTGCTAGGGGCTATAGCCACTGGCAATAATCGCAAGAAAAATCTCACATTGATGAATTGTCTTTGGTGTAATCAGTCTGCTCATACATGGTTCGAATCTTGGCTGGTCCCTGCTGAACCAGGCCAAGATTCACTCTGTCTATGGCCGGTTTATGTTATGTATTACATATAGTATCTAAAAATGTACAGCATTGATAAAAAGGAATACAAATGAAAGCTAATTAGGTTTAACTCATGAAACAATAAAAATCCCTAGTAATGCAATTTGCAGAGGGAGCCTCACACATTAACTTAAGCCCCATACACACGTACCGATCGTCGGCCGAACAATCGGCCGTCTTTTGTCCAGGGCTGTCGTGTCTGTTGAAAACTGCAAAAGACTGCACACGAATTTTGTCGGCCAACAACAGCCGACTGCAGAAGTGATGTCATGTGATGGTTAACTTTCCTTGTCTTTTTGCTTTTCTGAGCATGCCCAGTCTTGCAAATCTGCTGTCTGTTGGCCGAAATCTGTACTGACTGGCGAACAATCGGCCGTTCTGGTGTTGGCCAACAAAAATTTTAATGCTTGCACGACAGATTCTGTTCGGCCGAAAATGCGATGTCGGCTGTCGGAAGCATCATACTAACAAGCCTACAATCAGTCGTCGGCCGAATATTTACGGCCGACAATCGGTACGTGTGTACGTTATGTGAAACCAGAGCGCTAAAAACCTCCAACACAGGGGATGGGTATGATGAGTCAATTAAAAAAGCAAGGAGAAGGGGGAGGGGGGGGGAGGGGGAGGGAAAAGGACAAAAGCAAAACACTAAATAAAGCTGATGGAATAAATTTACTGTATTGTATGGGATCGACGTGTAGTCAGAAAGGAGTAGTCCATAAACACTGAGCCGCTCTTCCACAGACCAAGAGGAGATTCTGTTAGAGCAAAAAAACAAAAAGGAGAAGCGCTCTAAGTGTAGACAGTTTAATAATACATAAGAAGCAATATGTGTAGTAACTCACAAGACATAAGTGAAAGTCAGGCTGTGTAACATCATCAGATCTTTAAAGCATCCTCTGGGGGGAGGGAGGTGGTGATGTCCAATCCAAAGCGCCGTCCGTGGCTGAGTAGATGTTTAATGGGAGGAAATAAAGCCGGCAGCCTCCCGCCTCAGTGTACGATGAGCGGTCAGATGGAAGTGACCGACGGCTGCAAGGTTCCGTGGATGGATGGACGCTCTCCCGTCACCAGGGGTGATGAGTTCAAACAGCAAAGGAACGGCAGGCACGACGCGTTTCTGAGCATGCGCGGGGTCGATGTACCCGGCGCGCTCTTTCCTCAGGTGCTGGAGAGCCGTGGACTCTACAAGGTTTATATCTAGCTCAGTTAATTAGTGATTCACCGCAGCTGGAACAAAAGGGGAATGCCTCGGGATAAAAAGGATTTGGAACCAGAGCTGAAAGCAACCAGTTCATGGAAGGACAACAACTTTAAAATCAATTATACTTGAATGTACAGCATTAAAAACATAAACAATTAAAAGCATATGTTAAAGGTGGATTGTACTCGATTGGCTGGCCACAAATTCACATGTATGGGGCTGAAACAATAATTTCTCATAAGAATCAGATATATATCAAAAATGGATGATAGGAGATAATCAGTGATAATATTCAAAGTTAGACAAATGAGCATGAACTGATCATGACTCCTAAACATGATAATAAAGATAAAATTACAAATATATATGTACATGAAAAATCATGACTTTAATGAAATTATGAATGTTTTAGAGGTGAAATACACTCTAAACCTATGGACACTAGGTATGTGGAAGGGGAAAAGGGGGACAAAAAAATTGTGATATTAATGTATTTATGACTAATAGTCCAAGGAGACATCATGTAACATAATAAATTGTTATGACATGATGGAACATGCATCAAGCAGCACAATACACAAAAAGTATCGTAAAGGATCTATATAAATCTATAACAACCTATAAATGTAAGGTATGTAAAAAAAAAAAAAAAAAAAAAAAAAAAAAAAAAAAAAAAAAAAAATATAAAAAAAAAAATATATAAATATATAAAAATATAAAAATATATAAAAATATATATATATATAAAATGTGAATACATACATCTATGAGAAAACTATCTGGTTGAAAGGGTATAAACGGCTCAAATTAAAAGATCCATGTGTGTAGATGGATAAAGGGAAAAAGAAAACTAATAAAGGCGACATATCATCATACAAGGGACCCAAGTCTGTATGTGATTGTTGACAAATAGATATGTCAAAATGGAAGATGTATATATATATATATAAGGTTATCAAAAAAAGGGGGGGGGGGGGGAAAGAGAATAACCTATTGTGCTATTTGGGACAAAAGAGGAAGAGGAGGAAGAAAGGAACCTCAATTATAGAATAGTGTGTACATCTAGTTCCTCGTTCAATCCTCGAGGGGCGAGAACGTCTAGCGTGTATATCCAAAAGGTTTCACGCATACATAATTTGGAAAAACGTTCTCCTTCTGGCAAATCTTTCGAAATGGATTCAATGACCCAAATTTCAAGTCCCTCAGTCGATTTTCCATGGACTTCTGAGAAGTGTCGCGGGACACTATGAAGGTCACTCCCACCTTCAATGAGACGGCGGTGTTTTCCAAACCGCTGTCTTACCGGTCTGATGGTGCGACCCACATAAAGAAACTGACACGGGCATATTAAACAATAGACAACATACTCAGTAGAGCAGTTGTAGAAGTTATCCAAGACATAGGTTTTTCCATTATGTGTGAAGTCTTTTTGGCCATGTCTCACAAAGGTGCACATTTTGCATAGTTTTTTCTTGCATGCGTACATGCCTTTCAGAGGGATCATCCAGGGCAGGTGATTGGTAGCCTTGATGTTTTTCAATTTGCTTGGCGCAATCTTGTTTTTTAGAGTAGTGGCCCTCCTGTATGTCACTTTTGGTTTCTCTAAGATGACAGAATTGAGATGAGGGTCCTGTTTTAAAATGCCCCAATGTTTGGATAGAATTTTTTCCATTTTTTTGTAATGGCAATGGAACCTAGTGATAAAACGAACCGGATGTTGCTCATCTCTGGCTTTGAAGCTGGGGGGTTTCCCTGGAAGATAAGCTTCATAAGCTGAATTAACCAAGTCGTCGGGGTAGCCTTTTTCAGAAAATTTTTTCTTTAGATGTTCGCTTTGGGCTACATAATCCAAGTCCCTAGTGCAGTTCTGTCTCAATCGACAGAACTGACCTTTGGGTATATTATTTGTCCATTGAGGGTGATGGCAACTATTGTAATGAAGATAGGAGTTTCCGCTGGTGGGTTTATTGTAGTTTTTGGCATATATATGATGTGACTCATGTCCAAGTTCCAAATCTAGAAACGGCATGGAGTCTGGATGTGAAACGGAGGTGAAGGAAAGGCCTAGGGTGTTATTGTTGCAGTGGGAGACAAAATCGTCAATTTGGGAGGCGGAGCCATCCCAAATGACGATAATATCGTCTATGTACCGCCCAAAGAAAACAATGTGCTGGGCAAAAGGGTTATTCCGCCAGATGTATCTTAACTCCCAGAGACCCATGGTCAGATTTGCATAAGACGGAGCAAAATTAGCTCCCATAGCTGTCCCGTTTATCTGTAAATAAAAAGTGTCCTCAAACTGAAAATAATTATGTGTTAAACAGAATTGTGTTGCTTCCAAAATAAAAGACACTTGATCATGGTGTAAGGAGGAGTCTTGGAGAAGAAAATGTTGTATGGCTTGTAAGCCTATATTGTGGGGAATGGAGGTATATAACGAACTAACGTCCAATGATAGCCAGGTATAACTATTTTCCCATCTATACGGAATGATTTGTTCTAATAAGTGACCTGAATCACGTATATAAGATTGTAAATTTTGGGCCAAGGGTTGCAGGAAGACGTCAATGAACTGTGAGAGGCCGCTGGTCACACTGTCCATTGCTGCTACAATGGGTCTACCTGGGGGATGTAGAGGGTCTTTGTGGACCTTTGGTAAGTGATAAAAGTAAGGGGTGTTGTAATGGTCCTTTTTTAAGAAAGCTGCCTCATTTTTATTTATCACTTTATTCAGTAGCGCCGATTGTACCAATTGTTCAACCTCAATTTTGAACGCTGGTAATGGATCTTTATGGAGTCTCATGTATGTTTTGTTGTCATTTAGTAGTCGACAGGCTTCGTTGATGTAATCGGTCTTGTTTAATAAAACAATACCACCTCCTTTGTCCGCGGATCTTATAATAAGATTGGGGTTGTCAGATAAACGCTTAAGGGCCTGAGATTCACCATGATTCAGATTAGAATGGGAGTATTTGATATGTTTGGACGTGTCTGCACACATGGTTTGAAGATCAGCAAAAACCGTCCTGTAAAAAGACTCTAGATATGGGCCTTTTGAGCGAGTAGGGTAAAAAACAGATTTAGGACGTAGGTCAGTATGAACAAAGCGTGGCGACTCTGGGAGATGCTGTGTGAATAGCAACATATCCAAATCAGAATCTTCACTCTCACCGGGGTCATAAGTGCTAAAGGGACTTCCAGGGATGGCTTCCTCTATGAAAGTGGATACATTATTTTCCACATTATCCATGAGGGGGTTATTGTCCACTTGTTTGGATTTGATATTAAAGTAGCGTTTTAATGTGAGGTTCCTTATGAATTTGTTCAGGTCTCTAAATAATTGAAAAGAATTGGGAAAGGAGGTAGGAGCAAAACTTAAGCCTTTACGTAGGAGAGATAGGTCATCTGGATTTAATGGGACAGAAGACAAATTAAAAATCTTTATAGTCTCCGCTGTTTGGTGTTTATGTTTGGTAATTCGCTTACCTCCTCTACATCCTCGTCTAATAGTTTTCTTTTTTTCTTTCTGATTTTGGTCAGTAGACTCCCCTCTAAAAAAGACACAGGAGGGAGGGCTGATGCAAGGGAAACCGTCTCGAGTTCATTAACCATAACAGGGAAGGATATTTCCTTGCTACCTTCAAGTGATGTAGGGGTGGCTTTTACCTGACTGGCCATAAAAGGACTTATACCCTCTGGCTGATAGGCACCAGAAGGGATCTGGGCTGGAGAAAGGCTCATAACCTCCCCAGTGGTGACTGGGAGGTTAGAGCTGCTAGGGGGTCTGTCGTTTGTAATGTTATTGCAAATGGCGGAAGCATTCTCGGTTTTATTGATGTTTTTCTTATTGGTCTTAGTAGACCTCTGTAATTTGTTGTTACTGAATAAAGTGATAAATAAAAATGAGGCAGCTTTCTTAAAAAAGGACCATTACAACACCCCTTACTTTTATCACTTACCAAAGGTCCACAAAGACCCTCTACATCCCCCAGGTAGACCCATTGTAGCAGCAATGGACAGTGTGACCAGCGGCCTCTCACAGTTCATTGACGTCTTCCTGCAACCCTTGGCCCAAAATTTACAATCTTATATACGTGATTCAGGTCACTTATTAGAACAAATCATTCCGTATAGATGGGAAAATAGTTATACCTGGCTATCATTGGACGTTAGTTCGTTATATACCTCCATTCCCCACAATATAGGCTTACAAGCCATACAACATTTTCTTCTCCAAGACTCCTCCTTACACCATGATCAAGTGTCTTTTATTTTGGAAGCAACACAATTCTGTTTAACACATAATTATTTTCAGTTTGAGGACACTTTTTATTTACAGATAAACGGGACAGCTATGGGAGCTAATTTTGCTCCGTCTTATGCAAATCTGACCATGGGTCTCTGGGAGTTAAGATACATCTGGCGGAATAACCCTTTTGCCCAGCACATTGTTTTCTTTGGGCGGTACATAGACGATATTATCGTCATTTGGGATGGCTCCGCCTCCCAAATTGACGATTTTGTCTCCCACTGCAACAATAACACCCTAGGCCTTTCCTTCACCTCCGTTTCACATCCAGACTCCATGCCGTTTCTAGATTTGGAACTTGGACATGAGTCACATCATATATATGCCAAAAACTACAATAAACCCACCAGCGGAAACTCCTATCTTCATTACAATAGTTGCCATCACCCTCAATGGACAAATAATATACCCAAAGGTCAGTTCTGTCGATTGAGACAGAACTGCACTAGGGACTTGGATTATGTAGCCCAAAGCGAACATCTAAAGAAAAAATTTTCTGAAAAAGGCTACCCCGACGACTTGGTTAATTCAGCTTATGAAGCTTATCTTCCAGGGAAACCCCCCAGCTTCAAAGCCAGAGATGAGCAACATCCGGTTCGTTTTATCACTAGGTTCCATTGCCATTACAAAAAAATGGAAAAAATTCTATCCAAACATTGGGGCATTTTAAAACAGGACCCTCATCTCAATTCTGTCATCTTAGAGAAACCAAAAGTGACATACAGGAGGGCCACTACTCTAAAAAACAAGATTGCGCCAAGCAAATTGAAAAACATCAAGGCTACCAATCACCTGCCCTGGATGATCCCTCTGAAAGGCATGTACGCATGCAAGAAAAAACTATGCAAAATGTGCACCTTTGTGAGACATGGCCAAAAAGACTTCACACATAATGGAAAAACCTATGTCTTGGATAACTTCTACAACTGCTCTACTGAGTATGTTGTCTATTGTTTAATATGCCCGTGTCAGTTTCTTTATGTGGGTCGCACCATCAGACCGGTAAGACAGCGGTTTGGAAAACACCGCCGTCTCATTGAAGGTGGGAGTGACCTTCATAGTGTCCCGCGACACTTCTCAGAAGTCCATGGAAAATCGACTGAGGGACTTGAAATTTGGGTCATTGAATCCATTTCGAAAGATTTGCCAGAAGGAGAACGTTTTTCCAAATTATGTATGCGTGAAACCTTTTGGATATACACGCTAGACGTTCTCGCCCCTCGAGGATTGAACGAGGAACTAGATGTACACACTATTCTATAATTGAGGTTCCTTTCTTCCTCCTCTTCCTCTTTTGTCCCAAATAGCACAATAGGTTATTCTCTTTCCCCCCCCCCCCCCTTTTTTTGATAACCTTATATATATATATATACATCTTCCATTTTGACATATCTATTTGTCAACAATCACATACAGACTTGGGTCCCTTGTATGATGATATGTCGCCTTTATTAGTTTTCTTTTTCCCTTTATCCATCTACACACATGGATCTTTTAATTTGAGCCGTTTATACCCTTTCAACCAGATAGTTTTCTCATAGATGTATGTATTCACATTTTATATATATATATATTTTTATATATTTTTATATTTTTATATATTTATATATTTTTTTTTTTTATATTTTTTTTTTTTTTTTTTTTTTTTTTTTTTTACATACCTTACATTTATAGGTTGTTATAGATTTATATAGATCCTTTACGATACTTTTTGTGTATTGTGCTGCTTGATGCATGTTCCATCATGTCATAACAATTTATTATGTTACATGATGTCTCCTTGGACTATTAGTCATAAATACATTAATATCACAATTTTTTTGTCCCCCTTTTCCCCTTCCACATACCTAGTGTCCATAGGTTTAGAGTGTATTTCACCTCTAAAACATTCATAATTTCATTAAAGTCATGATTTTTCATGTACATATATATTTGTAATTTTATCTTTATTATCATGTTTAGGAGTCATGATCAGTTCATGCTCATTTGTCTAACTTTGAATATTATCACTGATTATCTCCTATCATCCATTTTTGATATATATCTGATTCTTATGAGAAATTATTGTTTCAGCCCCATACATGTGAATTTGTGGCCAGCCAATCGAGTACAATCCACCTTTAACATATGCTTTTAATTGTTTATGTTTTTAATGCTGTACATTCAAGTATAATTGATTTTAAAGTTGTTGTCCTTCCATGAACTGGTTGCTTTCAGCTCTGGTTCCAAATCCTTTTTATCCCGAGGCATTCCCCTTTTGTTCCAGCTGCGGTGAATCACTAATTAACTGAGCTAGATATAAACCTTGTAGAGTCCACGGCTCTCCAGCACCTGAGGAAAGAGCGCGCCGGGTACATCGACCCCGCGCATGCTCAGAAACGCGTCGTGCCTGCCGTTCCTTTGCTGTTTGAACTCATCACCCCTGGTGACGGGAGAGCGTCCATCCATCCACGGAACCTTGCAGCCGTCGGTCACTTCCATCTGACCGCTCATCGTACACTGAGGCGGGAGGCTGCCGGCTTTATTTCCTCCCATTAAACATCTACTCAGCCACGGACGGCGCTTTGGATTGGACATCACCACCTCCCTCCCCCCAGAGGATGCTTTAAAGATCTGATGATGTTACACAGCCTGACTTTCACTTATGTCTTGTGAGTTACTACACATATTGCTTCTTATGTATTATTAAACTGTCTACACTTAGAGCGCTTCTCCTTTTTGTTTTTTTGGTACGTGTGTACGGGGCATTACATTAGAGTGCCCGTATGTCAAACTAGCACACCATGTGGACATGGGACACTTACTAAAAATCCATTATGTTTTGCACTGGCAATCCAAAATCAGGCAAAAACTGACAGCCACGCATTGCACCTGTGTAAAGATATCAGGTGGTTTTCCTTTCACAGAACAATGTTTTTACATCCAGGTTAATCTTTTAGGGGTCGTCTTTTATATTTATTTCGATTAGGCACCACAATATAATCAAGAGAAGAGAAAAACCTTCTTCTAATAACATAATTCCACAAAATGATTCTAGCAAGCAACGTAGCATTTGTATATATGCACCAAATATTGTAATGTAATAATTAGTAAAACATACGATTGCTGCCTTGCAAATCATCTCTTGGTGCCTGCACCAATGAATCATTTGTGTAACACATTTGACTATATTTGTTTTTTTACAACATTCAGACTGAATTTAAATAGCAACTAAAAAGTAAAGTGATGATCAAGCAGATCCTGCGGGACCTGTACCAGCCCAGGGTAAAATGAACATACAGTATTTGCAGATCAAAGAGGGAATATATTTGCAAACAGTTTGACCATCAATATTGTCAGTGATTTAAATAATTTTATGTCTGGGTTGAAATAGTGTTTTAAATATTTGGTTAATTATTGCCCAAATTATCCACAGGGACCATAAAGGATTTACGTATATTTCCCAGATCTTTTCCCAGAATCATGAATAAAGTGATTGTGCATCTCTTAAGCTCTGACAAATTAGCACAGCTGTGCAAGTGCCTGGAGGTAAAAATCATAGGACTCAATTCATTAAGCATTAAGGTATGCTTTATGCATGGTAAGAAATTTTATTTTTCTGCATTATTTATGTAGGCAAATACATTGCTTTGTCTATTTTTTCACTTTGCTTTGTTTCATGTTTCCCTATGATAAAAAAAAAAAGCTTTGAAATGCGGATTCACTAAAGAAAAAGGCACATGTATCACTCATTATGGCCCAACAGTAACCTCATTTGCCTCAAGCTATCGTTATCCTTTTTGCTAAACAGCTCTACAAGCAGTGTGAGGTAGCTATTATACAGTATACAGAAAGAGTGAAAGTGAGAAGAGAATTCAATATTTTTCAAAACATAAACGTGGATTGCTTTTACATATATTATTTGGTGCTTTTATGTGAAGTTTGTGGAAAAGACCTAGTAGACACACTTAGGGAGAAGTAAAATTATGTAACAATAATTTGATTTTCTAAATCCCCGGATTCACCAACCAGCTTTCACTTATCATATGGCATAGTTGAAATTACATATTCTAAAAGCATGCATACATGAGCAAGAACATAAAGGTCTTTATAAGCAAAATTATTGAATCCAAACTCCAGCTTTACTTTCACTCTTGAACAGTTGTACAAGCTTCTCTCCTGTACTGAAATTGCATTCTCTTAGCTTCTCATAATGTCCATTAGAAGCTTGCTCTATTAGAAGGATATGATAATCTAATGCTGTGAATGTACAATGTATATGTAAAGCGCTGCGTAAATTGACAGCGCTATATAAGTACCTGAAATAAATAATAAAATAATAATGCTAATCTGAATAAAAGATTTTTCTGAAAATCAATGAGAGATTGTTTGATAGATAAGTATCACATGCAATGGTGTATCCATGATATGGTACATATGGCACATATGACATGTTCCCTTGGCACCACTTGAAAAGGATCACCACACAGTGACATCTTCAGGATGGTGCTTGGGTGTACTATAACACCCTCAAAATAGTATCTCCAAAGCACCTTCATCAGTTTGGCAGATTAAAGTACCTTTATTTTCTTCTCATAGTCCTCTATTTAATGGTGCCACACAGTGCATGTGCTTCCAGTGCAGAAGGGTAGGCTGCCCATGTCGTGGAAATGCATGACACCAATCCAAGGTGAGCAGGATTAGAGAAAACTCAGCATTCAGAAGAGGAGAGTAAGGGGGACTGAGGTAGTACTATGAGAACACTGATGTGAAGAAGGCTCTGAAGAGATATCAAGGGGGCATCCTAATGTGAATAGGTGACTCCGATGTGAAGGGAGCTCCTCATGTGAACAGAGTACTTTTATGTAAAGGGGCTCCTAATGTGATGGGGGTTCCTGATGTGAAAGCCTGCTGACTCCCAGGAGCTGTGGAGAAATTGTGCTGAGGTGGATTAGACTGCCCCTAAAGTGTGCTGGTTAGGGAATCACCAACTGTCTGTTTGTGTATACAGTATATTGTTATTTAAAAGATTAATGAGTTTGCCTTGAACTTTTGAGTTGATATTATGGTAAGGTATATAACAAAACGGTGTCAGATGATTGGACAGGGAAGCAATTTGAGTGTTTGCCACAGGCACTTTTTTTCTATACATATAACCCTGGTCACATGTCTGAAAAGAGAGGTTTTTTTTTTTTTTTTTTTTTTACATCCTAATATTGAAATAACTTTAGGTTTTACTTAAAATTCATCTCTCAAGCTAAAACACCTAGAAAGCTCTTCTGGTACTGCTGTTTTGTGTGACAAGAAACATAGAAAAGAAATATGTTACTACTTCCAATTACATTTGTGTAAGTTGATATTTATGGGTACATTATGTATATGCTGGTCTAAGACTTGGGATTGTGAACTGTTTTATTCAAGGGCAATAACTAAATTATAATGGTGCATCTGCATTAATCTTGCCGTGCATAGCGCCTTTTGTTGTGTTATTTCTCAGAACTGATGATAAACCCTGTCACACCATGCCTATTTGAAAAAGAAAATAAATATTAGAGTAGTCTGCATAAGATGTTTTCGTATTAGTCACTCGCCGTATCTCTGCAGCAACATGTTACAAATTGACAAAATAATTGCTAACAAGATTATTTTCCATACTTACACAGAGATGACCATATCATTTATGGAAAAACATTCTTCAGTGCCCTTGAGCATGTATGACAGCTTATAATGAGAATATATGCAGCCACCTTTAATTTAAACTTCTATAAGTATAGAACTATATGACATAACCTGTCTATTTTTGACAGTATTGTTCTGTAGGGGCTAAAAAGGATGTTGGTTTTGTCCGCAGAATTATGCAAGATGAATACAAAATTAGGTATCTGAGCTACAAATCAAAGAGGCTATAAATTGGATGATTTATCCGATTTGCAAATGACATACATACTCAGTGTAGTGTATTTATCTATTTTGTTTTTAACTTTACACCAAATTGTAAATGGGAACTGCATTTAGGTCATATCTAAAAAAAATAAAAATGATGCCATCCAACTCAATTTAGGACTGAAATGTATTACAATATCTTTAACCACTTCCCGCCCGCCCTATAGGCAAATTACGGCGGGAATGTGGTTGTATTATCCTGACCGGACGTCATATGACGGCGGCAGGATAATACAGCTCTGCACGCCCCCCGGGGGCATGCAGAGCGGCGATCGGTGATGCGAGGAATCAGTCTGACTCCCTGCATCTCCGATCTCGGTAAAGAGCCTACTGACGTAGGCTCTTTACCATGTGACCAGCCGTGTCCAATCACGGCTGGTCACATAGTAAACAGGAAGAGCCGTTGATCGACTTTCCTTAGTTCGTGCCTGACAGGCACGAGTAAAGGAGCGCCGATCGGTGGCTCCCCTGACAGGGGGGCGGGTCGGCACTGGTAATCAGATCATTGATTACCAGTGCAGACCCTCGGGGGGGGGGGGGTGCCACTAGAACCACCAGGGATGCCCACCCATGACCCCAGGGATGCCCACCTATGACCCCAGGGATGCCCACTATGGCCACCAGAGATAGCAATCAGGGCTCAGGGAGCCCCCCATTGCCCTCCCCATCAGTGCTGCCCGCCAGTGCCCTCCCTATCAGTGCTGCTCACCAGTGCCCATCATTGCCATCTATCAGTGTCTCCCACCAGTGCCCATTATTGCCCACCAGTGCCACCTATCAGTGCCCATTAGTGCCCATCAGTGCCGCCCGTCAGTGCCGATCAGTGCTGCCTATCAGTGCCCATCAGTGCCACCTATCAGTGCCACCCATCAGTGCCCATCAATGCCGCCTATCAGTGCCCAGCATTGCCGCCTATCAGTGCCCACCAATGCTGCATATCAGTGCTACTTATCAGTGCCACATATCAGTGCCTATCAGTGCCGCCTATCAGTGCCACCCCATCAGTGCAGTCTCAACAGTGCTCATCAGTGCAGGAAAAAACGTATTTATTTACAAAATTGTATAACATACAAAAAAAACTTTTTTTTTTCAAACTTTTTGGTCTTTTTTTATTTGTTTAGCAAAAAGAAAAAAACCCAGAGGTGATCAAATACCACCAAAAGAAAGCTCTATTTGTGGGGGGGACATGACATAAATTTGGTGTAGGTACAGTGTTGCATGACCGCGCAATTGTCATTCAAAATGCAACAGCGCTAAAAGGGGAAAATTGGCCTGGGCAGGAAGGGGGTGAAAGTGCCCGGTATTGAAGTGGTTAATAGATTTTGCTGTACATACATTGAATCAAATGGATCAAATTTGATTCCCCAGGTAATCTGACATTAGTATTCTCATACATAATGGGGTGTACATAGTCAGCAACCATACTCTGGTATGTTTCAATATTCAAATGTTTCTGTATAAATTGGACTAATGTGTGAGAAGAATATTTCTTTATCACACATCATGGGACACAGAGCAGCCATATTCATTACTATCTGAGTTATACGCCACCTATAGGTGAATGGACACTGGCAACCAATTAAGACAGGAAGTCCCCCTCTATATACAGGAAGTACCTCCGTTTATTCACCAGTGTCTTAAAGGTGATGGTCACGGATTGGAGAAGCTCTCCATGTTTTTATGTTTTTTTCAAAGAAGAAGAAAGAAGATTATGCTACATACCCCGATCAAGATCTTTGAATCTAAGGAGATTAGCAATCAGATTCATCCGAAAGTGAAAGACTAAAAGAATGGTACCTGGGTCTCGGTAAAGGAAAAACAAGGTTTTGCCTGTAATGTGACCTTTTTAGGCACTGGACCCTGGGATCCGAACCCTTGGTAAAAACCAACCCCAAAGGCATTCATGCAGGGTGCTCTACAGGTCCAAGGGAGTGGCCCCTCAAAAACAAGGGGACCCTGTCCTTGATGGTCAGCATGGAATAGAAACCCGCCATAATGGGTGAAGATTGGGTACTTGTTTTAAGAAGAATCATGCGACAGGAATGGTTAGTCCAATTTAAAAATATTTGTAAAAAATATTTTTATGCACTGTCCCCTTTAAAATAACAGATACTGAGTGCCGTGTTTAGGTCTTCACCAGAGACAGTAGGTGTATCAGCTGTGACAGTGCACCTTGTTTGCTTAAACATTCTGCTCTCACTCCATGTTGTTTGATATGCAGGTTTTAACCTAGGTGCACAGTTCGTCCCCTCTGTGGCTCCAGGTTAAAGAGCGCCCTCGGTGGCGTCCCTGTGAAAAAGGATCTACGCACGCACGAATATTCACCATTTACAGGCACAAGCCTGCGCGTGGAGCCAGGAGGGGGCGTGTCATGACACGACGGGTGTGCATGCGGATGCCCTCGTGAACCCTGCACATGCACAGTAACATGCGCAAACAATGCGACTTTTAAGGAAGTGTTACCAGCGCTCGAGCTTCTGTCAGAGGCTGGAGTGGATGCAGAGCAGCAGCAGCTGGGTGCATGAGTCACTGTGGGTGCATGTTTACAGGCACAGACAGGTTCTGTTACTTTGGGATAATCAGTGCTGTGTGTGATAAGCTGTATAGCTTGGCACAAGCCTTGAGTACACTAAAGTAATTAACTCAAGTTTGTCTTGCTATAAAGCAATGTCTGCCCAAAAAAGGAGTGGAGGGGGGGGGGGGCACAGCTGGAAGGGGCGCTATGGTGCCACCATCAGGATTAGAAGATCCTAGCCGTGCTTCCTCTGTGTTTACCTCCCCTGAAGGACCAGAGGCATCTAGCCAATCTGGGAATTATAAAATAATAATCCTCAGTAACCGCCCAAACTGTGTGACTATCTCCGCGCTTTAGGATGCACCAGCACCTGCTGGAAATAAAATGATAACCCTGAAGCTGCTACTTGAACAAATATAAATATTTGGTAACAATGTTAATGGAATGATAGTAGCGCTGAAACACTATATAAGAGTTCCTGAAATAGACAGTGGATGTCCACTAAATAAACAGTGTGGTAAAAACTTCTGGGAATTATGGTTGTCATGCATAGTAGAATTATCCAGTGCTTCTGTCTCAGCCTATGTCACTAAGGATGATTTGGCATCGGCATCAGCCGGCCTTGAGGGTAAAATTGCTGGCATTATTGCAGCATCGCAAGGAGGGAGGAAACACGATAGATCACCCTCACCTGAGCCCCTTGTTCCTGTTTTAGATGAGGATTGGGCAGAGGATGTGGAAGAAGTAGCTCTAAGTTATGCTGTAGAAGGTCAAGATGAGGTTTCCACTTCTGGGGAGTCAGGATCTGAGGAGTCATGCTTGGCCTCTCAATCCCAGAGATTGTTAATTCAGTCTCTCACTGAAATGGTCCAGTCTGCATTTAACCACTTGCCGACCGCCGCAAGTACATATACTGCGGCGGTCAGCCCCGGCCAGGCAAAGTGACGTAGGGTACGTCACTAGCCTGTCACTCACTTGTGAGCCAATAGCGGGCGAGCACGCGCCCACCCCGACTCATTCCCTAACAAGACCCGATGTCCGCCGGTCACTCGCGATCGTTCCCCGGGAAGAGAGAAAGGCAGGCGGCTAATGTAAACAAGCCGCCTGTCATTCTCCCCTGTGTAAAAATGGAGATCAGACGGTTCTACTATGTAGGACCGTTGATCTCTGTTTTTACACTAGTAGCCATGTCCAATCACAGTTAGAAACACGCCCCTAGGACACACTTAACCCCTCCCTCTCCAATACAGTTAACCCCTTCCCTGCCAGTGTAATTTTTACAGTAACAGTGCATATGTATAGCAAGGATTACTGCAGTAATGTCACTGGTAACCCCAAAAGTGTCAAAAATGTCAGTCAAGGGTCCGATCTGTCCGCCACAATGTCGCAGTCCCGCAAAAAAAAAAAAATCGCAGATCGCCACCATTACTCGTTAAAAAAAAACACACCAAAATGACAAAAATCTTTCCCTTTGTTAGTAAACGCGATAACTTTTGCGCAAACCAATCAAAATACGCTTTTTGCGATTTTTTTTTTTACCAAACATATGTAGCATAAAACAAATTGGCCGAAAATGTTAAAAAATTTTGATTTTTACATTTTTTTTTTGGGGAATTTCAAATCTTCTGGGGCTTAAGTGGTTAAATGACCTCCCTGAGATATCTGAAGTCTCTTTTTCCTCTTTAGGCTCATTGCACCCTTCTCAAAGTCCTCAGACTTTTCCCTTACATCCGCTTTTGGAGCAGATAATGTATGCTTATTGGGATCATCCTGATAGGATTTTTGTTCCTGCCAAAAGGTTTTCTTTGTTTTATCTTAAGCCCCTTACACATGCACCGATTGTTGGCCGTAAATTTTCGGCCAGCGTCAGATCGGCCGATTGTCGGCTTGTTAGTATGATGCTTCCGACAACCGAAAGTCTGTGGAAGACTTGGCAGATCAACCTGAACTTTGTGTTTTGCAGTAGATTCTCTTAACCACTTCTGGACTGTAAGGATTTGTCCCCTTAATGACCAGATCATTTTTTGCAATTTGGCACTGCATTAATTTAACTGGTAATTGCGCAATCATACAATGATGTACACAAACGAAATTTATGTCCTTTTTTCCCCACAAATAGAGCTTTCTTTTTATGGTACTCGATCACCTGTGTGGTTTTTATTTTTTACAATATAAATCGAAAATTTTGAGAAAAAAATCAGATTTTCTACTTTTTTTATACAAAATAACCAATAAACTCAATTCTTGTCATACATTTAAGCCAAAATGTATTGGGCTTCATGTCTTTGATAAAAAAAATCTCAATAAGTGTATTTTTATTAGTTTGCGCAAAAGTTATCGCGTCTACAAACTTTAGTGTATATACTGGAATTTGCGCAGCTTTTACTTTATGACTGCCTATCTAATTTCTTGAAGTGCTAAAATGGCAGGTAAGTACAACCCCCTGCCCCCAAATTACCCCTTTTTGGAAAGTAGACACCCCAAGGAATTTCCTGAGAGGCATGTTGAGCCCATTGAATATTTCATTTCTTTGTTACAGGTGTTTGAAAAATTACAAAAAAAAACATTTTTTTACACAAAGTTATCATTGAAATGATATAATGCTCACACATGCCATGGGCATATGTGGAATTACATCCCAAAATATATTCTGCTGCTTCTCCTGAGTTTGGAGAAAGCCCCCGTGTGAGACTTTTTAGCTGCGTACAGGGCCCCGAAAACTAATCACTGCCTTCAGTCTTTCTAAGGATGTAAATTGTTGATTTCACTCCTCACTACCTACCACAGTTTTGGAGGCCATGAAACACCAATATAGCACAAACCCTCCCCCCCAAATGACCCCCTTTTCGGAAAGTAAACACCTAAGCCATTTTCTGTGGTATCACTGTACTCAGTAGAAGCAGCGGAATGTATTTTGGGGTGTCATTTCAAATATACCCATGGCATGTGTGAGCAATACATCATTTAGTGACAACTTTGTGTAAAAAAAAAAGTAATAATTTTCCTGAAACTTAAACGATTCCATTGACTCACCATGCCTCTCAGCAGATAGCTTGGAGTGTCTACTTTGCAAAACGGTGTCATTTGGGGGGTTTTGTGCTATCTTGAAATTTCAGGGCCTCCGAAACTGTAATAGGTAGTGAGGAAGTAAATAAGCAATTTACACCCTTAGAAAAACCTGAAGGTGGTGATTGCTTTTTAGGGCAGTGTACACAGCTAGGCTCCCAAAAAGTCTCACACATGTGGTATCCCTGTACTCAGGAGAAGCAGCAGAATGGATTTTGGGGTGTCATTTCACATATACCCATGGCATGTGTGAACAATATATCCTTTAGTGACAACTTTGTGTAAACAAACAAACAAAAAAATGTTTAATTTTCCCGAAACTTGTAGCAAAATATAAAATATTCCATGGACTCAACGTGACTCTCAGCAAATAGCTTGGGGTGTCTACTTTAGAAAAAGGGGTCATTTGGGGTTGTTTGAACTGTCTTGGCATTTTATGCTCAATTTTAGAAGCTTATGCCACACATCACTCACTCTTCTAACCACTTGAAGACCAAGCCTTTACTGTGATGTTTTGTTTATATGAAAACATATTTATTTTTTTTACTAGAAAATTACTTTGAACCCCAAACATTATATATTTATTCAAAGCAGAGGCCCTACAGAACAAAATGGAGGGTGTTGCAATTTTGTCACAGTATTTGCACAAAGATCAGCCGGTAGGGTGGCGTGGCTTCGCACCGGAGCAGTGTAGACGTGCCACGGAGCCGCCACCCAGAGGTATCCACAGCGGAAGCCGCTACCCGGAAGTGTGGTCAGCAAGCGTCGGGACCCGGCCTGGAAAGCATCAGGGTTGCCGTGACGACATGTTTCGCACTGCTGTGCTTTGTCAAAGTCCTTTGGGACTTTGACAAAGCACAGCAGTGGGTCCCGACTCTTGCTGACATCACTTCCGGGTAGTGGCCTCCGCTGTGGTTACCTCCCGGTGGCGACTCCGCAGCGCGCCTACACTGCTCCGGTGCAAGCAGCCACACTGTCGGGTGGGAGGAAGCCACGCCACCCAACCGGCTGGTCTGGTCTGCTTTTGGTACATAAGATCCTTCTCCCTCCTGCCTGGTTCCCTGTTGTGATCATCTACACAGTTCCAGCTCACCCAGCGGCTCGGTCATCCTGTGACCCCCAGCAACGCCACAGATCTGGTTTGGAACATATTTTAGTATGTTTTAATCATCACTATATATTTTTTATAAATAAACTTTTCAAGGTTTTCCATCAAGCTGCAGCAGCTTTAGAAATACATGGGTATGCTCCCCCAAATTTTTTGCCTGTTTATTATGTATTCGGTCTGACCAGACTATCGAGGTTGAGCAACCCTCCCCACCCCCCCACACACACCTGTACTCAATCAGTGTCCACCATCAAGTGGATATAGGAGGAGTCCCCTGTAGTGCATTTGCACATCTTTCCCAGCAAGGAGTATCATCTCCAAGGGTTAGAAAGGCTGGATTCATCTCTTTTTCATGGATAGTGTAGGACCCACTGATAATGGGGTACTTTGACACAGTAGTGGGCTTGAGCACGATATGGCCATATGGTGGGACCAAATCCCCATTTTTATTTATGGATTGTCTTCAGATTTGGTAGTAATTTCTTTTGCATTTGCGCGCTATTCTTTTTTAATTTCCATCAAGCCTGCCTGAGTTACATTGTAGACTATGTACCATGGGATAGCACTGCTGCCCCTCCCCCCACGCACAAAGATTTTCTAAACACAATTTTTGCGAAAAAAAACACAATTTAATGCACAAATACACTATATAATTCCCTATTGTTTGGTAAAATGTAAAAGATGATCTTATTCTGAGTACATAGATACCAAACATGACATGCTTTAAAAATGTGCATGCCCGTGCAGTGGCAACAAACTATGTACATTTTTAAAGCCTTTACAGGTTACCACTTCAGACTTACAGAGGAGGTCTACTGCAAGAATTACTGCCCTCGACCTGACAATCGTGGCAATACCTCACATGCATGCTGCAATTGCTGTTCACATATGACACTAGACCGACGCTTGCTTGCGCCTTTATGTGCAAACACGGGGGGGGGGGGGCCTTTAATTTTTTTTTTGCTTTTTTATATTATTTTGACCTTTCCCTTTAATTTTTTTTTTTTAAATCATTTTTATTGTTATCACAGGGAATTTTAATATCCCCTATGACTGCAATCTGTAGTGACAGGTACTTTAAATAAATTGGGGTCTATTAGACGCTAGAGCTCTCCTTAAAGCATCTGTCCACACCAAGATTGGTGTGATAAGATGCTCTCTCAATTTCCAAATGGCGCTGTTCATATCTAGCGAAACCAAAGTCATAAAATGCTCTTAACTTCCGGTATCTTAGGCCATAGAGATGATTGGAGCCATTCTTGTCTCCAATCAGCTCTATGGTCAGCTGATGGAACCACCAGCTGCAGTCTCGGGTTACCCAGTGGGACAGGAGAGCCTGAGAAAACCGTGGAAGGTGGAGAGGGCTAGACTTCTTGTAAAAGCAGTCTAGCGGCCAATTATCTGCTAGGATCTCTTTTACATGTAAGCTGACCACTGGCTGTAAAAAAGGATACCAAGATGATTCCTAAATCTGCAGGCATCATCCTGGTATGACCACTCAAAGTCCAGTGACATACCATTATGTTGCTGGTCCCTGTTGGGCATATATTGTAGGGATTTTTTCATGCAGCCTGTGGACTGAATGAGAAAAGTAAACCTAACAGATTCCTCCATTCACATTGATCAATGTGGATGAAGAAATCTCTGTCAGAAAATGTGTGGTATGCCCAACATTAGACCCAACATCCACCCACTTCTAATGATGGGCATACATGCAATGTTCTTTTTTTTTTTCATGCAGCCCATGGGCTGAAGGAAAAAAAAGAACATAGCAGATTCTTTAATTTGCATCGATCAACGTGGATGAAGAAATCTCTACCAAGAAAAGTGTTAAAAAAATATGGCAATGCATTGGTGAGATCACATCCCCTATGTTTCGCTGTATATGCTCTTTTTTTTAACTGCAGTGGTGAAATCACCTCCTACAGTGCTGCCATCATAGATTTCCATATATGCTGAGAGAAAATGCTGTTTCTGTCAGAATATCAGTGTGGCAGCTGAGAGGCATACTTGCAAGGCAAACAATGGTTAACAATAAAACAGTAACAATAAAACATTACATTATAATAAAATAGAATGGTGGTATCTGAAAAGCAAAAAATGGTTAACAATGAAAAACAGTAACAATAAAACATTACACTATAACACTATATTATTAAGTACAGTAAAAGTAGAAAGAGTAGAAGAGTAAGAACAGAAAATTAACTCGATAAAACAACAACTATTTTTGTCTTTTTTATTTTATTTTTTTTGCAAGTTAAAACGTTCCTGGTTAGGGTCTCTCAAAATGTGATTGCCATCTAACATCTTTCGAGGCCTTGTGTAAGTGTGCCCTAGACTGTGCCATGCTGTACCCTATACTAATAATCTACTAGTATGTGGTAGCGATGGAAACAGTCCCCGATGTAGAGACCAGGTTGGCTAGGACAGGAGGGACAAAAATAGCAGGTGTCAAACTTTTTGCCACGTTTTCGACAGACACAACATTTTCTTTGGGGGTGTCTTTGGGTAGAGGTACTTGGGAGGACATCCGGAAAATGCCTCTCATGCAGCCGTCTCACTGCATCTGGATTTTGAATTTGGGCCACAGCACCTACTGGATATAGAAAGGCTGTGATGACCTCTTCCTGGAATTTTAGGAAGGATCCACTTCATCCTGACACTTTGTATAACACATAAGCGTTCAGCAGAGCCAAGTATACAGACCCTTTTTTCGTACCAGTATGTGGCCTTACGGGCAATTAACAACTTGCCGACCACCCACAGTATATTTACTGCGCAGTCAGCCCCTCACAGGCAAAGCGACGTAGGACTACGTCGCTAGCCTGTGAGGCTCTAGGGGGCGAGCGTGCGCCACCAGAGGCGCGCTCCCACCCCCGCTCACTCCTGCACATTCCCATGCGTGTGACTGGTGGCTCTGATGTCCACTGGCCACTCGCGATCTCCCGGTGGAGAGGGAGAAAGGCAGGCGGCTGATGTAAACAAAGCCGCCTGTCATTCTCCCCTGTGTAAGAACAGAGATCATACGGTCCTGCTATGTAGGATCGTATGTCTCTGTTGTTACACCACTAGCCACACCCCTTGACAGTTAGAAGCACGCCCCTAGGGACACACTTAACCCCTGCATCACCAATAAAGTTAACCCCTTCCCTGCCAGTGTCATTTTTACAGTAACAGTGCATATGTATAGCACTGATTACTGTAGTATTGTCACTGGTACTCCCAAAAGTGTCAAAAATGTCAGTCAAGGGTCCGCGGCAATGTCGCAGTCCCGCAAAAAAAAAAAAATCGCAGATCACCGCCATTACTCATTAAAAAAAAAAACAACAAAAATGACAAAAATCTTTCCCTTAGTTAGTAAACGCAATAACTTTTGCGCAAACCAATCAAAATACGCTTATTGCGATTTTTTTTTTCTACCAAACATATGTAGCAGAAAACAAATTGGCCTAAAATGTTAAAAAATTTGATTTTGACATTTTTTTGGGGGGAATTTCATAGAAAAAAAATGTGAAAAATATTGTTATTTTTGCAAAATTTACACTCTTTTTTTGTTTATTGCGCAAAAAGTAAAAATCGCACAGGTGATCAAATACCACCAAAAGAAAGCTCTGTTTGTGGGAAAAAAGGATGTCAAATTTGTTTAGGTACAGTGTCGCACGACCGTGCAATTGTCCGTTAAAGTCACGCCGAATCGCAAAATAGGGCCTGGTCAGGAAGGGGGTAAAATCTTCCGGGGCTTAAGTGGTTAAGTACCTGGTCACTGAAGTCCACCCCTCCCATGTTAAAGTGGAGTTCCACCCATTTTTGCAAATTGAGCTGTATGCAATCCCCTTTAAGTATGCTAATACCAATGTAAACTATTTTTTTTTTAAGGAAATAACTTTTATCTTCTGTATTCATCTGCACTTCCTGGTCTTGATGCTTTCGGCGATTACGTCACTCGGCGATTTGCAAGGGCTCCTGGGACATTGTATCCCAGCAGCCCCTGCAATTCGCCTAGTGACGAAATCTCGTGTGATTTCCAGGGCTCAGGGATGTATTACATTCAGTCCATGCTTCGCCCGCCTCTGCCCCGCCTCCTATCAGTGACTGAAAGCATTACATCCCTAGAACTCACTGAGAGGAGGCGGGGCGGAGGCGGAACGTAGGCGGGGTGGGGCGGGGCAGTTTGTAGGATGTATTATCCAATGATAGTGAGAGAGCAGAGGGGACAGAATGTAATGTCAGATTCTGCCTCTCTCTCTGCACTAGATTCTATGGGGACAGAACGTATTATTCTTCTGTGCTTTTCACAGTGAGAAATGGAGGAATATAATCTGATTACAGAGCAGTCACACAGTTCGGGGGACATTAAAGGAGAACTCTCACAGCACGGGGGACATTAAAGAGGCACTCTCACCGCACGGGGGACATTAAAGGGGTACTCTCACCGCATGGGGGACATTAAAGAGGCACTCTCACCGCACGGGGGACATTAAAGGGGCACTCTCACCGCACGGGGGACATTAAAGGGGTACTCTCACCGCACGGGGGACATTAAAGGGGCACTCTCACCGCACGGGGGACATTAACCACCTCCCTCCCGGCCATTGTACATATACGGCCGGGTGGGAGTCTCGTCCTTCTGAATGGACGTTCCGGAACGTCCTTCAGAAGGAGCGAGATCGCGCCGCCACGTGCACACGCAGCGGCGCGATCTCGATGTGCCTGTGTCCCTCGGACACAGCGCAACAAGATGCATCAGGAGGGCCCTGTGATTGGCCCTCCTGATCACATGACGGCTGTGTCCAATCACAGCCGTCATGCAATGTAAATACAGCCGTTGTAATGGCTTCGATCTCTTCTCCTCCCTGACAGATCCTGTCAGGAGAGGAGAAGAAGAGGATTGATACTGGAGCTGGGGTGATCAGTGAGTATTTCTAAGTACTCACTGATCACAGGGGGGGTCTGTGCTGGTAATCAGAACATTGATTACCAGTGCAGCCCTGGGGGGGGGTGGGGTGCCACTAGAGCCACCAGGGATGCCCACCCATGACCACCAGGGATGCCCACCATGGCCACCAGGGATGGCAAACAGCCTGCCAGTGGTGCCCTCCTATCAGTGCTGCCCACCAATGCCATATATCAGTGCTGCCCACCAGTGCCCGTTATTGCCATCCACCAGTGCCGCCCACCAGTGCCCATTATTGCCCACCAGTGCTGCCCATCAGTGCCCCCCCCATCAGTGCCCCCCATCAGTGCCAATCAGTGCCGTCCATCAGTGCCACTTATAAGTGCCCATCAGTGCCCATCAGTGCCGCCGATCAGTGCCCATCAGTGCTGCCTATCAGTGCCCATCAGTGCTGCATATCAGTGCCCACCAATGCTTCATATCAGTGCTATCAGTGCCACATATCAGTGCCCATCAGTGCTGCATATCAGTGCTACCTATCAGTGCCCATCAGTGCTGCATATCAGTGCCACCCCATCAGTGCCACCCAATCAGTGTCTCCTCATCAGTGCCTGTCAGTGCGGCGTCATTAGTGCTCATCAGTGCAGGAAAAAACGTATCTATTCACAAAATTTTATAACCTAAACAAAAAAAACAAACTTTTCTGTCTTTTTTTATTTGTGCACCAAAAAAGAAAAAACCTGGCAGTGATCAAATACCACCAAAAGAAAGCTCTATTTCTGGGGAAAAAATTACACAAATTTGGTTTAGGTACAGTGTTGCATGACCGCGCAATTGTCATTCAAAATGCAACAGCGCTAAAAGCTGAAAATTGGTCTGGGAAGGAAGGGGGTTTAAGTGCCCAGTATTGAGGTAGTTAAAGGGGTACTCTCACCGCACGGGGGACATTAAAGGGGCACTCTCACCGCACGGGGGACATTAAAGGGGTACTCTCACCGCACGGGGGACATTAAAGGGGTACTCTCACCGCACGGGGGACATTAAAGGGGCACTCTCACCGCACGGGGACATTAAAGGGGTACTCTCACCACACGGGGGACATTAAAGGGGCACTCTCACCGCACGGGGGACATTAAAGGGGCAGTCTCACCGCACAGGGGACATTAAAGGGGCAGTCTCACCGCACAGGGGACATTAAAGGGGCAGTCTCACCGCACGGGGGACACTAAAGGGGCACTCTCACCGCACGGGGGACATTAAAGGGGCACTCTCACCCGCACGGGGGACATTAAAGGGGCACTCTCACCCGCACGGGGCACAATGTAAAGGGGCACTCTCACCCGCACGGGGGACATTAAAGGGGCACTCTCACCGCACAGGGCACAAATTAAAGGGGCACTCTCACCGCACGGGGCACAATGTAAAGGGGCACTCTCACCGCACGGGGCACAATGTAAAGGGGCACTCTCACCGCACGGGGGACAAATTAAAGGGGCACTCTCACCGCACGGGGCACAATGTAAAGGGGCACTCTCACCGCATGGGGGACAAATTAAAGGGGCACTCTCACCGCACGGGGGACAAATTAAAGGGGCACTCTCACCGCACAGGAGACAAATTAAAGGGGCACTCTCACCACACGGGGACATTAAAGGGGCACTCTCACCGCATGGGGGGCATTAAAGAGGCACTCTCACCGCATGGGGCACAATGTAAAGGGGCACTCTCACCGCACGGGGCACAATGTAAAGGGGCACTCTCACCGCATGGGGGACAAATTAAAGGGGCACTCTCACCGCACGGGGCACAATGTAAAGGGGCACTCTCACCGCATGGGGGACAAATTAAAGGGGCACTCTCACCGCACGGGGGACAAATTAAAGGGGCACTCTCACCGCACGGGGACATTAAAGGGGCACTCTCACCGCACGGGGGGCATTAAAGAGGCACTCTCACCGCACGGGGGACATTAAAGAGGTACTCTCACCGCACGGGGGACATTAAAGAGGCACTCTCACCGCACAGGGGACAAATTAAAGAGGCACTCTCACCGCACAGGGGACAAATTAAAGGGGCACTCTCACCGCACAGGGGACAAATTAAACGGGCACTCTCACCGCACAGGGGACACAATGTAAAGGGGAACTCTCACCGCATGGGGACACAATGTAAAGGGGCACTCTCACCGCACGAGGACACAATGTAAAGGGGCACAAAGTAAAGGGGGTAGCGATGTGATGGCACTGCTATTGGTGGCATCACAGTTGGGTGTATGTCGCACTGTGATGGTGGGCAATAATATAGCAGCACTGTAATGGGGGAAATGTGATGGCAGCATTGTGAAAGCAGACCTGTGATGGGGGCATTATTATTGGTGAAATGTGGTGGGTGATATTCTATTTAGGGCAATGTGATGGTAACATTTTTGTCCGTGCAATTAGAGGGCAACACTGATGGGGGCACATTCATTGCAATTTTTTTTAAATATACACTTTTAATATACTTTTTAAAAATTACAGATTTTGAATGACAGCCATAGTAGCTCACCTTACATCATTTTTAATACGCTATCAAATAATTAATATCTTCAAAATCTCTCTCTATATTACAAAAAAAAAAAAATATATATATATATATATATATATATATATATATATATATATATATACACACACACACACACATATACCATGTGCTGACCCCATTACAGTGTGACATCCATCCATCAACAGTGCTGACCCCATCACAGTGCTGACCCCATAACAGTGTGACATGCATCCATCCATGCAAAGTGCTGACCCCACAACAGTGTGAAATGCATCCATCCATCCATGCATGCATGCACAGTGCTGACCCCAATACAGTGTGACATCCATCCATCAACAGTGCTTACCCCATCACAGTGCTGACCCCATAACAGTGTGACATCCATCCATCAATGCACATTGCAGACCCCATCACTGTCCTGCCCCCATCACTGTGTTACATCAATCCAGCCATACTTCCACAATGCTGCCCCAAATCAAAGGGTGCCATCACAGCATTGCTGCCACAATAACCATGCTGCCCCCATTCATAGTGCTGCCATCCATCCGTTACATTAAAGTTCCCCATCAGCCAGACAAGAGCTTTCCTAACTATAATAGCTGGCAGTGTGTTTCTATCTGACTCTATCTGACTCTCTCTCTCTCGCTTGTGTCTTCCGGGAGGAGGGGAAGAGATATAGAGGGCAGAAACTTCCTCCAGAGCCGACGTCTCTATAGCAACCTGTACTATGCCTAAAGCATAGTACTGCCCGTGTGCGGGATTTCCTGCTGCATTCTGGGTAGCCAGAATGAACAACAAGCAGGAAGAAGGTCACTAAATCTTACACTGCGGTTTCAGATGCCCTTACTAAAGATGACAACGCACAGGCAGCAGTTTTAAAAGTAAGATTTTCACTAAACAAATACACTGTTCAACTCATAAATGTGAAAATAGCATTTTGTCAAGCGAGATGTATTAATATTAATGGGCTATTTTTGTTAAAAAAATTATTCTGAGGGTGGAACTCCGCTTTAAGGTTGTATTTGTGGACACAGAGGGGCTTCCCAACAACACCAGTTACCGTTGCTATTTGGACTGTCAAATCTGCGTGAATGGAGGACAGAACGAAAACATTCCGTGTGTCCCTCCACTTCACTGCAAGCAAACGGTTAGACTTCAATCAGGCTCTCTCCCCCCATCTAAGTCAGGAATTTACTGTTGGAGATACAACAACTTTAAAGCTTAGCCTATAAACTGCAGTTCACAAAAAGGACACTAGATGTCGCTAATGCTCAGTGATATGCTATGCATTTTCTATAATGTGTTGTAATTTCCTGTACACTGTACTGTACTTGCTGGTTACCTCTTCCTGTCTGTGTTTTTATTACAATGAGAAGGATGACATCTTTGCTATCTGTGGTTATCTTCCAATAAAGAAGCCAGTTCCTGTTACTTCACAATGTCTGATCTGAATGGACTCTGCTGCACCCAGTGATCGCACTCTGCAATAGGTTATGGGCCCAGGATCCAGATAAAGTCTTATGACCAGGTGCAGCCCAGGCAGAACAAAGCCTTGAACGGGAGACAGTGTGACTGATGCCGAGATCGACATAAGGAAGGGTTCCAGTGACATCTCCTATAGACAAGTAAGACTGTTCATTAATAAAGGAGGGAAGAATGTCTGGAAACTCAGAACTTAAACTCTCAGTGGCCAAGCTGAACAATGACAGTTATCAGCTATGGAAGTTTAAAGTGGAAATGCTATTATCTAGAGATGACTTGTGGGAGGTTACCACCACAGAGAGGCCACAGGACAATAATCAGGACTGGGACAAGAAAAAAAGACAGGCACGGGCCACCATAAGCTTACTAGTGGAGGATGATCAGCTCATACATATACGCCATGACGACACAGCGAAAGGCATGTGGGATGTACTGAAAAGACTGCATGAAAGATCCAGTTTAAACAGCAAGTTGTTTCTACTGCGGAAACTTTACAGAATGAGACTTAGCAGAGAACAGGACATGCAGGAGCATATAAATGCAATGCTGGAAGTGATTGCGCAGCTCAGATCAATTGGGGAGAATATAACAGATAGCCACGCTGCAGCCATATTGTTATGCAGTTTGCCCGAAACATATACTGCACTGATCAATGCACTGGAGACATGACCTGAGACAGATCTGACGCTAGCATTTCTAAAAACCAGGCTCATAGAGGAGTATCAGAGAAGAAAGGAATTAGTGCATGACTCCACAGAAACCGACACCAGAACCGCTCTTAAAGCTACAGACGCAAGGTTACACAGGAAAGAGACCAGAGTGTGTTTCAGATGCCACAAACAGGGACACATAAAGAAAGACTGTACTATATGGAAAGCAGAGCAAATAAGACAGTGTCCCTCTTCAGCTAAACAAAAGGTCAAAGCCACAATCAATGATCCATGGGGAGGAAACTGGAATGCCACATTTAAAGTGACAGGCAACCATAAATGTCAAGGCTGGTGCATCGATCCGGGGGCAACCAGTCACTTGACAAGTGATAGAAGTTTTTTCACAGAACTTGATCTGAAAAACAAAAGAAATTATTTATCTTGCAGATGGAAGCAAAATGCATGCAGAAGGATATGGGCATGTAACCCTTGTATGCCCCGATGATGCGGGACACAATCTAGCCATACCAGTGAAAGATGTGCTTTATGTTCCTAATCTAGAAGAAGGACTCTTATCTGTGAAGAGTCTAACAGCCAGAGGACTCCCTGTAACATTCCAAGGTGACAAGTGTTCAATCCTAAACGGCAACCAGACAGTAGCAAGTGCCAAGCTGGATGATCATCTATATCACCTTGACACAGTGAAGGAAAAGGTGAGACTATGTACACACAAGCACAATGACTGTATACATATATGGCACAGACGTCTAGGTCACAGACACCCAGAATGCATACAGGAACTACAGAGGAGGAATCTGACAAGGGATCTAACAATATCCCCTTGTCCAGTTACTGTTAAGTGGGAATGTTGCATTAAATCCAAAGCTACAAGAGCAACACTTCCCAAAGTCAGTCAGAAGAGAGCTTCAAGACCACTTGACTTAGTTCATAGTAGTGACGTGTGTGTGGTCCCCTAAACCCACCTACACCTGGAGGCAAAAGGTACATAGTGATTTTCATAGACGACTATTCAAGATACACAGTCACCTACCTAATGCAACACAAGAGAAGTTTTTGACAAATTACAAGACTATATAATAAAGACCAGTAACAGGTTTCAGAGGAAACCTCTCATACTTCGGAGTGACAATGGAGGTGAATTCACAGGATATAAGATACAAGAGTACTTAAAACAGAATGGAATAGAACATCAAAAGACCCCATATACACCAGAACAAAATGGAGTAGCTGAAAGGAAGAACAGAACTCTGACTGAAATGATCAGATGTATGCTGACAGACTCTGGACTACCACAAAAATACTGGGGTGAAGCAGCTATGACAGCTACATATTTGCAGAACAGACTTCTTTCCAGAACAATAGAGAAAACTCCATATGAACTATGGCACAAGGAGAAGCCAAATGTAAAACACCTAAGAGTTTTTGGATGCAAAGCATTCATCTACATACCTGAAGAAAAACGCACCAAACTCCAAAACAGAGCATTTGAAGGTATCTTCGTTGGATACAGTGATAATGTCAAAGGTTACAGAATCCTTAATCCCAAAACAGACAAGGTTACCATTAGAAACAGCATAACTTTTGTTGAAGATTTAAGAGACAATGTAATGACAACAGTAGAAGCAAGAATGGAAGGGAAAACTGACATTGACCAGCCAATTTCTGTAACTTCTGAACAAACAGTTGAAGTGAGTGCAGATTCTACCAGTACTGAAGAGCAGACACAAGAAGGCTCAGAAACAAAACCAAGACATTCAACAAGAGAAAACAAGGGTAAACCACCTGTACGTCTCTCATACAAAGCAAGTACTGCCAGCATCAACGAACCTGCAACCTGGGAAGACATATCTCAGCTTTCAGAACAAGAAGCAAGTAAATGGATAAAGGCTGCTCATGAAGAGATAAAATCCATGCATGACACTAAAACATGGACACTTACAGAGCTACCACCCGGAAGGATAGCCATAGGCTGTAAATGGATTTTTAAAGTGAAATACAATGCAGATGGCACAATTGAGCAATACAAAGCAAGACTAGTAGCCAAGGGCTATTCTCAAAAATACGGAGAGGACTATAAAGAGACATTTGCACCAGTAGTCAAGCACACTACAATACGGACTTTACTGACAATAGTCTTCACAAGGAAAATGCAAGTGAAAGATTTTGATGTGAAAATCGCGTTTCTACATGGCGAGCTAACAGAAGAAATTTACATGGAACTGCCGCCAGGGTTCAAAGATGAACAAAGGCCAGACCTAGTATGCAAACTTCGCAGGAGTATAAATGGTCTAAAAAAAGCAGCCAGAGCGTGGAATATAAAAAATAAATGAAGTGCTTACACATCAAAACTTTCTGAGGAGTAAAGCAGACCCCTGCTTATACACAAAGAAATTGGATGACAGATGGGTATATATGCTTATTTATATAAACAATGTGGGCTATGTGGGACTTTGAATGAGACACCGGCAGGTATGCCCAGCGTCTCCATCCCTGTATCGGAAAAAACTAATTGAAAAGGATTAAAGATGTGCATGGAAGCCAGCCAGCCCCCAGTCTGATGTACTCACCCTCCAGTCTGCCACCAACCAAGTAGACCTGTCTCAATGTACATAAGGAACAGGGGTTTAGTTGACACGCATTTGCAAACGCATGTGTAAGCTGCAGAGCCACGACACGGCACCCTGTTTTATCTGCAGTCCCTAACACTTTTAAATGTAAGTGTCTCCACTCTGGGAGCACATGGTTGCTAATGGGTGGATAGGAAGCAGGTGGGAGGGAGCAGCCCAAACTTCCCCCACCCCACTTCCATCCACAACTGGTATGGTATCTCAATGCTCTAATAGCAATGTTCTTAAGATGGTACAAACTGAAAACGACCAGCTGAAAAGCATACACCTCCAATCCCTTGGCGGATGCAGTGTAAAACACAGATTGGGACTTTATATGAGGCAGTTTGCCTGTATAGCTCAGTGCCTCCATCCCTAATTTCATAAAATATTTGGGACTTTATATGCTTATTTATGTGGATGATATCCTGATTTGCTTTGAGCAAGAAGGGGATGAAGCAGAAATACTAGAAAAACTAAATCAGAACTTCAACACCAAAGATCTTGGCATCATAAAGAGTTACCTCGGCATCCAGATCGAGAGAGAGGAAGATGACAGCTTTCTTCTGAACCAAAGACACAAAATACAAGAAATAATTGAAAAAATTGAAATTGGAATGGAAGATGCCAAACCAGTAAAGTCTCCTATGGAAACCAACTACCTAAAGGAGATGAATTGCCAAGATAACCCATTACCTACTAATACTCAATACAGGAAGGCAATAGGGAAATTGCTATATCTTACCACTGCTACAAGGCCAGACATTGCAGCAACTGTTGGAATCCTATGCAGAAAGGTTTCAATGCCAAGTCAAAAGGACTGGAATGCTGTAAAGCGAATCATTCGCTATCTTAAAGGGACTTCGCACTACAAGTTAAAGTTTTCAGCAAGTGATGAAAGCACCTTAACAGGATATGTGGATGCTGACTGGGCAGGAGACACCAGCGACAGAAAATCTACCAGTGGATACTTATTTTTTCTGTCAGGAGGTGCCATCAGTTGGACTAGTAAAAAGCAACTCTCTGTTTCACTGTCGTCTACTGAAGCAGAATACGTTGCTGCAGCGCAGGCAAGCCAAGAAGTTATATGGCTGAGACAGCTATTAACAGACTTGGACCAACCACAGTTGGGACCAATAGAAATCTATGAGGACAATCAAGGATGCCTTGTACTTGCGCACATGGAAGGAGTTAATTCAAGAACCAAGCACATTGATGTAAAGTTCCACTTTCTAAGGGATCTTCAAGAGCAAAGTTTTCTTGAGTTACTTTATTGCCCAACTGAGGATATGACAGCAGATATCCTTACAAAGCCTCTGACCGCTGAAAGACACTCAAGACTTACAAAGAAGATGGGTTTAATAGACTAAGCCTTAGCTGTTGAGATGGGGTGTTGGAGATACAACAACTTTAAAGCTTAGCCTATAAACTGCAGTTCACAATTAGGACACTAGATGTCGCTAATGCTCAGTGATATGCTATGCATTTTCTATGATGTGTTGTAATTTCCTGTACACTGTACTGTACTTGCTGGTTACCTCTTCCTGTCTGTGTTTTTATTACAATGAGAAGGATGACATCTTTGCTATCTGTGGTTTTGTTCCAATAAAGAAGCCAGTTCCTGTTACTCCACAATATCTGATCTGAATGGACTCCGCTGCACCCAGTGATCGCACTCTGCAACATTTACAAACTCCCTTTGATTAGGCCGCACAGTGCCACATGCGCCAATTACTTTATTAGAAAGGTGACTAAAAAGTGCCACGCTTGTATAGAAGTTGTCCACGTATAAATGGTACCCCTTTCTGAATAAGGGTGACACCAAGTCCCAAACAACCTTGCCCTATGTAGTCTGGGCTCTGTAGTCTGGGCAGTTGGGGGGCTCCACATTGCTATCTTTGCCCTCGTAAATCCGAAACTACATGTATAGCCTGTTGCCCTGTCACAGAGCTTGTACATCTTGACCCCGTATCTGGCATGCTTGCTGGGAAGAAACCGTTTGAAAGCAAGGTGGCCAGAAAACTGAATCAGGGACTCAACAATGCAGTTTGTTGGGGCATATACAAACTTCTGGTTGAAGTAATTTACAAGGGGCCGAATCTTGTGAAGCCGATCATATCCATGGTCACCCTGAGGATGACAGAGTTTATTGTCACTGAAGTGCATGAACCACAGGATTTGCCTGTATCTCATCCTGGCCATGGCAGCAGAGAACACGGGCATATGATGAATTCGGTCAGTGGACCAATATGACCACAATTCACTCTTTTTAGTAATGCCCATGAGGAGGGATATGCCCAGAAAGGTTTAATATTCGGAAACAGTGATATATGTCCATGCAAATTCTCTGGCAAGGGACAAATTTGGATTTGCGGCAAATACTTGATCAGCATATAAATTGCTTTGGACAACAATAGATCTGTACAGATCTTCCATGAAAAACAGTTGGTAAAAGTCAAAGGAAGTAAAATTGGCTGTTTCCACCTGAATTCCGGGTTGGCCAGTGAATGGGGGAAGTACGGGGCGCTGCAGAAGTGGTGGGCTCCCAAATAGGATTTGCCAGCGTATCAGGAAGGACGCTATGGGCTCTACAGGCCTGTCTTTGAATTCTTGACATCTGCTGGACACTACTTGTGCTAGCCACGTCACCAGCTTGAACTGCACCTATTGGGACTTGCCACATCACCAAGTGTTACTGCAGAGCTGGTTTGACAATAACCGGGATGTACCCGGCCACTGGTGCTTGCCAGTTCACCAGAAGGTTGAGCGGCACTAGTACCGACACTCTGCTGTATATGAGAACCCTGCGAATGCTTCACCTCAGCAACAGAAGAATGGGGTCAGGTACGCCTGACTTTAGCAGGGACCACTACTCTGTCGTCAGAGCTATCTGTCAGGGTGCCACTGCTGTCTACAGGTCCGTATGCTGAGACTGATTCTGACAATGAGGCTTTCCCATCACTCTCATCTGTCATGCTCAGTATCCTGTAGGTCTCTTCACTAGTGTACCTTTCGTTTGACATTTTGGCCAATAAATTTACAGGTACCTAGTGTGACTCACAGGTAAAAAATCACTTGGTTGTCGAGGACTGTTTGAATCGCTACGAAAAAAAACTGCTAGTGCTACCTGAGATCAGGCCTGACTCTGATAACGCTGCGGTTTTGTGTGTTGTGTATTGGAGGTGACAGTAATCTTTTGATTACTGCACTTTTGGGATGGGCAGATGGGCTAAACGCAGGTGCTGGCAGTTGTCATGGCCGATCCTGCTAATGCTGCATTTTGTGAACACTAAACTATGGGGGACGCTAGTATAGTTCTGATCAGATCAAAGATATTGATTTGTTCAGACACTATACTAGTAATGGAGCTGTTTAGTGTGTGTATCTGTCTGTCACTGGCAATCAAAGAGTTAAATTATATTACTACATATGTGGCGGGGATCTGACGCTGTCCTAGATTGACGCTAACTAGCTTTAACACTAACTGATGTCAACTGTGACATATAGTGATCAGAAAAAAGATCTGTACACTATAAAAGTGACACTGTGACAAATGTCACAGTTTGCTCTTTTGTCAGTTCATATGCGCAGAATCCTGTGGCTAAAAAGCTGGTCTGCGGAATTACCGTGTAAAAGGTTGCTGGCTGGCTTTTCCTTCCATGGGGAACTCCTATTTGGTGATTATCTGGATAAATATATCAAAAAGATTTTGGGGGGAAAGAGTGCTTTGCTACCAGTTAAAAGGAAAAGCAAATGTTCTTCTGTTAAGGTTTCCAACACTCAGACTCCCAGTACTTCTAATCCCAGGCAGTTGCGATGGCCCCAGCCGTCTGGGTCTAGAACCAAGCCTTCAGGTCAAGGGCAGAAGAAACCCCGGGCCCAGAGACCTACCAAGTCTAGCTCTAAATCTGCCTTGTGAAGGGGAAGGCTGCTATGGTTCTCGGAGGTCTGGATAGAAATAATTCAGGACAACTGGGTTATTTCCACTATCTCACAGGGGTACAAACTAAAATTTCAGGTGTTTCCTTATTCTTGGTTTGTAAAGTCAAACATACCTGCAGATCCTCTAAAAAGAAGATCTCTCTTTCTGCCTCTGGACCATTTAGGGTCTCAAAGAGTGATTATAGAAGTTCCAGAGGATGAAAGATTCACATTTTTTTACTCAAACCTTTCGTAGTCCCCAAGCCAAACGGAGACGTGAGACCTATTCTGAATCTTAAAGCTCTGAACCAGTTTCTAAACATTCTCAATTTCCGAATAGAGTTAATTCGCTCAGTCATGGCCTCTCTGCAGGGAGGAGAATTTCTAGCATTTATAGACATCAAGGATGCATACCTTCACGTGCCTATCTTTCTAGCCCATCAAAGGTTTTTATGCTTTGCAGTATAAAACTGTCATTTTCAGTTTGTGCCTCTGCCCTTCGGGCTGGCAATGGCCCCACAAGTCTTCACAAAGATCCTAGCCCTAGTATTGGCAGCTCTAAGGTCTCAAGGAATAGCAGTGGTAGGATATCTAGACAATCTATTATTAATAGACCGATCAACTTCGGCTCTAAGCCAGAATGTGTTCCGGACAGTTCAGTTCTTAGAATGTCTGGGTTGGATTCTGAACTTGGCAAAGTCAGCATTACAGCTGGTCCAGTGTCTGGAATATCTGGGCTTCCTTGTGGACACAGTAGAGGCAAAGGTATTCTTGCCATCAAGAAAGGTAATAGTCTTGAAGGATCTGGTTTGGTTCGTAAGAAGGAAAAGTGTCCTTCTGTACATCTTTGCATGAAGTTATTAGGGAAGATGGTGTGCTCATTAGAAGCAGTTGCCTATGCTCAATTCCATGCCAGACCTTTACAGAACAACATTCTGTCAACATTGAGTGGTGGTGGTTGATGGCCAGGAATTTGGAAAGAGGGAAATCCTCTCTTCCAGTAGTCTGGAAGGTAATGACCACAGATGCCAGTCTCTCCTGCTGGGGAGCGATTCTGGAGGAAGCCACTGTCCAAGGAAAGTGGTCTTGGGTATAAAGGAGTCTTCCCATTAATATCCTGGAAATCCGGGCAGTTTGTAGGGCTTCAGGGTACTGGACGCCAAGATTTCGGGGTTACCCTGTCCGAGTACAATCTGACAATGCCATGGCTGTGGCTTATATCAACCATCATGGAGGCATAAAGAGTCAGTCAGCCCAGGAGGAGGTGGATCTCATCCTATTATGGGTGGAAAAATCTGTTCCATGCCTGTCAGCGTTTTTCATAGAAAACCGGCAGGCAGACTTTCTGAGTCATCAGCAGATGTTTCCAGGGAATGGTCCTTACACCCGAGATCTTTGCATTGATCTGCCAACACTGGGGGGTTCCTGGATGTAGATCTGCTGGCATCCAGGTTCAACAACAAGTTGAAAAATATGTGTCCAGAACCAGGGATCCAGGAGGAGTTTTCCTTGATCTATGCCTTTTAGGGTCCGATATTCTACCCTGCTTTACAGTCTCTAAATTTGAAGGCTTGGCTGTTGAAGCCTGGATCTTGAAGGAGCGGGGTTTATTTGGCCCTGCAGTCTCTATCCTGATAAACACTAGAAAACCAGTCTCTAGAGGCATTTATTACAGAGTCTGGAAGTCCTCCATTTCCTGATGTGAGGCCAGGAAATGGAATCCTGATAAATATATCATCAGGAGAATTATAGCCTTCTTGCAAGCAGGGGTAGACATGATGTTAGCCTTAGGCACTATTAAGGGTAAGATTTCAGCCTTATTGTTTTTTTTTCCAGAGACCAATTGCTTCGCATTCTTTAGTTCAAACCTACGTTCAAGGGATGCTACATATGCTTCCGCCAGTGAGGCCACCTATGTGTCCTTGGGATCTAAATTTGGTGTTGGCAGTTTTACAGAAAAAAGCCTTTTCAGCCCATGCAGCATATTCCTCTCGTTCTTTTTGGAGTATTAGAATTAGCGGCTCTTTTTTTTGTAAAGAGCCATTCTTAACCACTTAAGCCCCAGAAGATTTTACTCCCTTACTGACCAGGGCCTATTTTCCTATTCGGCACTGTGTGACTTTAACGGACAATTGCGCGGTCTTGCGAAGCTGTACCAAAATGAAATTGAATTCCTTTTTTCCCACAAACAGAACTTTCTTTTGGTGGCATTTGATTACCTGTGCAATGTTTTGATCATGCGCTATAAACAAAAAAAGAGCGACAATTTTGCAAAAATAACAATATTTTTCATATTTTTTATATGAAATTCCCCCCCAAAAAAATGTAAAAATCAAACATTTTAGGGCAATTTGGTTTCTGCTACATATGTTTGGTAAAAAAAAATTGCAAAAAGCGTATTTTGATTGGTTTGCATAAAAGTTATTGCGTTTACTAACTAAGGGAAAGACTTTTGTCATTTTTATTGTTTTTTTTATTTAACGAGTAATGGCGGCGATCTGCAATTTTTTTGCATTGCGGCGGACAGATCTGACCCTTGACTGACATTTTTGACACTTTTGGGGGTACCAGTGACATTACTACAGTAATCAGTGCTATACATATGCACTGTTACTGTAAAAATGACACTGGGAGGGAAGGGGTTAACTTTATTGGAGAGGGAGGGGTTAAGTGTGTCCCTAGGGGCATGCTTCTAACTGTGATTGGATGTGGCTGTGTGTGTAACAGCAGAGATCAATGTTCTTACATAGCAGGACTGTATGATCTGTGCTTTCACACAGGGGAGAATGACATGCGGCTTTGTTTACATTAGCCGCCTGTCTTTCTCCCTCTCCACCCGACGATCGCGAGTGACCGGCGTACATTGGGTCCGCCGGTCACACGCGCGGGCTGCATAGGGAACGAGCGGGGGCGGGAGCACGCCTCTGGCAGCGCGCCCTCGCCCCCTATTGGCTCCCAGGCTAGTGACGTACTGGTACATCACTTTGCCTGGGAGGGGCTGACCCCCTCTTTTTCTTTTTTCCAAATTCTCAAACAGCAGAGGAAAGGTTATTACATTCTCTCAATGTAGTATGTGCATTCAAGATTTATTTGAAAAGGTCAGCTCAGATTCGTAAAACTGACCTTTTGTTTGTGCTGCCAGAAGTGCCCAAGAAAGGGCAGGCAGCATATAAATCTACAATTTCTCAATGGGTTTGCCAGGTTATTATCAAGGTATATGATTTAAAAGAGAAGGTTCCACCTTTCCCGGTAAAGGCACACTCTACCAGAAGAGTAGGTGCCTCTTGGGCAGAGCACCATCAAGCTTCTATGGCTCAGATTTGCAAGGCCGCTACTTGGTCTTCGGTACATACGTTTTCTCGATTATATCAAGTGGACGTTAGGACCCAGAAGGAGTCTGGAATAGGGATGATCGAACGGTTTGGGTTGACCATCATTGACCCGAACATTGGGTGTTCAAAATTCGGCCCAATACCAATAATTTACCGCAAAAAGTTCGGAATTCAGTCACCAGAACCGCCAAAAATGCAATGGGACATGAACTGGGCTTTAAAAGCCCATGATTGGCCTAGAAACGTCAGTAAAAGCCAATGAGGGGGCAGGAGTCTGCTAGGAACATGATTGGAGTGACTACTGGATCCAGAGGCCAATCAGGAGTGAATACGCCCCCTAGTATATAACATAGCCCCGCCTAACCTCTAGCACTGTAATACAGAGGCTTTTGAAGAGAGTGGAAGCATTTGTGTTTCTCCTGCTGCTTGTAAAGCTCCAGTGTCATTTTGCAATTATCTTCTGCTGTATGGAGCTGTTCATTTAGTGTGAGGAAAGGGATATGCAGTGTAGTAAGGGTACTATATACCACTATAGTTAGATTCAATAATCTAGTTTTTGTAGGGATACTTTTAAGTGTCAGGGTTCCGTCTAGTGAGCACGTTGCACTGCTGATATATCTACAGCAGGTATATGTGCTTGCTAGTCAGCTATTGTGCAAAATACCACACACCTTACAGGAAGCACATGGTGACCCCACTCTGCCATGTCAGGGTGAATGGAGTTTAGGGTGACCTGACTCTGCCATGCCAGGGTGACCCCACTTTGTCATGTTAGGGTGACTGGAGTTTAGGGTGACCTGGCTCTGCCATGCCAGGGTGACCCCACTCTGGCATGTCAGGGTGACCGTAGTTTAGGGTGACCTGACTCTGCCATACCAGGGTGACCCCACTCTGCCATGTCAGGGTGACCGTAGTTTAGGGTGACCTGACTCTGATAAAGCCTCAGTGGCAACTATACATAAATTAAAATTCATCATAAAAAAACAGATTATCTTTCTTAGAATTTCAGTAGCGCAGAGATGGTGTTACCCTCCTTTCATAAAGTGCAAATAAATAAAGTGCATAAATTGCATAAATAATTTAAAACATCCAACTAAGCAAGAACAGAGTCCTTCAAAAGTCTTTGTTTATGTAGTGCATTTATTTGCACTTTATGAAAGGAGGGTAACACCATCCCTGCGCTACTGAAATTCTAAGAAAAATAATCTGTTTTTTTTCTGGTTCTGGACATGCTACAGAGCTGAAACTTCACAGGTACACTTGTTAGACCCCTCAGACACTAAATCCAAAGAAATTTCATTTTTTTTTTCAATAATTTTTCCAATAATTGGCTTTCTATCAAAAACAACAATTTTTAAGAACATTTTTTTGCCTGATTCATAGTCCCTGGTGCATAACCCAGAACCCTAGGCACTTTTTAGGGGCATTTATTAGGTTTTAGGTCTTCAAACTTGTGTTTTTTGATTCCAGAAGTTCGGGTCCCATTGATTTCAATGGGGTTCTGGAATCCGAACCGAACTTTCGGGAAATTCGGGTGTTCTGTCGAACCAAACTTTTCGAAAGTTCGATCATTCCTAGTCTGCAATTGGCTGCAGTGTTCTGCAGGCACCTATTTAGATCTTTTGTGGTCTAATGGCTCTGTGTTTTATAGTAAGAATCTGCAATGAAGGTTGTTATAATCATAGATTACCCATGGGGGAATGCCTTTTTCTCAACAAAAGTAGAGTTCCATTTTAATGCCGAGAATTCATTAAGGTTAAAAACAACTTCTGCCTTTAGAGCCACTTTAAGATTAGTAATGTGTACAGTACAATCATGGCCAATGCATGAATCTGATGTAATTGATTTAAAACTTCTTTTTATTAAACGTATTCATATTCACTATTATTAAAGATATTTTAGTTTAAATACAAGTATCAATGTGTTACTTTGAGATCTAAAAGCTATCTTTTTTAGCTTTAGCAAAATGCTGATTTTGCTAATGCTAAAACGTGCTAAATAATTAATAATTTATTTAAATGTTTTATAAAATGAACTCAGTTCCCTCTAGATTTAATGTCAAATTTATTGATCCGGTTATTTAAACTTCCAAATTACAAAACTAATTTAAAAATACTTAAGAGAACTAGTTTTTCATTGTGATCAGTCTGAATAATTCTATCTTTGAGAGATATGTATGAATTAGTATTTTTTACTATGTTAATAAAAGGTAGACTCCTATTTTTTGTGCAGCACTTAAAAGGTCTGTGCTAAAATACACTTCTGGGGTTCATAAGTTAGGCTGAATACTAAAATATACTGAAGGGTAAAGTTATAAAGAGTTATAAAAGTTTGAAAATTATATGCCTAAAAACATTTGGCATTTACATTTAATAGTCAGATATGCTTTTGTATTGCATAAAATGTAACTTTTTTTTGTTTTTATTTTGCTTTGGACTTTTAGGAGGGAACTAAATTAAAGTAAAAATGTGTAGGTACTTTTATTCCAACCTGCATTAGATAATTTTTTATCACCATTAGTGTAAAATATGAAAACATGGAATCTGGTAAATAGGGTAGATAGAATAATAAGTTATCTCAAAGAAAGATGAACAAGTCAAAATAAATTGTCCTTTTAATTTAGGCAATAGTTCCAGGAGAAGTAACGCCTGGCTCCATACACTGTCCTAAAATAAATATTACATTCCTTGTTTTTGTTTTGGATTACGGCTGGATGCGATGACACGTAGATATACATTTGTTTTAAGAGTGCTTCTTTGTGACTTACTGTGTTTTGGTTAAGGGACTTTTGGCTTAGCCCATAAGGTAAACAATTGCTAGTAAAATTGATGTAGTAAAGTAAGGTACATTATTGTATTTATCTTTTTTTTTCAAATGTCATTCTTAGTTGAAAATTAATAACATTTACTAGACCATAAAGAATTCATTAGATGAAATGGCTGGTTTCCAGGCAATGTTACTGTTCTGCTGATTACAATGCATTCTGACATTTACGACAGTTTTATAATTCTTGTATTCTGTACTTTGCTGTGCTCTGAAGTGTCTCTACACTGCTGAAGGCTTGCTCTTGGGAGATGGCACTAAAGGTTTGTGGGCACAAAGGACAATAAACCATTTTAATAGGAAGCAAGCTATTTGGCATTGGTCTTTTGGTAATTTGTAAGTTTTACAGATCCTGAGAAAAATAATAATATATATATATATATATACACACAGTTTGCTTACCAAAGAAATCTTATATTTAACATTTTATGTAAAATGTTCTCTTTTTTAATCTGAGATATAATTAATGGCATAAAGATTTGGAAAACGGTTTTAATATTACAATATTACAGTAAATAATTATGAGTATAGATAATTATCAAAAATATTTTCCACTAGTAATTTCTTTGAAGCTCCACTAAGCTGTAATATCTGCTGGTTAGATAAAGTGTAGTGGCCAGGTATAACCAAAGATCTGCCATTTCTTCCCTATACTGCATCTCTTTTTTCTCATAAAAATATAAACATCTCAATGTTAAAAGTATGAGTTTGGGCTTAGTTCCTCTCCTGTTTGCATAAGCTGAAGTTAGAAGCTGATTAGTTAATATACATAGCTTCTCTGAATTTGGACTCTCCAGTTTTAGTAAATCAACCCCCCTATATAATTTAATAATAGGTCAAAAAAGTAATGAACCTTGGGGTACACTACTAACAACCCTAGACCATTCAGAGTATGACTTATTATTTAATACTCGGAATAAAGCCTGTAAGCCAGTTTTATATCCATTTACAGACAGAATGTTAAACCTATAGACCTTACCTTACACATTAGCTTTATGTGGGGAATTGTTTCAAAGTCAGAGTAATGAACCTTGGGGTACACTACTAACAACCCTAGACCATTCAGAGTATGACTCATTATTTAATACTCTGAATAAAGCCTTTAAGCCAGTTTTATATCCATTTACAGACAGAATGTTTAACCCTATAGACCTTACCTTACACATTATCGGTATGTGGGAATTGTTTCAAAGTCAGAGTAAATTATATCCAAAGCCACTCATTTAGCTAGGTTTTTGCTTACTATCTCATGAAAACAAGCATATTTTTTGACAATGTTGGTCTTTTGTAAATAAATGCTTATCATCACCTAAAAGCTAAAGCAAAAACTATTCTATGTGATGTTTAATCAAACATCTATCTGCCTATAGAAGATAAACATAAAGATATGTAGTTTATTTGTTAATGTAGTTACTTGTTTTTAATCCTATTATCAAATAGGCACCTCATTGACCTTGCACCAATTAATTGGTTCCATAGCAGTCATCAAACAAGCCTTTTAGCTTTAAAATAAAAGATCTCATCTTTTTGAGGTGTAAGCCATTTGGTCCAGGTGCTTTGTCCACCATTTTTCCAACTGTTTCTGGACCATATCAATTTTGAGCCACTGTGGTTTATTTAAGGCTGTGGAAATACTATTTATTACTATTGTAGACTTAAAATCAGCCATTATCAGGTACAGCAGAGAACCATGTCTAGTTGGAGCTTCTATCAACTGTATCACAAAATGGTCTTGTAATAAGTTTTTATATCTCCACCCCTGTACTGTTCCAGCAATGCCATTACACCAGTCAATTTCAAGGTAGGTAAAATCTCCCATTAGTACCGCTGTCCCAGTCCTTGCAGCCCATATACCCTCATTAATAGTGAGGGGCCTGTAACATACTTGGGTAATTACCTTTACAGTAAGCACACCTATATGCAATTCCAACCATAATACCTTAGCACCATCAAATTGTACATCAACAACTACTTTCACACTTACTTTTAGATTTAGACATTATAAACTTTTAGTTTTTCTCTGTCTCCCTAAAAGAGAACTTAACCAGCAAAAATAATTGCCCAATCATGTGACAAATTAAGCCAAGACTCAGCAATACCATTTAACTCAATGCACTTCATGTACCAAAGCTTCCAACTTTCCCATTTTGTTTGTCAAACGTTTGGCATTGGTGAATCAACATTTAATTAATTGTTCCATTTTTCAATAACCGTATATTGTTTTGTAGTACAAATACTACTGCAAAACTCCACACATATAGGAAAGGAACCAAAACGATCTCACTGCCCAATGCTTTTTATTATTCAAAGAGAGATTCCTGTGTTGAGTGCTAATGATGGTGCCACATCCCATAAAATATTTCTCTCTTCAATGGCCACTACTATTAACCGGAGGAGTAGAATACTAAATTAGAGCTATTGGTGGTCTTTACCACCAATACACTAGAACAAGGTGAATTTCTTTTCCTTGTCTCAGAATAAAACTGAATCTTACTTTAATACATTGTTGCACGGTATAATACTGGCAATAAACCTCTCTCTCCTTCTCCTCCTTTTAAATAGAACCATTCCTAATTCATCTTCAATCAAAGGCTCTTATCTGATATTTTCATGTCTCTCCTTTCCAGCGAATCAGCCATATTTGGGATCCAGTTGTCCTTATCTGGTGCTCTTCGGGGGCCATCCACTATCTACTATAACAATCCCTCTCTGATATAATATACAATTGAGAGGCATTGCCATTCCAATCACATCTTTGATACAGCCAATGTCTGGATTCAGCGGAGCATGCAGACCACTTGATTTTAACATTATGTGCGCAAGTATATAGTGCTCTTCATCACTGCATAGAATGTAAGTTATAACATTTGTCTCTTTGAATCTGTTGTACAGATTGATATAATGTAAAAATGACTGTGACATGCTGTTTATTGACTGATCTATCTTTGATCAATTATCTACAGACCACCATCCAGGGTCTCCTCTCTCCCCCTGAAGAAGGAGTATTTGTTGTAAACTCCGAAACTAGTCGGGTTCTGAGTCTTCACCCTGAACTGGTGTGGTCATTCTGTATTGCACATGTGATGTATTCTACTTTACTTGCCTTTTATATTTTGTAAAATTTTCTTTCAATAAAATATATAAATTTCTACGATTTTGTGTATACGTGAGTGCCTAAAAAGTCCCACCAATAGGGGAATTTTTCTTCCTTAATGCTTTTTATTAAAGTATGAATTTTGATGACGTCTTGGTTACAAAATGCATAGGGGGATAGACACACGGCACTGCATAACTTCCACTTGGTGGAACGCACGCTGACTCTGGCATGCATTGAAGCATTTGGAGCAATGGCATCACAGTATATTTTGATGACAGATTATTCAGAGTGCCAGGGAAGGCATTATATATTGTGAGTGCATACTTTTATGATTTTGTCGGGAGGTTTTAATAAATAGCATTGCACAATGAGATCTTTTTGGTTCCTTTCCCATGTGTGTGGAGTTTTGGGGGACTGAGGATGGTGACTTACCTTCAGAGGTTGACCAGAGCCATTAAGCGCAGTTTGAGCTACTTCAGTTTATACTTAGGAGTTCAACAATTTGCAGGTAGTTAGTTCCTAGAAGAGCATGGGAGTAATGACAGAAATGGGCAATCTTCTTTTTCAGCACGAAGCACAGTCACTTTTGTCCACGAATTGGAGCACTTTATTTGAAACACTTTGCACTTTTATGGACTACTAGCACATTAATGTTGAACTTTAGGAGTTGGGGCTCTGTATATGTTCTACAGAGTATAGAGTATAGAGGACAGCGCAGCTATCTTTATTGGTGATTTTAAGGTTTGTATCATTGGAATCTCCCTATTGCCTGCCAAAGCCCTTCACCATCATCTCCCATTCCAGTCCTCAAGTACCCCCAACAGGTCATGTTATCAGGCTTTCCATTTTTTTGCACAGGTGATTTGATCAGTTTCACTGCTTTAGTAATTACTACAGCCATTTCATCTGAGGGAAATCCTAAAAACATTACCTTTTAGGGGTACTTGAGGGCTGAGCAACGAATTAGACCTCCTGATTATAAAATTCTTTATGGCCACCAACTGTATAAGCCTTCCTTCTTTACCCTCACCACACTACTAGATAGGCTGCCTTTCTGGCTGTTAGGGGTAGCAGTGACATATAGGGCTGCTACCTCTGGGTTTGGCACCCACACATTTTTTACACATTTTTACCCTAACTTGTCAAATGCTTTTGGGTGCTTGAGCACAGAAAATACCTTTTTTTTCTTTGAACCCCACACTTTCTCCGATTATAGTAACCCATGTTGCTACCTGAACATCCTAACTTTCCCCTCCACATTAACCCCCATAACTGCCCATTTAGTGAGTAGAAGACTACTTTCAAGGTTGTCAAGTCTACTTAGTGTTATAATTCACTATTCCAGATCTCTAATGTGAGCTTCCACCAAGCTCACAAATAGCAGTATTCATCCTGGAGCAGTTGCTCTATTTGTGTACACATGTTACACACTGTGCACAAAGCAAAACCTTTAACCTAGCATTTATTACCCCAGATACAGTATGTATATTTTTTACAGGAAGTTTTAAATGTTACTTACAGGTTGAAGACTACTTTTGGTTTAGGCCCTGTTCACACCTGAGCATTTTTCAGCTCATAAAATGCACATCTCTAAAGTCTCAAAACACCCAACAAGCGAAATCCTATTCATTTCAACGACCTCTGTTCACATATGAGCGTTTTGTCGCCTGAAGCAAAACGCCTGAAGCTCAAAAAAAGTACATGAGCTTCTTTTTTGGCAGATTACAAGCGTTTTTGTTAGATGTCAATGCCTGCCTCCAAACACCTGCAAAAAACGCCTGAAAAAAACCCCAAAAAAACATCTGACAATACGCTCAGGTGTGAATGGAGCCTAAAGCCCCGTACACACGTACCGATCGTCGGCCAAATGATCGGCCGTCTTTTGTCCAGGGCTGTCGTGTCTGTTGAAAAAGACTGCACACAAATTTTGTCGGCCAACAACAGCCGACTGCAGAAGTGATGTCATGTGATGGTTAACTTTCCTGGTCTTTTTTCTTTTCTGAGCATGCCCAGTCTTGCTAATCTGCTGTCTGTTGGCCGAATTCTGTACTGACTGGCGAACAATCGGCCGTTCTGGTGTTGGCCAACAAAAATTTTAATGCTTGCACGACAGATTCTTTTCGGCCGAAAGTGCGCTGTCGGCTGTCGGAAGCATCATACTAACAGGCCTACAATCGGCCGATCGGTCTTCCACCGAATCTTTACGGCCGACAATCGGTACGTGTGTACGGGCCTTTAGACTGCGTTTGTTTATTTGTGTTTTAAACTTCACTTTTTCAAATCAGCTTGTCCTCAATTCCACGGTTTGCAAGCTCAAATGTGAAAGGCCATTAATATCACATCTGTGAATAGTAACTATTCTAGATAAATAGTAAATTGAATAGAATAAAAATACTATTTGAAGTGACAGAAAATGAGATACAAAGTTTTTTTTTTTTTTCCTTTAAAGCTGGTAGTAGAATGTGCAAAGAAGGAAACACAGTAAAGTAGAAAAAAAAATATTTTTTTTTGGTCCACGCTTAATTGAACAAACTGAAGTTAGAAGCTTACTGCACTCTCCAGTAGGCATGGGCCGAACAACCCCCCTGTTTGGTTTGCACGCAAACTCTATTAAAGTCTATGGGACACAAACATGAAAAATCAAAAGTCCTCATTTTAAAGGATTTTATGCAAGTTATTGCCAAAAAAAAAAAATGTTTGGGTACTGCCCTGAGGGGATATAAACCAATGCAAAAATTAAAAACATTTTTTTTAGAACAATTGTTTTTAAAGAAGCAGTGATTTTAATGATTTAGTGAAACAATAAAAATGAAAAATTCCTTTAAATATTGTGCCTAGGGGGTCCCCTTAGTCTGCCTGTACAGTGGCGCATCTGTAGGATGTATAAAGCCTGCTGCAGCAATACTGACATTTCTAAAGGAAAAAACGTCATTAAAACTTGCTTGTGACTGTAATGTTTTGCAGACTCCTGGCAATACAGATAAAAAAAATGAAAAAAACAACATAGGGTCCCTCCCCTCGCCACCCATCCATACCAGGCTCATCAGGTATGGTATCAATTTCAAGGGGAAACCCATGCCAAATTAAAAAAAACAAACGGCGTAGGGTCCCCCACAAAATCTATACCAGACCCTTATCTGAGCATACGGCTTGGCATTGGGTCAGGGGGCCCAAAGAATAGAAAAAATGCTTCCACCACTTGGGAGACCTCCTACTGTCTGCCTTCTCACCGCTTTGACAGCTCTTATATAGGCAAAGGGTAGGGCCACCCAGTGGCATTGTCCCCTTCTGATTTCACACGATGTCAGAAGGGGTAGTGCCACCGTGTGATGTAATGGGTTGGCCCTACCTCTTGCCTATATAAAAACTGTCAAGGCACAGATTGGACAGACGGTGAGACACCTCCTAAGAGGCGAAAGCATTATTTTTTTCTATTTTCGGGTCCGGCAGGCATCATGATTGACGATGGATTAACATTGAGGGACACACTTTTTTTTTTTTATAAAGGACTTGTTAAAAACTGTTTCCCCGTGGTTCTTACTTTTTGAAATTTTTTTGGTGAATGGGTAGGAGTACTATGTACCCGATACCCATTTACATAGGTAGGGGGGTGGGATCTGGAGAACCCCTTGTTAAAGGGGGCTTCCAGATTCCGATAAGGCCCCCACACCGCAGGCCCCCACAACCACAGTCCAGGGTTGTCGGGAAGAGGCCCTTGTCCCCATCAATATGGGACAAGGTGCTTTAGGGGGCACACTCCCCATGTTGAGAGCAAGCAGCCTGGTATTGTTCAGGAGGGGGGGTGCTCACTTGCCCCTTTTTCCTGGCCTGCTAGGCTGCATGCTCAGATAAGGGTCTGGTATGGATTTTGGGGGGACCCCACGCCATTTTTGTTTTACATTTTGGCATGGAGTTCCCCTTAAAATCAATACCAGACCCAAAGGGTCTGGTATGGATTTTGGTGGGACCCCACGTTGTTTTTTATTTTATTTTGGTGTGGAGATCCCCTTAAAATCTTGGTCAGCTTGACATGGCACTGCTTCCAGTTTTTACCATTGGTGTTTATGGGAAATCTTGATCAGCTTGACATGGCACAGCTCCCCATTGCTAACATTGGTGTCTATGGGAAATCTTGGTCGGCTTGACATTGCACTGCTCCCGAACCATATATGACAGGGACACCAAACTCGGGGAGCACCAAGAGGGGACCCAAGACTAGGGATGATCGAACGGTTCGGGTCGACCATCGGTTCGACCCGAACATTGGATGTTCGATATTCGGCCGAATACCGAACTTTTTGCGGTAAAAGTTCGGTATTCGGCCACCAGAACCGCCCAAAATGCACTGGGACAGGAACTGGGCTTTAAAAGACCGTGATTGGCCCAGAAACGTCTGCAAAAGCCAATGAGGGGGCAGGAGTCTCCTAGGAACGTGATTGGAGTGACTACGGGGACCAGAGGCCAATCAGGAGTGAATACGCCCCACACTATATAAGATGGCCCCGCCTAACCCCTAGCACAGTGATCCAGAGCCTGTTGAAGAGAGTTGAAGCAGTTCTCTGACTCCTGCTTTGCTACACTACATTTTCTACATATCGAGTGGTTCTAAAGCTCAATATAGCAGAATTGTATTTAGCTTACAGCCAGTGTAGTTAGATACAGCGATTGTGCTGGTTCTTAGAGTTACAAAAAAAAAAAAAAAAAACTTAAGGGACAGTGTCAGTCTTCTGCTGTATGGAGCTTTCTATTTAGTGGAAAGGGATATCTAGTGTAGTTAGGGAACTTTGTACTACATTAGTTATATTTAATAATTGAGTTTCTGTAGGGAAAGTGAACGTGTGAGGGTTCTGTTTAGTGAGCACGTTGCACAGTGCTGCTGTATCACAGCAGGTATACGTGCTTGCTAGGCAGCAAAATACAGTGAAAACTTAACGCCTGTTGTTCAAAGCGTTAGGTGCACTGTACAAAAGCCTTTGCAACTGTGCGTGACACGGATCTGCTGTGCTGTATCCAGCGACAACTGTGGGTCGCATAGCAGTGTGCGTTTTTCACCGCACACAGTTGCCAACGCATCAGTGACAACTTAACGCCTGTTGTTCAAAGCGTTAGGTCCACTGTGCAAAAGGCTTTGCTACTGTGCGTGACACGCATCTGCTGTGCTGTATCCAGCGACAACTGTGGGTCGCATAGCAGTGTGCGTTTTTCACCGCACACAGTTGCCAACGCATCAGTGACAACTTAATGCCTGTTGTTCAAAGCGTTAGGTCCACTGTGCAAAAGGCTTTGCAACTGTGCATGACACGCATCTGCTGTGCTGTATCCAGCGACAACTGTGGGTCGCATAGCAGTGTGCATTTTTCACCGCACACAGTTGCCAACGCATCAGTGACAACTTAACGCCTGTTGTCCAAAGCGTTAGGTCCACTGTGCAAAAGGCTTTGCTACTGTGCGTGACACATCTGCTGTGCTGTATCCAGCGACAACTGTGGGTCGCATAGCAGTGTACGTTTTTCACCGCACACAGTTGCCAACGCATCAATGACAAATATGCCTGGTAGACCAAGAAAAGGCATACGTGGCCCTGCTGCGGAAAGGGGCACAGCTTCTAGGGTGTCTAGAGGCAGGGGTGGACGTGGTGGTCAGTCCTCAGCCAGGCCACCATTTGGATTGTTCTCCGGCAGTGGCCAAGCTATACGTCCACAGTATGTACAGGAGGTGGTGGACTATATGACCAAACCCTCATCATCGGCATCATCTGCAACTACAGTGACCCAGGCAGAGAAAAGTGGTCAGTCTTCTGCAGTTGTCAGAACAAATACAGATGAGTCCATGTCCACCTCACGTCCTCCCTTAGACCCAACTTCAGACATGACAGAGGAGTCAGCTGAGCTGTTTGACCACAGTGTCGGCCATCTACTCCAGCCTGATGCTCAGTCCTTTATGGAGTCTGATGTTGGGTCTGAGTTTGAGGAGGAGGCAGAGCAAACAAGAGGGGAGAGCAGACGGCCCGCTCCATCTAAGGCCGCACCTGTTGTCTCCCGGGCCAGGCCTGATGCTCAGTCTTTGATGGAGTCAGATGTTGGGTCTGAGGTTGAGGAGGAGGCAGAGCAAGCAAGAGGGGAGAGCAGACGGCCCGCTCCATCTAAGGCCGCACCTGTTGTCTCCCGGGCCACTATACACACCTCATCTTGCTGGGACTTTTTTGAGACATCCCATGCAGACAAAAACAGTTGCGATCTGCAAGATTTGTAAGAAGGGTATAAAACGTGGCAGAAATGTCAACCACCTGGGTACAAGCTGCCTAAACAGGCATTTGACAACCCACCACTCGGCCCGTTGGCAGGAGCATTTAAAAAACCCACAAAAGGGCCAAAGATCGGTCAGTCGGCCTCCTAGTTCTCCTCGCGCTCCTCCTCATGCTCCACCTGCTCCACCTGCACATCAGCCTGTTCCTGGCCCTGCTATAGTCACTCGTCACCTGTTGGCAGCCTCCACTGACAGGGATGATGATATAGCAGGCAGTGTCGCATCTACCTCCAGCACACCACCAGCTGTAACATCTAGACGCCAAATTTCGATTCCACACATGCTGGAACGAAAAAAAATGTATACTACCCACCACCCACATGCCCAGCGTCTAAACAGTAGTTTGGCTAAACTACTGGCTCTGCAACTATTACCATTTAACCTGGTAGAGTCTGCTCCCTTCCGTGACTTCGCAAAATGTGCAGTTCCACAGTGGCAGGTGCCAAGTCGGCATTACTTTGCCCGTAAGGCCCTGCCATCCCTATACCAACATGTGGAAGGCAATGTAGTGTCATCCCTGGCCAAGTCAGTCAGCTGTAAGATACACTTGACGGCTGACACTTGGTCAAGCAAACATGGGCAGGGACGGTACATTTCTGTCACTGCTCACTGGGTGACACTGCTTGCCAGCGGAAGGGATTGTAGCCAGGGCTCGGTGCTGCAGCCAGTGTTGCCCCCACGTCTGCAAACAGCTGGTGGTGTCGCTGATCCGGGTAGATTGATCACTTCTACCCCCTCCTGCTCCTCCTCCTCTACCTCCTCCATGCCCTCCTCTGCAGAATGGTCCTTTGAATATGATGAGGTACCACGTAAATGTTCAAAGGGCTATTCTATGTCTCAGGCCAAAAGGTGTCACGCAGTGCTGCAGCTTGTGTGTCTAGGGGACAGGCAGCACACTGCCCCTCAGATTCTTGGGGCTCTGCAGGCACAGGCCCAGAGGTGGTTGACACCACGCCAGCTGCAGCCAGGGATGGTGGTTACTGATAATGGGTCAAACCTCCTGGCCGCCCTTCGTCAGGGAAAGTTAACCCATGTGCCATGCCTGGCGCATGTCCTAAATCTCTTGGTACAGCGGTTTTTGAACTCGTACCCAGGAATGCAGGATGTGCTAAGGATGGCAAGAAGGGTGTGCAGTCACTTCAGGCGGTCGTACAGTGCCACTGCACGTTTGGCCGAAGTGCAGCGCGAGTTTCACCTGCCGGTACACCGCCTCATCTGTGACATGCCCACCCGCTGGAACTCCACCTTGGCTATGCTGCAGCGCCTGTACATGCAGCAGAGGGCCCTCAATGAATACCTATGCGAGTACGGCACCAGCACTGGCTCTGCACGCCTGGGCTTCTTTTCACCACGGCAGTGGCTTTTGATTAAGGATGCATGCCATTTGAGGAGGCCACAAGGATGGTCAGCCGGGAGAGCGCATGCATCAGTGACACCTACCGGTACTGTTTTTGTTGGAGCACACTCTGCGTGGCATTATGGACAGGGCACTGGAGGCAGAGCAGCAGGAGGAAGAGGACTTCCTTGCCTCTCAAGGCCCCCTTTATCCTGAGAATCCTGACCCCATTATGCCTAGCTCCCAGAGGCCCGAGCAGGATCCAGGGGTGGAAGAGGAGGAGGAGGACGATTCTGCGGGAACTTTTGCAGGGTTTGAGGAGGAGGAGGAGGAAGACATGCGGCAATCTGCAAGGCCTAGTTTGACTCCCTCGGGACAATTTGGAGTAGTACGTGGCTGGGAGGAGGAGGAGCCCGTTGAAGATAATGTCGTTATGAGTGACCCCGAGGAGTCAGCTTCTCAGGCCTTCGCTAATTTGCGACGCATGGGAAACATCATGCTCCAGAGCCTGCGAAAGGACCCCAGAATCAAGGCCATTAAAGAGACTAACCACTATTTGTTGGCCACCCTACTTGACCCCCGGTACAAGTGTAAAGTCTCTGAGCTTTTCCCATCCACCCAGAGAGTCCACAGGATCAAATCCCTTGAGGACAGTCTCAAGAGGAATCTGGTGAACATGTTCCCCGACTCCCGTAGGGTGCAGGGGCGGGAACAACCTACCATGGATTCTACTGGTGGTCACGAGAGGAGCGTTGGAGAAGGCGTGCGGTTGACGGATGCCTTTCGGTCTTTTTTTAGTCCTCACCGCCCAGGCCTCTCAGCTGCCACATCGCATCGACAGTGTCTGCATCACATGGTGGACGATTACGTGAGGGCACAAAGTGACACAGAGGGCTTTTCATGTGACGATGCCGATCCACTGGCATACTGGGTCTTATGATTAGACCACTGGCCAGAACTGGCCCAGTATGCCATGGAGTTGTTGGCCTGCCCTGCTTCCAGTGTCCTATCGGAACGGGCATTCAGCGCAGCAGGAGGATTCGTCACAGACCATCGAACGAGACTCTTCACCGACTCAGTCGACCGTTTGACATTCATTAAAATGAATCAGGCGTGGATATCAAGCTTTGATGCACCTGATGCAGACCTTGAAGACTAGGCTATCGTTGTGATGTGGCAGCTGAGCCTCAGTTTAAGCCTGGACCATGGTGCCACTCTCAAACCCTCCTCTCATTCTCTTTACGTTCACAGAACCTCATTTTGGTTATAACAAAAACTACCATGTTTGCGCACCTGTTCCACAGGTGCACACCTTTACAATTTTTGGGCCTCCTTCAACACCAGCTCTTTGGGGTTAAGGTGGGGAGGCTATGCTAAAACAAAAACTACCATGTTTGCGCACCTGTTCCACAGGTGCACACCTTTACAATTTTTGGGCCTCCTTCAACACCAGCTCTTTGGGGTTACGGTGGGGAGGCTATGCTAAACAAAAACTACCATGTTTGCGAACCTGTTCCACAGGTGCACACCTTTACAATTTTTGGGCCTCCTTCAACACCAGCTCTTTGGGGTTAAGGTGGGGAGGCTATGCTAAACAAAAACTACCATGTTTGCGCACCTGTTCCACATGTGCACACCTTCATAGTTTTTACGCCTTCTTCAACACCAGCTCTTTGGGCTTACAGTGGTATGGCTCCGCCAACACCCAAACTGTAACAATCGTACAGGCTCACCTGAGTCAGAGGACTGCTGGCCGGAGGTATGAGTGGAGCCCAGTGGCAAGGACCGCAGGCCGATAGTAGGTGCAGGGAGTCTGGGAGAGGCTTGGTCAGATAATCCGGGTTGGCTACGGTGGTAGCGGTGCTGGATGCCGGATGGACACCAGGTAGTACTCTGCTGAGAACACGGGTTCACCTGAGGTGCGGAAACTAAGTGATAGCTGGTTTTCAGTAGAGCCCCTAATGGTGGGGATAGACTGCGCTGCAAGCTAACACCAGGACGCGGTCCTCAGGATCACCCAGCCAGGCAGAGTGCAGGTTTGGTCCAAAGACGGAGGAGCAGACAAGGGATAACCAGAGAGAAGTCAGACGAGCCAAAGGTTGGGGCAGGCAGCAGTAAGCGTGGTCAGACAATCCGGATCAGCAACAGAGGTAGCAGTTCAGTAGGTAGGGACAAAGCAGAAGAGTAGTCGGTAGTCAATTCCTGGTCAGCGTTGGATTTGTGGTAGTAGATAGAGCAGCAGATGAGGAGAAGCTTGATCAGGGCTCAGGAGCTCAATAATCAGCAAGCTTGAGTGCACGGGGCTGGACTTATATAGGGAAGTACCAGGTGTCAGGAATCAAGGGTGATGAGCAAGGCTTGGCAAGACTAAGGTTGAATAATAGGCTTCAGGGAAGAATGTTCAGGGAGGAAAGTCCAGAGAGGACGGTAGCCTAGTAAGCAGGGCTACCGCCTGGGATGTGGCTGGTCACGGGATTGAATCCCGACACAAACAACAATTTTTGCGCACCTGTCACACAGATGCATATCATTGTAATTTTTTTCCTTACAAAGGCAATTATTACCAGCACTTTCATAGGGATATGGTGTCAAGGCATCGTCGGCACCACCAAAGGCCCATTTTTAAGCATCCTTTACTTCTATTCAAAGTCAAGAGACAACAGTATTCATCCAAAACATCTCTAATCTTGTTCACTCTGCACTACATTGTGGCCCCTACCCCTAACCCTAACCCTCAATGTATCCGTGCCTATATGTCTGTTTCTTGTGAGAATTCAAGTTAAAGTGCACCAAACACCATTTTACATGAAATAAAGTGCAATTACATACATCTTTGGACTTCTTGAAAACATTTGGTAATAATAGCCCCATTGTGGAAATACACCCGTTAATTATATGCACATTTAAAGAGACAGCACCTTTTTCCAAAAAAAACTCTAATCTTGTTCCCAGTGCACTGCATTATGTCCCCATCATACACATTGGCTGTGCCGTTGATTAGGAGCAAAAGAAAGGTGCGGTTAAGCAAAAAAGTCATTTTTGAAGGTTTGGTATGCTATAATTCTGGTTCTGGACATGCTACAGAGCTGAAACTTCACAGGTACACCTTTTAGACCCCCCAGACACTAAATCCAAATTCTTTTTTTTTTTTTTTTAGAATTTTTTCAATAATTGGCTCTCTATCAAAAACGACAATTTTTAAGAACTTTTTTTGTGTGATTAATAGTCCCTGGGGCATGACCCAGAACCCTAGGCACTTTTTAGGGGCATTTATTGGGTTTTAGGGCTTCAAAATGGTGTTTTTTGATTCCAGAAGTTCGGGTCCCATTGATTTCAATGGGGTTCTGGAATCCGAACCGAACTTTCCTGAAATTCGGGTGTTCTGGTCGAACCGAACTTTTCAAAAGTTCGATCATCCCTACCCAAGACTACAACTTATCCATTAATTTTAAAAGTGGAGTATGCCTATACATTACACTACACTGACTGCACTAAACTGACTGAACATACTATCCCCTAACTACCTTATATAGTGTGGGGCCTCTCAGCCATGATTGGCCAAAGGCACTCTGCCTTTGGCCAGCCATGGCTCTCATACTAGATTGTGCTGTGATTGTCCAAAGCATACAGGTCAGGTGCATACTTTGGCCAATCATCAGAAACCAATGCACTGCAAGAGCACAGTGCATTATGGGGCGCTCATCGGCAAAGGAACTTCCACCCGAGCGCCCCATTTGTTCATGTGTTCAGCGAACATGCAAATAGCTAATGTACGAGTGGAACTTACATTCGACTCAAAAACACAGCCCATCCCTTCTCTTCAGTTTTAGTAAAACAACCCCACTGTCTATCTATAGAATAATTATATATGGATTAGTCTAGGGGTAAGATTCAGTAAATCTGCTCTACCAACTGAGAAATACTTAATACATGGTCTGTAAGGCCTCATACACACTTGAGCTAAAAAATGTTGCTTTTACAATAGTTCAAGTTTTTTTTCTTTCTCTGCTTCTAAATGCCCCTCCTTGTTAGCCTATGTGTCCAATAACACTATAGGTGTTTACAGGAGTTTAGAATCAGGTGCATTTAGGCGTCAGCTGGGAGCTCGTGGTAGGAGCTCCAGGGGAAGCCATCCTAAGAATGAAGTAATAGCGCTGTAAGCTGCACGGACCTCCCTCGTTACCCTTCCCCTACCTGCAGGGTGGATGAGAGAGAGCCTTGAGTTTCTCCTGATGCGATGTGAAGTAACGGCGGTGGTGGTGTTGGAAGAGACATGAGACCCCGAGGAGCGTGCGTGCTTGCGCCTCTGTGTTGATGACCCCACTGTGAAACGGAGGAGACCGAAGATGAGCATAAACAGCCGACAGTGCTTGGTGGGTTTTGGGAGAGGGAGGAGGTGTGTAGGCGAGAGGCGAAGACTTGGCTCACTGCCCAGTGTGGCAGAGTACAGCCAAGAGAGCTAGGTCCCTCCGAGAACGCAGAGAAACCGGCCCCGGCAAGAGAACAAGAGCAGAGCAGTGGGCAGGCAGAGGCAAATAAAACAGTATCTCCACCAAAGCCCTCCTGAAGCTTCCTTGGACCAAATAACCGCACAGGAACAGACCCCCCCTTTGCCATGGAAGATCGCAGAAAACACCATACGGATCCCACACAGACTGATAACCCATGCATAGAAGCAGTGAGTTCTATATTTTCCTTTTTTTTGTCTTTAAATTTTCATTGACAAATATTAGAATTTAACATCTAGCAGATAACTAAGGATACAGATAACAAATACAGGGGAAAGGATAAAGGAAGAAAGGAAAGGAGGAAAAAAGGGGGCTGCGAGCAAAAGAGGGGAGGAGGACCTAAGCACATCAGGACATCAAGACATATAGACCCACATCAAGATAGCAAGACATTAAGACCCACAAATATGAGCGGGAAATCAGCAACAGGAGGGGTGGTCGCAAAGTCCCCATAAATAAGTTCTAGCCCAAGAACAATAAAAAATAGATGTCTCAAGAAGGACAAATTGAATGGTTGGTACAAGGCTATGCCGAACCAGCCCAAAATCCCTTCCCCACTGAATTCATGAAAGAAACAACTATAGGTGTCCCTGGGGAATTTGAGTGGAAGGGCTGGAGATGGTAAGTGTAGTAATGAAAGGTATAGAAAAGAATATATAAAATTTCAACATGTATTGATTTATATTAAAATTCAACAAAATACAAGAAATAACATATTTAGACTTTAAAATAACATTCCATATACATATCCTGATAGGGATAATACATTAGGGGTTCATGAAGCAGGGAAGTGTATCCTCCAACATGTTTCGGAATTTTTGTTCATCTAATTCCTTCTTCAGGGAAGTTTATATACACATAACCGTGCATTCACCACCTGTGTATCTACGGATGTATAGAATGTAAGCAATATTATTTAGAACAAATACATGAGCATAGAGGCAAACAATATATCTTATCATCAATGAGGGATCCCCAAGTCCCATAAGGGTAGGGAATACCCATAATAGGTATGTTTCTGTATACACAAGTATATCCTTAAGAGTAAACAGTAACTATGAAGATATCAACTTACCCCTAGAGGGAGTATGGAGCAAAAAGCGTCCTTTTAGTTGTCTCCTCACAGAAGGTATACTGCAAACGTGGCTGTTTATATGGCAAAGGATACCTTATATTCATGCAGTCTGACTGTGCAGCTCTGTAGTTTGAATGTGCAACAAGTATATAGACTTGAGAGAATACAAGTCCCTCCACACGTTGTCAGGGTATTAATGTTAGTACCGGCGGTTCACTCAAATCCCCAATGGCCATATGCACATTGTGTTCACGAGGAGCACATAGGGCGGATGAGTCCACACCTATCAAAATGCACAAGTGGGGGAAGAAAATATTTAGCCATAATGACTGATTTCCCATATATAAAAGTGTGATTAGGAAAGGGGAATTCAAAATCCACATACCTTGTCAGAAATCCTATGTGAAATGCAAATACCCGATCTCTCTGTGGTGACCCAAAGGTACTGAGTCCCACTAAGCTTGAAGCATTTATATGCTCCACCTGAGAGTTCTTACCTGAATTAGGAGGAGTGTATACACCTGGTTGGATGATGAGGGGCGGGTAAAGAGCAGGTGGGTGGTTCTGAGCTAGTTGTCCCCATATGTTGGATTTCAAGTTTTCCTTTTATTAGGTGTCTCCACTGATGGTACATTATCCCTCTCTATCCTACCATTCCAAGCAGGAAGGGAGATCGAGAGGAAGAGGAAGGGCGTGGGTGACATCCAGGGCTGCGCTCCCCTGGTCTAAGCGGCGCCGAGGGCCGCCGCGTACCTGTGACGCGGCGGCGTCCGGCGTCACATGACCGCCGTCACGTTGATGCGCAGCTGGATTTGAGTGAACCGCCGGTACTAACATTAATACCCTGACAACGTGTGGAGGGACTTGTATTCTCTCAAGTCCATATACTTGTTGCACATTCAAACTACAGAGCTGCACAGTCAGACTGCATGAATATAAGGTATCCTTTGCCATACAAACAGCCACGTTTGCAGTATACCTTCTGTGAGGAGACAACTAAAAGGACGCTTTTTGCTCCATACTCCCTCTAGGGGTAAGTTGATATCTTCATAGTTACTGTTTACTCTTAAGGATATACTTGTGTATACAGACACATACCTATTATGGGTATTCCCTACCCTTATGGGACTTGGGGATCCCTCATTGATGATAAGATATATTGTTTGCCTCTATGCTCATGTATTTGTTCTAAATAATATTGCTTACATTCTATACATCCGTAGATACACAGGTGGTGAATGCACAGTTAAACTTCCCTGAAGAAGGAATTAGATGAACAAAAATTCCGAAACATGTTGGAGGATACACTTCCCTGCTTCATGAACCCCTAATGTATTATCCCTATCAGGATATGTATATGGAATGTTATTTTAAAGTCTAAATATGTTATTTCTTGTATTTTGTTGAATTTTAATATAAATCAATAAATGTTGAAATTTTATATATTCTTTTCTATACCTTTCATTACTACACTTACCATCTCCAGCCCTTCCACTCAAATGCCCCAGGGACACCTATAGTTGTTTCTTTCATGTCTCAAGAAGGAGCGTCAGATAAGCAGACAGTGAAAAAACAACAAGGAAATCGTACAAAGTCAGCAGATGCAAAGGAAAAAAACAACAAGGAAATCGTACAAAGTCAGCAGATGCAAAAGAAAAAATTAACAAAATAGACTATCAACAAATGTAAATACCCTCAGCCATTTAAGAACGGACCAAGACTTTGAGAGCGACTCAGAGTTAGGGTATAGAGAAGAACAAAAAATGAATGTCCAACTGCCTACAAAAACAAAACTGGTGGCTATGTGCACAGCATTGGAAAACTCTAAAAATGGAGATGGCAGCGACACATAAAGAATTATTTTGTTAAGAGTAGAAGATATGGAAAAGAGACTAGACAGCCACATGCATACAATAAATAAATTAAAAGGAAAAATTACATTTTTAAAAATTGAACAAAGGATCCTGGTATATAAACTAGAGGATCAGGAAAACCAGAACAGAAGGAAAAATCTGTGAATATGATGCATACCAGAACCGACAATTGGCGAGGATTTTACAGAGAAAAATGAAAAAAAAAAATTTAACCCACTATTAGGCAGAGTAGAAGTAAAACAGATAAAAATAGAAAGAGTGCATAGAATTAGAAAATCAAAAGATACCCCACTGGAAGCCCCAAGGAATATAATAATAGGATTCCAAGAGTATGAGGAAAAAGCACAAATCTGGGGCAATTTGAAAGGGAAACCTCCAAAAAAATATGAAAGTGTTGATCTCCAGATTTTTCCAGATCTATCACAGGAGACACTAAAGTGAACGACACTACTGAAACCCCTTCTGGAATTGATGAAAAATCTAGATATTCGATACAATTGGGGGTTCCCTGCTTGTTTGGTATGCCAAAAAGATGGACGTATGGCAAAATTAAGATTCCCAGATGGACTTACAGACTTTTGTAGAAAACTAGATATACCAGTACCAGATATACTGAGATAGATAGCTGCCAGGATTGGGTGAAAAAAATTAGAAGAAAACATAGAAGGGGTCTTTGTGGATCTGAGGGGGAGGAGGAGGGGGGAGGGACAAAATTAGGAAATTAAGGATGGCTTACCTGGATATCTGGCGAGCCCCAGACCCTTACCCCCTAGTTTTAGGGCAAGGGATTTGTGAGCATGCCAGATAAAGCACCACCTCAGAAGAGTATGAGCAGATGGGTAGGATAGCCCCCAACAAGAACAACGTGGATCTGCTTAATGACCAGGAGAAGGTAAAAATCCTAAGAGTTAAGGTTATTAGCTTAGGGGGGGGGGGGGTGGGAGGGGAAGGGGGTGAAGGGTAAGGTAGGGGGAAGGGTGGGAAAGGGATGGAGGTGGTGGGGCAAGAGGGGGGGGCAAAGAGGGGAAATTGGGAGCGCCAAACACTCTGAATACTTCTCTTTCTTTGGGGGAAATGAAGATCCGCACTTAGGATAAAAAGTAATCAAGGCTGCTGCCCACCTCTAAGTATGACTCGGATGAGAAATACTAAATAAAATCAAGGGAAGGTGAGGTAGATGGCGCTGCCATAGGTAAGTAAATTAATGATAGGTATTGGACAGAAATTGGTAGATAATAGTGGTATAGTAAATATAAAGTTGCACAAAGACAAATATGACTCAAAAAATTGTGCAATAAAGTGCAAATGCGCACTATATGATATAGACAGATACAAATCAATATGCAATAGTATAAATTAATGCAATGTGAGATAACGCAGTAATATAAAAATTCACAAATATGTGCAAAAAGTCCAAACAAATGTGCAAAAAGTGCAGGAACAATTAGTATAAATATAAAGATAAAGTGCAATGTGAATGCTAAAAAAGGGAATAAATTTGTTGCGAGGTAATTAAAAATTTAAAAAAATCAACCACTAAGCTCCAACTGGTAAGTGCAAAGTGAACATGAATTAATGGTTAAACATGCCCCCAGGTGGATAAGTATCATATGTAGAGACACTATAAGGTAGTGGCTGTGATAATAATTTAAAAAAGGTGCGTATAAGAGCCACAGCCCACATAAACACTAGCAGCGCTAAAGACAGCCTCTGACGAGGTTGAGGGTATATGGCAAAATAAAATGAGCCTATCAAAACAGTGAATGTTATAAAGCCAAAAAGTTCATAGGTCCATGATAATCTCAGGGTGAAGTCACACGAAAGATTGGGTGCATAGGAAACTCGTTGTGTAGTGGAAAAACAAGGCTTCTTTGTTGATCACTCTGCAACCACCATATCCTTCACCTCACCACTGTGCTCCCCCCCTTGAGAGTGAACACGTACCCTTAACGCTAGGGTGTAGCGCTTTATTCAACAAGTGATGCTCCACTCCCGGATGGCGATCCCCTCAGGATTCCACTCCAACTAGTAGAGATATAGACAGCACCTCCTCCTCTCCTCTCACATAAAAGGGGAACAATAGGGACCCATAGCGTAATATGTACAAACAAGGCTTTATTGAAAAGTTAAAATCACACTCACATGGAATCGGATGTAGTTAAGCAAACAACATATCCAAGGCACAAGACCCGGTCCTCCCACTGCTAACGTTGTCCCCACTGAGCCACACGGTACGGGTGATCCAGCCACCTGATCGCGATGTTGCCCGGACTCAATTGGCGTTATAGCTGGGGATCCTCTGGGATGTCCTTGGTGTGAACAGAATGGCCGCGTGCTCACGCACTGACGCGTTTCATCGGCACTGGACTTCTACTGAGGGTTAATTTAAAAAAATTAACCACTAAGCTCCAACTGGTAAGTGCAAAGTGAACATGAATTAATGGTTAAACGTGCCACCAGGTGGATAAGTATCATATGTAGAGACACTATAAGGTAGTGGCTGTGATAATAATTAGCAAAAATAACAACATTAGGTAAGTGATCAATCCAATGTATATAACATAAACAATGTGAATATAAATAAAGTGGACCAAACATATATAAATGATGATTTAGGTGACTGAGGTGATAGGTGAAAAGTCCATTTAATATTGTGGATGGTAATCTCCAGCAACTGAATTGCTCCTAGGTGATCCGTTTCTGGGGGTGCATGTGAGGAATACGAAGTGCTCCCCTCACGATCTAGCCCGCACTCACCAGAAATTCCTTACCCCTACAGGGGTATAGAGCGTTGTACCCTCTTAGGGGGGAATTAGGGGGAACCTCTTTCCAACAGGACCATCAATATAGGATATCCTAGGACAGGGACACCTCTCCACAAATGGTATAGCTCAATTGGATCCAGGGGACATCGGTAATGGATCAGGGAAAAAGGAAGTGCCGGACCATATGAAGGAAAAAGACCTCACATAGTGAAGTATTGCCAAACAATCTATTTATTATATAGCCAAAAAGATACTCACAATATTACAGATAAAACAAGCTTTAAATTCGTGGAACCGCAATAGAGCTGGGTTGAACAGCGGGGCTTCTGGAACGCCGTGTGCCTCAACGACCTGAAATGCGTTCCAACGGACAGCGGATGTGACGTGGTTACGCCTTACACGTTTCATCACCACCTCTGATGACGTCCTATGACGAAAAGCGTAAGGCCTAACCACGTCACATCCGCTGTCCATTGGAACGCAATGAGTCAGTGGCCTCCACCTGAAAAATAATTCCTGTTTTGGGGGTTGTCTCATTGCTGCCCATCTAGTGCACCTGTTGTTATTTTCATTAACACCAGAGCAGCTGAAGCTGATTACCAACCCCTCAGCTACTTAACTGACCAGATCAATATCTCAGGAGTTTAATTGACTTGAGGCTGTACTCTGAATAAAAAGTGTTCTTTTTTTTGAGCAGTGTGTAATGTAAGAGGGCTGAAAATTCCAGAAAAAAAAGACACAAGGTATTAAAAGAAGTTAAACGGTATGCCCCAAGTATATTCTTTCTACAGGAGACACATTTAACACATGACACTAATGTTAAATTATATTCAAAGTTTTATCCTACATGGTATTATGGAGATTTCCCTACTAGCAGAGCAAAAAGGAGTAGCAATTGGGTTTGCAAAAGAAGTATGGTTCTCCCTAGAAGAAAGAAAAGTATACCCTGAGGGACGGTACATATTTTTAAAAGGAAACCTACAGGGATGGAGTGTACATTGCGAACGTATATGAACCTAATAGAAACCCGAAAGGATATTTGAAGGAAGTAATAGGGAAATTAATGGATTTTAACCACTTCCATACCGCGTCATGTAAAATGACGTCGGCAAAGTGGTTGTGAGGATCCGGGCCGCCGTCATATGACGTCGCCCGGATCTCCCCTCTACTGCGCGCCCCCGGGGGCGCGCAGCGCGGCGATCGGGGGTGAGCAGCGCGGCGATCGGGGGTGAGGCTCGTCCCTCGGACATAGCCCATCCCTGATCAAGGTAAACAGCCAATTTCTATTGGCTGTTTACCACGTGATCGGCTGTGTCAATCACAGCCGATCACATGAGCGGCTCCAGCACGAGCCGCTCGTTCTCTCTGCAATGCGCGCTCCCAGGGGCGCGCAGAGCAGCGATCGGGGACGAGGCTCGTCCCTCGGACAGAGTCGATCCTCGATCTAGGTAAAGAGCCAATGAAAAGAGCCACGTGACCGGCTGTGTCCAATCACAGCCGGTCACAAATGTCAACAGAGAACACGGTAACTAGCTGTCACCGTGTTCTCCTCCTCACACACTGATCCTGTGTGAGGAAGAGAGTGTGGTAACAGCTAGTTACCAATCATAGTGCACCCCAAACACACTGATTGCCCCCCCCAATAAAGAGCACCTGTCACTAGCCCATCAAAGTACCCGAGTACCTGTCACCAGCCCATCAGGTACTCAGATGACAGGTACTCGGGTACTCTGATGGGCTGGTGACAGGTATTCGGGTACTCTGATGACGGGTACTCGGGTACTCTGATGACGGGTACTCGGGTACTCTGATGACGGGTACTCGGGTACTCTGATGACAGGTACTCGGGTACTCTGATGACGGGTACTCGGGTACTCTGATGACAGGTACTCGGGTACTCTGATGATGGGTACTCGGGTACTCTGATGACGGGTACTCGGGTACTCTGATGATGGGTACTCGGGTACTCTGATGACAGGTACTCGGGTACTCTGATGACGGGTACTCGGGTACTCTGATGACAGGTACTCGGGTACTCTGATGACAGGTACTCGGGTACTTTGAGTACCTGTCAACGGAGTACCCGTCATCAGAGTACCTGAGTACCTGTCACCTACCCATCAGAGTACCCGAGTACCTTCCACCTGCTCATCAGAGTACCTGACGCCTGGAGTACTTGCTCATCAGTACCCATCACTACTCATCAGTACTCATCAGTACCTATCACGTATCAGTACTGATCATCAGTACCCATCAGTACAGTATCACCTATCAGTATCAGTACTACTCATCAGTACTTATCACCTGCCTGTCACCTGCCCATCAGAGTATCTGAGTACCTGTCACCTGCCTATCGGAGTACTCGAGTACCTGCCACTTGCTCATCAGTACCAGAGTACCTGTCACCTGCCCAACAAAGTACCCGAGTACCTATCACCCTTCATACAGCCACCATGTCCAAGTCCAAAAAGGTATATATACGTCCTCCGTTTAAACCTAAATACCGGTGTTATGGCAGCAGATAGCTGCCATAACCCTGGTATTTTTTTAAACGGTGGACGGTTGGCTTTCCGATAAGGGTGGTCCCAGCTGCGGATTCGCCGTGGGATCACCCTTCCGGGATGGCGGAAGAGGCGCCCCCCCCTCCCGCCACGTTCCGGTCCTTTTCCCCGCTTACCGGACCCGCCGGCAGCGGGGAAAACGATCCGGTCCCAGATCCTCACAGACAGGATGTCGAGTGAGGGCAAGCTTGCCCTCACTTGACTCTATGGTCTTGGAGGACCGGAGCTACGGAAAATGGTGTTGCCTAGCAACCGGTTTAAAGGTCCTTTTTTTTTTTTTTCGTTTTATATAATAATTTTTTTTTTTCTATCTTTTAGTGTACTTGTGAGATCTGAGGACTTTTTGACCCCAGATCTCACAAAAAAGAGGTCCTGTCGTGCCTATTTCTATTACGAGGAATGTTTACATTCCTTTTAATAGAAATAAAAATGATCAATTTTTTTTTTTTTAAACGGTGTAAAAATAAAAAATAATAAATAAAATAAATAGTAAAAAAAAAAAAAAATTAAAGCGCCCTGTCCCCATGAGCTCGCGCGCAGAAGCGAACGCATACAGAAACCCCTCCCACATATGTAAACGGTGTTCAAACCACACATGTGAGCTATCGCTGCGATCGTTAGAGCAAGGGGAATAATTTGAGCCCTAGACCTCCTCTGTAACTCAAAGATGGCAACCTGTAGAAATTTTTAAATTGTCGCCTATGGGGATTTTTAAGTACCAAAGTTTGTCGCCATTCCGTGAGCGTGCGCAATTTTGAAACATGACATGTTGGGTATCTATTTACTCGGCGTAACATTATCTTTCACATTATGGAAAAAATTGGGCTAACTTTACTGGTTTCTTATTTTTTAATTAAAAAAAGTGAATTTTTTCCAAAAAAATTGCGTTTGGAAGACCGCTGCGCAAGTACGGTGTGATAAAAAATATTGCAATAATCTCCATTTTATTCTCTAGGGTCTCTGCTAAAATAAAAATATATAATGTTTGGGGGTTCTAAGCAGTTTTCTAGCAAAACAACTGATTTTAGCTTGTAAACACCAAATGTCAAAAATAGGCCTAGGCAAGTGGCTAGGATGCATGATGATGCGCCTTGGATGTTGGGCCCCTCTATATGGCTAGGCTGTGAAAAAGTCTCACTCATGTGGTATTGCCATACTCAGGAGGAGTGGCAGAATGTATTTTGGGGTGTCATTTTTGCTGTGTACATGCTATGTGTTAGGAATATCCTATAAATTGACAACTTTGTGTAAAAAAAAAAAGTTTTCATTTTTTTCCCACATTTTCCAAAAACCTGTGGAAAAAAATGATATGTTCAAACGACCCATAATGCCTCATAGAATATACGTTGGAGTGTTTGCTTTCCAAAATGGGGTCATTTTGTGGACTTTTCCATTGTATTGGTGCTCTAGGGCCTTGAAAAGTGTGATAGGTAGTAAGAAAGTTTTATGTGTATTTATGCTCCTAGAACGCCTGAAGGTGCTTCTTGGACGTGGAGTCTCTTTTTGTGGCCAGGCTGTGTAAAAGTCTCACACATGTGGTATCGCCATACTCGGAAGGAGTTGCAGAATGTATTTTGGGGTGTCATTTTTGCTCTGTACATGCTATGTGTTAGAAATGGCTTATAAATTGACAACTTTGTGGGGAAAAAAAGAAAAAAAATGTTTTTTCTTCATTTTCCCAAGAATTGTGGGAAAAAATTACAACTTCAAAAAACCCACCATGCCTCTTACTAAATACCTTGGACTGTCTACTTTACAAAAAGGGGTCATTTGGGCGGTATTTGTACTGTCCTGACATTTCAGGGCCTCAAGAAAGGAGATAGGCCGTCAGTACATCTGGTGTGATCAATTTTCAGTAATTGGTACCATAGCTTCTAGACTCAATAACTTTTACACAGACTAAATAATATACACTAATTTGGGTTAATTTTACCAGAGACATGTAGCAGTATACATTTTGGCCCAAATGTATGAAGAAAAATTAATTTTTTGCAAAATTTTATAATTGAAACTAAAAAAAGTGCTCTTTTTTGCATATATCACGAAAAAAAAAAAACCCAAGTTGTGATCAAATACCACCAAAAGAAAGCTCTATTTGTGTGAAAAAATGATAAAAATTTTGTTTGGTTACAGTGTAGCATGACTGAGCAATTGTCATTCAAAGTGTGAGAGTGCTGAAAGCTGAAAATTGGTCTGGGCAGGAAGGGTGTCTAACTGCTCTGTATGGCAGTGGTTAAGGAGCTTAAACTAATTCTCGCAGGTGATTTGAATTTCTGCTTGGAGTCTCGGTGGATAGTATGTCACGTGCACTTGGGGCTGGGGATTCCCAATTAAGGTCAGTGAGTAAGAAACGACACCAGTGCCAACTGGTGGATGCTTGTCGAGCTCAACATCCCTGACTGAGGGATTATTCCTTCCACTCCCCAGTGCACGGGGCACACTCAAGACTTGATTACATCATGGTTGAACATAGACTGCTAGAATATGTGGAAAAAAAACATTCATAGAAATAATGTCAATATGTGATCATGCACTGGTAATAGCAAAACTCAAGCTCACAAGCACTCAAACGAGGACAGGTACATGGAGGTTAAACAAGTATTTAATACAGGATATAGAAGTTGAGGAAAAAGTAAAAAAAGAACTGGAACAATACTTCCTACTAAATGAATCCCCTAAGGTGTCAGAGGCCATGGTTTGGGAAGGCCTATATCGGGGCATATTGATAGTAATTGGCTCCAAAAAAAGAAGGAAAGGTCAGAAGGAAAAACTTCTAACAGAGATATACGAATTGGAACAGATACATAAAAAAAGAACAGATATGGAGACACAAAGGGTTCTTGTAATAAAAAGAGATTAATTGAAAAGACCTAATGGACAAAGAGACAAGACGGGCAATTGATAGAGCAGTCAAGGATAGATATCAATGGGGGAAAAAGCCAGGAAAATATTTAGCTGGACTTCTAAAAAATATAAAATAAAAAAATGATATAGAGAAAATAAAAAATAGTAAAGGGGAAATAGTCTATAGAACCTTGGTGATTGCCAAAGTCTTCCACAGCTTCTATAGCACTTTATATTCAATGAGACAAAAAGGAACGCAAGATACAGAATTAAAAAGGAAACAAAAATACAAGAATATCTGAGGGATGCAAAGTTACCTAAAATACCAGTTGAAAAATCACAAGCACTAGAGGAACCACTAACACAAGGGGAAATAGGGGCAGCAAAAATGGGCACAGTGCCAGGGAAGAGTCCAGGACCAGATGGATTCACGATTAGATATCATAAAAAATTTGGAGAACAATTAATACCAAAAATGTCTACATATATGAACAAACTAGGAGAGGGGGAGAGGATGAGGAAAGAATCATTGCAGGCATATATCACAATTATCTCAAAAGAAGGGAAAGACTTAATTCTATGCTCCAATTATAGACCAAAAGTGCTGTTAAATTTCTGATACAAAACTATATGCGAAGGTGTTAGCCACAAGAATAACTACTTGCCGCCCACCCACTGTCAAATGATGGCAGAGCGGCCTGGCTCTCGTTCTGGGGTGACGACGCCCTAAAACAGCCGCTCTTGCATGCCCGCGGGGGCATGCAGCACAGCGATCACGGCTGTACTGTGTACCTAGGACATGACATGACCACTAATTTGCCAATGATATGGCTCTTTACCCATGTGATTGGATGTGTCCAATCACAGCCGTTCACATGTAAATGTGGAAGTGCCGTTTATCGGCACTCCTCACCTCCCACTGTCAGAGTGTGTGGGGATGAGGGTTAATCAGTGGCTCCTCCTCAAAGGGGAGTCCAGGACAAGTAATTAGGGCACTAATCATAAGTTCCCTGATTACAGTAAAGCAAAAACACGAGCATCAGTGACACCAATCAATGCTCATCAGTGACACCAATCAATGCCCATCAGTGACACCAATCAGTGCCCATCAGTGACCCCAATCATTGCCCACCAGTGACCTTAATCAGTGCCCATTAGTAATGCCAGTCAGTGCCCATCAGTGTCTGCTTATCTGTGCTGCCCATTAGTGCTGCCTATCAGTGCCCATCAGTGCCACCCTTCAGTGCCCATCACTGCCACCCGTCAGTGTTCATCAGTTCCACCTATCAGTGCCCATCAGTGCCACATATCAGTGCCACCTATCAGTGCCCATCACTGCAGCATGATAGTGCCTCCTCCTCAGTGCCACCTAATCTGTGCCCTTCGGTGCCACCTCATTAATACCCATAAGTGCCACCTCATCAGTGCCCATCAGTGCAGCCTATCAGTGCCCATCAGTGCCGCCTCATCAGCGCACATCAGTGATGGAGAAAAATTACTTATTTACAAAATTTACTGACAGAAACTAAGAAAAACTTTTTTAAAAAAATGTCTGTCTTTTTTCTTTTTTTAGTAAAAAATAAAGAACCCAGCAGTGATTAAACACCACCAAACGAAAGCTCTATTCGTGTGGAAAAAAATGATAAAAATTTCATTTGGGTATAGCATTGCATGACCTCACAATTGTCATTCAAATTGTGACAACGATGAAAGCTGAAAATTAGCCTGGGCAGGAAGGGGGTGAAAGTGCCCTGTATTGAAGTGGTTAAAGAAGCGATATCAAGCCTGATACACGTAGATCAGTATGGGTTTATCCCAAGTAGGGAGGGCAAGAATATTAGTATAAGAACATTATTATTACTACATAAAATCAGGGGTGCTAGGTCCCCAATGATACTCCTGTCGATAGATGCCGAAAAGGCTTTTAACATGGTGGAATTGGGATTTATGATGGACACGATAAAGCAGGTCGGAATAGGTTCTATAATGATCCAGTGGGTTAAAATACTATATAATCATCCCACAGCATTAGTGAAGGTGAATGGAAATTTATCCCCATCCTTCGAAATGTTGAATGGAACAAGACAAGGATGCCCACTCTCACCCAGGGCCGGACTGGCCTATCGGGATACCGGGATACCGCCGGCCCTGGGGCCGCTTTAATAGGGCCACCCGCAGAACGCCGCTTTAAGTATTGCCGGCCGCCCGCAGTGCCGCTTTAAGGATTGCATTGATTGGGGCCGCTCGCCGCTGATTGGCCGGCGGCCGCTGACGCTGTGCAGGCTGCGTGCACTGCCCCGGCCCCCTCTGTGCTCCCGCTGTGAGTGGCATGACGTCACGGCGGGGCGGCTGGCCGGCTGCGCCTGCGCGGTGGACGGCGGTGCTGGCTCTGGCTGGTGCATCGTTTCAACTGGCGCCGATGATCCCTCCCCCTCCCAGTCTCCCACACTGCACGCACGCCAGCAGCATGTGATCGCAGGTCAGCCTGAGGTCAGCTCCAGTCCGGTTTGGCGGTTTTCATGCTGGCAGACTGTCGAGTGTGTGTGGTGTGTGGAGTGTCCCATGCGTGCCTGGTAAGTATATCATCATGCTGCCAATGAATGGGGGCAATGCTGTGGCACTCTGCAATGAATGGGGGCAAGCCTGTGGCGCTCTGCAATGAATGGGGGCAAGGCTGTGGCGCTCTGCAATGAATGGGGGCAATGCTGTGGCGCTCTGCAATGAATGGGGGCAATGCTGTGGCGCTCTGCAATGAATGGGGGCAAGGCTGTGGCTCTCTGCAATGAATGGGGGCAATGCTGTGGGCTCTGCAATGAATGGGGGCAAGCCTGTGGCGCTCTGCAATGAATGGGGGCAAGCCTGTGGCGCTCTGCAATGAATGGGGGCAAGCCTGTGGCGCTCTGCAATGAATGGGGGCAAGCCTGTGGTGCTCTGCAATGAATGGGGGCAAGGCTGTGGCGCTCTGCAATGAATGGGGGCAAGGCTGTGGCTCTCTGCAATGAATGTTCTTATCGGTCTTATCTATAAATAATGCTCTCATTAAATGTGCTTTAAAATGCATGATTTTACCTTTTTATGAACAAGAACTCAACGTTGTGCTGGTATGACGACGAAATGCTATGGGGCTGGTATGTAATTTTTTCCGGGGCTGGTATGTAATTTTTTCCAGGGCTGGTTTTCATACCCAGTCCGGCCCTGCTCTCACCCCTACTATGTACTGTCATTGGAGCCACTATTAGCCACTATGCGAAACAACATAGATATAGGAATGGTGAAAATAGGAGAGAAAGAACATAAAGTAGAGGCATATGCAGATGACGTCCTATTTTATTTATCCAACCCTAGAACAACGCTCCCAAATCTAATGAAAGAACTGAAAAAATACGGAGAACTTGCAAATTTAAAAATCAACCCTGTAAAATCGGTAATCTTGAACATAAACTTGAGTAAAGATGAAGAGCTAGCGCTACAGAGAGAGGGGAGGGAAAGAATTAAAATACCTTTTTTAATTAACATCGTACCTGGGAAATGTATATACCTTTGTTAAATGAAATAAAAACAGAAACTAAAAACATCTCAACAAGATCACTCTCATGGATTGGACATATAAATATGTTAAAGATAGCAATACTCCCAACAATTCTGTATAAGTTTCAGATGTTGCCAATCACCTTACCTCAAACATTTTTTCAAATAATAAAGTCAATGTTTTTAAAGTTCATATGGCAAAACAGGAAGCCAAGAATACAGTTCCCAGTACTAAGTAGGGGTAAAGCATTAGGGGTTTTATCGGCTCCAGATATTAAAAAATATATTATAATGCTATAGTATTAACATAAATTATAGAATGGACAAATACAAAGCGTGACAAAAGCTGGGTGAAGATAGAAAACACACTAAGCGGAACACAATTAAACAGGAATATATGGATACCTCAAAAAGTTAGAACGCTGGGTAAAAATACACATGAAATAACTAGAAATGTTTTTAAAGTATGGGATATAGTTGACAGACAAGCAAATGCAACAAGCACTATGGCAAACAAGAACAATGGAGTTCCCCTTGGGGCGGGACTTTTAAGGCACTGTATAATGTCAAGATACACAATTTATTTGAAAACTTTATTGAAAAAAGTATATAAATACAAAAAAAAATTGTTAAAATACTTGGCAAGTTATACAGACATAATGTACACAGTGAAAATGCACCACATATGAACCGCGGGTATTCACCCGATGCGTTTCGGAGAGGAACCCCAAACTCCTTCTTCAGGGGTGCCCGCAGGAGGTGGTCTAAAAATAATTAGTATGTAAGTAAAGTGTCAACCAAACAAAAACGTGTACATTGTAATACTTTCACAAAATTTCAACAAAGCACTTACATATTCACTGTAAAGAATGGAGAAAACTTGCCTGCCTATACAGGCTAAAAACAGGAGATCAATATGCCGAAAGGCACCAACCTAGAATGCCGTGTAGAAATGCTCGATGTCGGACCCAAAAGAGAAATTCTCTGTATGTCACAGGTGGTTGAAAAACTGCTTGCAACCCGAATTCCCCAAAAGGGAAGAAGGGGGTAGGAATAGCTGGAACCCCCAAAAGACAGTCCTGCTGAGCAAAGGCCAAATGATTAGAATTAAAAATCCCCAAGTTAGCCAAAAGAACGCAGTAGTGATAACAATTACTTATTTGGAAAAAATCCCAGAAAAAATAATAAAAATGTTGCTTTGATTTCTTTTGCCTGAGGGGAAAAAAACCAGCGTCCATTACCCAAATAGTGAGTGACAGAACAGATTAATTATGAGTGAAAAATTCCACTTCAGGATTTGTAGGTCCCAAAATCAATGGGTAAAAGTACAAGAGGAAAGGCATAGTGAATATCCTCTTATGAAAAATATAAATTCAAAAAGAAAAAGAAATCAAAACTTGCCATCACCATTGAATTGCACAGGTAGGCTATTCAACAGAATTTCTCAAAAAGTAATCAAATAAATACCTTAAAATCACTTGTAATGGGCAGACAAATCCAGCTTGGTAAAGTAGATGTTATCTCATGCTCGGCAGAGGAACAAATGAGTCCAATGCCGGGCATGTAAAATATAAAGGGAGCTTTGTCAATCAGCTGAGACTGGTCTCAGCCGAGAGACAATTGCAATCAGCTGGTTGTCAATGGGGTTCCCCGGGTCACATACGCCGGGCCTGCCCCCTGCCGGAAGTATCCGGCGGAAGCTGGACCGGCCTGTGCGTCCCACCGACACGGTAATGGACTTCCGACTGCGTGGAACGCAAGGCGGAGTCCACTGGGCATGCGCCTAATAGCTCAGACAGAGCTAGATGGAATAGGCTATTGCCGACATTGCGGGCGCCATCTGGTGGCGTCCGCTTTACCGTGCCGGGCTATTCCAGAGCCGAGATGGGAATAAGTGTCTCCCCATCACACAGCTTCCATCCATCGAGACATCAGAGAAGGTTTGGGTCCTGTAAAGAATAAATAACAAGGCAACAAAGACCGTAAGCCTGAGTGCAAATAGTTATCATCAATGCAATATCAAAATATAATTTTAAGAGAAGGTAATTTCCTTGAATTTACAGTTGGCACCATAGTCGGTCAGACTGACCTACCTGTGTACAAAGATTTAATTCGTACAGATGCTAAATTACAGAATATTGTACAATCACTCAATATTAACCATTGCATGAGATAGAATATAAAAATTAAAGAACATCTAAACAACCCTTATATTAAACTCATGTCATCATTAGATACATTAGGTAACAAAGAAGGTTATAAAGAAAAGGGGAAAATTGCAGAGAAAAGGAAGAGAACTGCGATATACCAATAGACTGAAGTCATTAGATTTCCATGCCGCCGGATGTAAAGCCCTCCAGGAAGGGTTTGTATGAGACCATCTCATTAAGTCCTGGTGGCTCTGTCGCTCTAAGGCGATAGATCCACCTCAGCTCAAGCTGGAGGAGGGTCTTATTCCAATCCCCTCCTCTCGAGCTGGGGTGGACTCTATCTAAGATCAAAAACTTTATTTTAGGAAACCTCCCTGCATGTACCAAATTGGTGTGGTGACCGAGAGGAAGGTCAGGGTCGCAGGTTCTCATGCTTTTAATGTGCCGGCAGGCACATTTTGTGAAATCCAGTTTAGTTTTGCCAACATAAAAACAGCCGCACCCACAGAGAAGTAAATATACTACCCCGTGGGTGCGGCAGTTGGCAAAATGCATGGGCCTAAAAATTTGTCCATTCGGAAGAATGGGATTCTTAGTAGTATGCATGAACTTGCAATATTTGCATGCCCCACACATGTAGGTTCCCCTGACTTTACAGGGGTCCCTGCTGCTGTGGGCAGCAAATTCACTGTGTGTCAGTTGGTCTTTAAGAGCTGGGACTTTTTTGTGTGTAATTTGTGGGAATGCTGGAACATGTTTGCCCACAATTGGGTCAAATGCAAGCATGTGCCAATATTTGGTCATGATCTTTTTGATTTCCATATGTTGCTCTGAATACCTGACAATTAGTCTTAGGGTTTGGTCATCCGATTTTTGAATTTTTGGGGCCAGTAGTGTATTCCTGTCTATTGCTTTGGCATTTCTGTATGCCTTTTTGAGGGTCGTCGGGGAATAACCCCTTGCTAGGAGTCTACTCCTCAAATCATTAGCTGCTCTTTGGAAGACGGTGAGGTCCGTGCAATTCCGCCTGGCCCGGAGATATTCGCCAAACGGAATGGAGCGCACCAGTGTCTCGGGATGAAAGCTAGAGGCATGGAGGATGGTGTTACCAGCAGTGGGCTCTGTGCCCACTGTGGAGGACACCATCCTCCCCTCTAGACACATTTACATCCAAAAAGGTAACATGGCAGGGATCATAATTCATCGTAAATTTCAAATTGAAATCATTCTTGTTTAATCCGTCCATGAAAGCATTAAGTGATTCGGGTGATCCATGCCAGAGCATAAACACGTCATCGATGTACCGGACCCACAAATTAATGTGGTCCGTGTACACCGACATCGCGTCGTCCCTGAGAATGGCTTGCTCCCACTCCCCCAGGTACAGATTGGCGTAGGATGGGGCACAACAAGTGCCCATCGCTACGCCCTGCACCTGGAGGTAGTGGGAGCTGTCAAACGTGAAGACATTGTGCAATAAAATAAACTGTAAAATGGACAGTATAAACTCGCCATATGCATCTAAGTTGTTGTCTTGCATAATTGTGTGTCTGACCGCTGAAAGGCCTCGATCGTGGGGGATGGAACTGTATAGTGCCTCCACATCAATCGTGACCAACAGACAGTCAGGAGGCACCCATATATGTTCAATTTTTTGTAGAAAATGAATGGTGTCTCGTATATGAGATGGCAGTTGTATCACGAATGGTTTCAAAAAGGAATCGACCAATCTACTCGCATTATCCGTTAAGGACCCTCTACCCGAAATAATAGGACGCCCTGGTGGATTAGTGGCGTCCTTGTGTATTTTGGGGAGGGCATAAAAGGTGGGGGTAATCGGAAATGGTGTACGAATGAAGTCCCATGTGTGTTTTGGAATAATTGCATTTAAATATGCAGAGTCAACTAGTTTATAAAATTCCAACTGATATTTCAATACTATATCTGATGGAATTCTTCTATACCATTCCTGGTTTTTAAGGATCTTCAAACACATGGCAGCATAATGGGAATTATTCATAATCACCACGTTGCCGCCCTTGTCGGCCTGGGGAATTCGGGTTGCAAGCAGTTTTTCAACCACCTGTGACATACAGAGAATTTCTCTTTTGGGTCCAACATCGAGCATTTCTACACGGCATTCTAGGTTGGTGCCTTTCGGCATATTGATCTCCTGTTTTTAGCCTGTATAGGCAGGCAAGTTTTCTCCATTCTTTACAGTGAATATGTAAGTGCTTTGTTGAAATTTTGTGAAAGTATTACAATGTACACGTTTTTGTTTGGTTGACACTTTACTTACATACTAATTATTTTTAGACCACCTCCTGCGGGCACCCCTGAAGAAGGAGTTCGGGGTTCCTCTCCGAAACGCGTCGGGTGAATACCCGCGGTTCATATGTGGTGCATTTTCACTGTGTACATTATGTCTGCATAACTTGCCAAGTATTTTAACAATTTTTTTTTTGTATTTATATACTTTTTTCAATAAAGTTTTCAAATAAATTGTGTATCTTGACATTATACAGTGCCTTAAAAGTCCCGCCCCAAGGGGAACTCCATTGTTCTTGTATTCCAATTTGGGATGTGGCACTCAGGGGACCACCCCACATGAATCAAATTTTTCTTAGCACTATGTCAAATGGATTAAAAATACACAGTTAAAAGATATAATAAGAAAAGGGAAAATTGAGGCACAAAAGAGAACTGTTAATATTAGCTGAATGGAGGTATTTGCAATTAAAACATTTTGTGACAACAGTACCACAACCAATTAGATCGGATGAGAATTTAAATTCAATAGAGCAATTGTATAATTCACAGATACTATTGAAATATAATATAGCTCAAATTTATAAAATACTTACGATGTTGGAGGGATCTGAAATACCTCTATTCATCAGAAATTAGGAAAAGGAGTTTGCTTCACATATAAAAGAGCAACAAGTGAGTAAAGTACTGGACTGTACATGATTTGGCAAGAGACATAAATACGATAGAAATGAGCTATAAATGTATGGTGAGATGGTATATTACACCTGATAAGGAACAAAAATATCAGCCAGAAAAATCACCTCTGTGTTGGAGAGGATGTAATCAAAAAGGCACTATTGCACAACTATGGTGGGACTGGAAGAAGATACGGGAATATTGACAGGGAGTACAACTGTACATAGAGGAAATAACAGGAATGGAGATCCCTGATGACCCACCCATGGTTCTGTTTATTTCACAACACGAGTATTACTAAAAAAAAAAATGTAAAAGTACAGTGGTGCCACACTTAATAAATGGAACAAAGGGAGTAATACCAAAAAAAATGGCAAGACCCCAAAAAGCCCACATTTAGAGAGTGGTTAAAAGAATTGAGTACGTATATAAAATTGATTATTTAAGCAGTAGGGAAGAGGATCAGGCAGAAAGATTTGCCAGTATATGGGATAAATGGGTGCAATCTAAGAAAACCAAGAGATATGTAGAAATAAATATAGAATATGGAAGGAAGTAGTATGAGGGAGGGGGGAGTAGGGAGTCGGGAGTCGGGAGAAGAGGAGAAGGTAGAAGAGTGGGTGGTGCAACTAGGGTTAGACTAAAAAACTATAAACTCTATTGGCTATAATGCAATTGCACATATTACCTAAATATATTACCAACATTACCAACATTAAATATTATAAAAAAAATAAGAAAAGCCTTTTTCTTTTTTTTTCTCCAGCAGCTTGGTAGATGCCCCCTACCTATTCTTATGCTGTGGTGCAGTGTTAATTTTGATGTCGAATTTTGATCTATTTTTAGTCATAGTCTTTTGACTAATATACCATTTTAGTTTTAGTCGTATTTTAGTTGTTTTACTAAAATGCCATTTTAGTTTTAGTCATATTATAGTCATCTGAATTTATTTCATTTTAGTCATATTACTGTATAATAGTGTTAATTTAAAAACTTTTAAAATATGTTGGCTGTGGCATCACAGCATGCTTTAACTTCTCCCACAGTGTTAAATAGTTTTCCCTTGTCACCTTCACCCCCATGCTCATACTAATTAGGAAATAGTGGTGGAGTGAGGCAAAACTTTGTTCTATTGCAAGAAACCTATAATAGAAAAATATAACATAAAAATTCAGGGACTTCATTAATTATACATGAAAAAAATTAGAAAGCCGTATTAGGGAAAATTGGAAAAAAATGTACAATATCTTAATTAAAAAGTATGTGGAAATATATATATATATATATATATATATATATATATATATATATATATATATATATATAATATATATACTATATTACCAAAAGTATTGGAGGCCTGGCTCTCAGTCTCCGCTCTAATTCATCCCAAAGGTATTCTATTGGGTTTAGGTCAGGACTCTGTGCAGGCCAGTCAAGTTCCTTCACCCCATACTCACTCATCCATGTCTTTATGGACCTTGCTTTGTGCACTGGTCTAAATCATTTGGAGGGGGGATTAAGGTATAGGGTTGTTTTTCAGGAGTTGGGCTTGGCCTCTTAGTTCCAGTGAAGGGAACTCTTAAGGCATCAGCATACCAAGACATTTTGAACAATTTCATGCTCCCAACTTTGTGGGAACAGTTTTGGGATTGCCCCTTCCTGTTCCAACTTGACTGCGCACTAGTGCAGAAACAAGATCCATAAAGACATGGATAAGGCTTCTGGGTTTCTTAGAGCAGGCGGAAACATACAGTTGCCTAAAGATAAGGATACATAGAGGAAAATGAGGGAAATGGAAACTGTAGTAGCATCACAAATGTTTACGTTATGTATTTAAGCACTGGATTAAGATGAAGGGGTCTAAATGAACTGGGAAGCTAAAGAGCATATACTGTGCAATCTGGACTTAAAAGAACCAACCATGGTGCTTCTTTGTAGCACTGTAAGATGGGATAGGTAGGCTGCTTGCTAGCATTACTGAGGGTCAAGGTTTAAATTCATGAGTTTTTTCAGAATTTCAAGTTGATTTTTTAATTATAATTGTATTTTTAACTGCACTGTAGCTAAAGGGAACATTTTTGATGGCCAATTTTTGCCATTTGCAGAGCTGCTATTCAAGTTATTATCACACAGATGGGAAGTGACCTACAGTTCTCACTAAGCATTATTTTATATGTTTTGTATAGAGTTTAGCTACCTATGTTGTTTTGAGATTTTTAAATGTGTAGTTTACTTTTATTTGGCGTCTTTTAATTTCTAACCATAAATACACAAACATTTACAATATAAGCAAAATCAGCATTTTTATATTGACATGTTTTTAAATTACCATTATGTTTTATTTCTGTTATTTATAAAATCCCTAAAAATCCCTGAAAAAAAAAAAATTCTCAAATGACAATAATATAGACAAAAATATGGAAACATTTTTATTGCTATTATAACTATTATATTTTTTAATACATTATGCTTGATCAGGGGTATGAACTACTGTATTTGCTAATTTTAAAAATAACCCTAAAAAAATTATAATAAAAAATCACAAAAATTTGGTAAACAAAAACTAACAAACAAAAGCTAAAAAAAAAAAAAAAAAAAAAAAGAAGACATTTTGCATTTTTGTTTTTTTTTTTTTTTTTTGCTTTTTTGTGTATTTAACTGATAAATAATAAAAAAAACATCAAATGACACATAAAATACACTTCAAAATCAAAAAAGGTGTACTGTCTCTTGCTATTAGACTAAAAATAATAGTAATAAAAACATTAGTAATATAAATGTAGGTGTATTTTTTTTTTTTTTATTTGAGGCTTTCTAGAGTATGAAAACAGGATCAAGATGGCAACTTAAAATTTTACAGAAACAATATTTTGTGTTACATGATAAGAAAATAGCAATAAGATACACCAAAAAAAAACCTCCATTAGGATTCCATATTAGGTCCTATAGTATTAAACATTGGCCTTTAAGTTTTCGGTTTTCATAAAAATGGTAAACTAGGTGACGGCTCCCTGCATGGACGTGTGAGTGAGGAGCTCCGTCCCACACTGGCACACACCAGCCCCTTCTAGCCCGCGCACACCATCGATCGCACACCAGAGGACCCCCCACACTCCGGGTACACCCCGGGCACTTACGTATGTCGGGAGGATCCGCCAGAAGAGACCTTTCCCGCTCCCTAGGATCAGCGCCACTCCAGCCTGAAAAATCCAAGATGGCCGCGCCCGCAACACCGGCGGGAGGACACTGCAGGGGGACAGAAACTGAGCATATCTCCGACCCAGTTAATACCCCACAACAGCTACATGCTTCCCCACAAACTGTGAGTAACCCTCCATTGCCTGACTACTCCCCTGCCTCCACCGAATCGTTTATTGGGAGGACCCTGGAGGAACTTCTGCTATCCCCCATGGAGGACCCTGCCTCCAGTCCAGGCCTGAACAGTGACTTGCATCTAGGGGTCCCGAATGCCCCCGCTGATATGCACAGCCTCCTCTCATTTTCTGAAATGCTGGCAAGAGGTTTATCACACTCCGCAGCCGAGATCACTTCTACCATACAGAGTGATCTCCATAACTTAGGCTCTCGCATAGAAGCTATAGAGCAAAAAAACGACCACACTGTTGCACGGATGAATCAAAATTCTGATAGAATTCAAGATCTCCAGGACCAACTAGAAACAGCACTAGCTAAGATAGATGACCTGGAAAACAGATCCAGACGACATAATTTTAGGATCAGAGGCCTCCCAGAATCCATCACAGATGTGAAGGCTGCTGTGCAATCTTTCATCTCCGGTATTATCCCGGATCTCCCTGCTCACCGCCTGGAACTGGAAAGAGCCCACAGATCCCTCCAACCTCCAAGGAAAGACGACTTTCCCAGGGATATTAAGGTAAAGCCACATTTTTATTCAATCAAGGAGGAAGTCATGAAGTACTCCCGGTCCTCAGACCAACTCACACTGCTGGGCCATAGTATCCAAATCTTTGTGGACATTGCTCCCACCACAATACAATGGAGATGCTCTCTCAAACCTCTCTTCGCTGTCTTATCCCAGAAAAATATTAAATACTGGTGGTCTTTCCCCTTCCGCCTGAGTTTTTCTCATCAAAAGAGGACTCTTGGCTTCTCCTCCATCGCGGAGGGCGAGAAACTGCTTCTACAACTCAGCCTGGATCCATCAGCTATGTCCTCTCAACTGCCTTCTTCATCTAAACGGCACACCCCAGGGAGCCCCCTCGTCCCGTTGTGGCAGAAACAGCAATCCAAAAAGTCCAAGGAATCTCGTCCTCCCTGAGATGGCCTCTGACCCCTTGAATAGGGGTCTTGCTCTTCCTCTATTTCCAATTTGACCTACGCAGTCCTGATTTTTTTAACCTTTCGCAATTTTTTGTCACACCTCTTCAATGACTGCTGCCGTTTAATCCCATGGTGGAGGTTATTTTTTGTCCTCCGCTTTCCCCCCTCCACGTTCCTCAATATATTTGCTCCTTTTTATTAAAGGGACTCTTTTTTGTTTCTGATTGGTCCCTTTGGAACGTTCCTCATTTTCAGGCACCCTTAGACATTTTTGTACTAGAGGTTAATTTGTATCACTCCCTTGGTATCCCCTATGCATATGCAGGAGACTCCTCGGAACAGCTTTAGCCTTCTGGGGACCTCTCGGTGTCTGTTGCCACTCTTTGGAGTGATTTGTTTGAACCTCCCTTCTCTCTTGGAGCGATGGGAGGCCCACATCATTTATTACTACTCTTTATGGTGTTCAATTGGATGGCACAGATGGGGTGGAAGGTCTTTTTTCTCCTTTAGCCCACCCGGCGCTGCTCCTTCAATTATTTTGGGTGTTTGCCGTGCGGTTGGTATGCACCTCCATTTGCTCCGGCTGATTCCACGAGATGGTTTTCTCGTGCCCTTTCCGGAGAACCTACAGGTCTCCTTTTTAGAGACCCGTTTCTTTCCTCCTGGCCTTCTGCGGGCACCAATTTGTCCTGTGGTAAGCCCAGGTGTGGCTTTATGACACCATTGTTTGTTCCTTTTCATGACTCTCATATGCAATGGTATATTTTGTGCATTGTACTAACACTTTTTCTTTATTTTGTCTTCTCTTCCCCTTCCTCCCCCCCCTCTCTACCTCCTTCTTCCCCCATCCCCTTAGTGGCTTGTATTTGCTTACAGAACTTTCCTGCACAGATGGTCTAGCTCCTCCGGCTCCTCCTCCATCTTTGGGGCTCCCTCTCCCACCAGGTAGCCTTGGATTTCTCCTTAGCGTTCCTCTATCACTGGACAGATGGCTTCTTCTGATCCCCGCTCACCTACTCTACATGTAGCGGCACATAATGTCCAGGGTCTCAACTCACCAACCAAAATGCGTAAGTTGTTCCAATATTACCACTCCATGCATTTGGATGTACTACTCTTACAAGAAACACATTTCCCCAACACCTACAATCCCTCCTTTGTCCACCAGAAATACCCCTTATTCTTTCTAGCAAACTCGGAATCCAAAACTAAGGGGGTGGGTATCTTTCTCTCCAGGAGTGTCAAATTCACCCCAAATACCACACTCAAGGACCCCAAAGGCAGATATCTCCTCATTACGGGGGAAATAAATGGACAACCTTACAACCTCTTGTCATATTATACGCCCAATCATGCACAAGCTCAAATCTTTTCTGAATTGGCCAAAATACAGTGGTCACCCTTTGCGTTGACAAATCCAGACCACGTTCCTCCCCATACAAACAACCATCTAAACAAAGCCTTTGAGTCGCTAAGATCATCTCATCCCTGGGTCTAGTGGATATTTGGCGAGAGCTCAACCCAAAATCGAAAGACTACACACACTTCTCAACCCCACACCAAGCGTATGCCCGTATTGATCATATCTTCATACCCACCCTTTGCTGTCCCTCTGGCCTTGAAAGATGGTGTCAGAGACACTCCCTTATCTGACCATGCCATAGTATTCTTTTCACTGACTTCCCATTCCCCCACCCGAGGTCCTACAGTCTGGAGACTAAACAAAACTCTTCTATCGAATCCGGTTCACTGCACTATGATTGACAAGGACATAAAGGAGTATTTATAGATGCAGCCCACCTGGCTTTGAATTTAGCACTCACTACTGCGGCCGAAAAGCACCTTAGATGGACGAAAGTCAGGTTCTATTCGGAACAGGATAGGATAGGCACACGATTGGCCTCTAAGCTGACACCTAAACCACGGACTCCGTGACGGAGGCCTTCCACACCTTTTACAGCAATCTTTACACCGCCATGGACTCCCCCCCCCCTCCTCTAGCGATCAGGAATTTTTAGACAACCTTCCTCTCCCTAGGCTAACTGCCCAACATCGGGTGGAGATGGAAGCCCCCATCACAGAGGAAGAAGTACTTACTGTGATTAAAAACCTTAAACTTGGCTCTGCCCCGGGACCAGATGGTTTCCCGGAACTTTACTACAAAACCTTTTCAGACTCCCTTACCCCGTACCTTCATAAATTTTTCAACACTTTAAGATCGGGTGCCCCCCTGAATGGGGAACTCAATTCCGCACTGTTGACCGTCATCCCCAAACCTATTAAAGATGCTAGTGAAGTTTCCAATTATCGTCCTATCTCCCTGATGAACAATGACGTCAAAATCCTTACAAAGCTCTTAACTAATAGACTGTCCTCCTTTATAGCATCATACGTATACAAAGACCAGTCAGGCTTCATCCCAGGGAGACAGGGAACTGATCAAATCCACAGGGCCATTGATATTATCTCCCTGCTGGGCTCAGCTTGGGACGGGGAGCCCTCACGCAAAGGATTCCTCCTCTCACTGGATCTCCAGAAAGCTTTTGATATGGTCTCATGACCATATATTTTTGAGGTGCTTGGGAGATGGGGGTTTGGTCCCCGTTTCACAAACACCCTGAAAGCACTTTACTCTTTCCCGTCTGCCCGGGTCTGTCTACAGGGCTGCTACTCTGACCCCTTTCCGATTGCCAGGGGTACCTGTCAAGGATGTCCCCTATCCCCACTTATCTTCGCGATAGCGATTGAATCCCTGGCGATAGCGATATGACACAACCCGGACATTCAAGGAGTCGTCAGCGGTGGACTGGAGCACAAATGTGCCCTGTTTGCTGATTACTTTTCATCACCAACCCCCTAGTATCTGTCCCCAATCTCCTTAATATTCTACAGGCTTTTAGTAGACTCTCGTGACTCTTGGTCAACATGACTAAATCTTGTGCCCTAAATGTCTCCCTGTCCCCCGTGGAACTTTCTATAGTGCAATGCAATTTTCCCTTTAGCTGGAGCACCAGTTCTATTCCCTACCTAGGTACACACCTAACCCCTTCCATCAGCTCTCTCTATAATACCAACTATCCCCCCCCTCAAAAAGCTCAAAGCAGACTTATCTACTTGGTCTTCTCACACCTTGTCTTGGCTAGGCAGAGTCAACGCCATCAAAATGACATTTCTTCCCCGTATCCTTTACCTATTTTGGTCCCTCCCAATCCCCGTTAAACCTGCTCACCTGACAGTTTGGTCCCTCCCAGTCCCTGTTAAACCTGCTCACCTGACATCTTCAAAACACACTCGTTCGGTTTGTTTGGAGCTCGAAAGGACATAGATTCTCTAAATCAATCCTATTCCACTCTCGACGCAATGTAGGCCTCACGCTCCCTAACCTTCAATGGTACTATCAATCTGCTCAACTAGCCCAGTTTTCTACTATATACAGAAGAGGGGGCAAACCTGATTGGGTCCATTTAGAGAGACAAGCAGTTCCACGTCATGCACTTGATTTCCTAGCTTGGTGCCCACCCAAAGACAGACCCCCCATTCTAGCCCCTACCCTATCCCACTCCATCTGCCTCAATTAAAAAATAATAGCGCGCAAATGCAAAAGAAATTACTACCAAATCTGAAGAGAGTCCATAAATAAAAATGGGGGTTTGGTCCCACCATATGGCCATATCGTGCTCAAGCCCACTACTGTGTCAAAGTACCCCATTATCAGTGGGTCCTACACTATCCATGAAAAAGAGATGAATCCAGCCTTTCTAACCCTTGGAGATAACACTCCTTGCTGGGGAAGATGTGCAAATGCACTACAGGGGACTCCTCCTATATCCACTTGATGGTGGACACTGATTGAGTACAGGTGTGTGTGGGGGGTGGGGAGGGCTGCTCAACCTCGATAGTCTGGTCAGACCGAATACATAATAAACAGGCAAAAAATTGGGGGAGCATACCCATGTATTTCCAAAGCTGCTGCAGCTATGAACCAAAAGACATGTATATTAAAAAAGAATAGCGCGCAAATGCAAAAGAAACTACTACCAAATCTGAAGAGAGTCCATAAATAAAAATGGGGGTTTGGTCCCACCATATGGCCATATCGTGCTCAAGCCCACTACTGCGTCAAAGTACCCCATTATCAGTGGGTCCTACACTATCCATGAAAAAGAGATGAATCCAGCCTTTCTAACCCTTGGAGATAACACTCCTTGCTGGGGAAGATGTGCAAATGCACTACAGGGGACTCCTCCTATATCCACTTGATGGTGGACACTGATTGAGTACAGGTGTGTGTGGGGGGTGGGGAGGGCTGCTCAACCTCGATAGTCTGGTCAGACCGAATACATAATAAACAGGCAAAAAATTGGGGGAGCATACCCATGTATTTCCAAAGCTGCTGCAGCTATGAACCAAAAGACATGTATATTAAAAAAGAATAGCGCGCAAATGCAAAAGAAATTACTACCAAATCTGAAGAGAGTCCATAAATAAAAATGGGGGTTTGGTCCCACCATATGGCCATATCGTGCTCAAGCCCACTACTGCGTCAAAGTACCCCATTATCAGTGGGTCCTACACTATCCATGAAAAAGAGATGAATCCAGCCTTTCTAACCCTTGGAGATAACACTCCTTGCTGGGGAAGATGTGCAAATGCACTACAGGGGACTCCTCCTATATCCACTTGATGGTGGACACTGATTGAGTACAGGTGTGTGTGGGGGGTGGGGAGGGCTGCTCAACCTCGATAGTCTGGTCAGACCGAATACATAATAAACAGGCAAAAAATTGGGGGAGCATACCCATGTATTTCCAAAGCTGCTGCAGCTATGAACCAAAAGACATGTATATTAAAAAAGAATAGCGCGCAAATGCAAAAGAAATTACTACCAAATCTGAAGAGAGTCCATAAATAAAAATGGGGGTTTGGTCCCACCATATGGCCATATCGTGCTCAAGCCCACTACTGCGTCAAAGTACCCCATTATCAGTGGGTCCTACACTATCCATGAAAAAGAGATGAATCCAGCCTTTCTAACCCTTGGAGATAACACTCCTTGCTGGGGAAGATGTGCAAATGCACTACAGGGGACTCCTCCTATATCCACTTGATGGTGGACACTGATTGAGTACAGGTGTGTGTGTGGGGGGTGGGGAGGGCTGCTCAACCTCGATAGTCTGGTCAGACCGAATACATAATAAACAGGCAAAAAATTGGGGGAGCATACCCATGTATTTCCAAAGCTGCTGCAGCTATGAACCAAAAGACATGTATATTAAAAAAGAATAGCGCGCAAATGCAAAAGAAATTACTACCAAATCTGAAGAGAGTCCATAAATAAAAATGGGGGTTTGGTCCCACCATATGGCCATATCGTGCTCAAGCCCACTACTGCATCAAAGTACCCCATTATCAGTGGGTCCTACACTATCCATGAAAAAGAGATGAATCCAGCCTTTCTAACCCTTGGAGATAACACTCCTTGCTGGGGAAGATGTGCAAATGCACTACAGGGGACTCCTCCTATATCCACTTGATGGTGGGCAATGATTGAGTACAGGTGTGTGTGGGGGGTGGGGAGGGCTGCTCAACCTCGATAGTCTGGTCAGACCGAATACATAATAAACAGGCAAAAAATTGGGGGAGCATACCCATGTATTTCCAAAGCTGCTGCAGCTATGAACCAAAAGACATGTATATTAAAAAAGAATAGCGCGCAAATGCAAAAGAAATTACTACCAAATCTGAAGAGAGTCCATAAATAAAAATGGGGGTTTGGTCCCACCATATGGCCATATTGTGCTCAAGCCCACTACTGCGTCAAAGTACCCCATTATCAGTGGGTCCTACACTATCCATGAAAAAGAGATGAATCCAGCCTTTCTAACCCTTGGAGATAACACTCCTTGCTGGATTCATCTCTTTTTCATGGATAGTGTAGGACCCACTGATAATGGGGTACTTTGACGCAGTAGTGGGCTTGAGCACGATATGGCCATATGGTGGGACCAAACCCCCATTTTTATTTATGGACTCTCTTCAGATTTGGTAGTAATTTCTTTTCCATCTGCCTCAATGACTACCTTCTCAAACAACCTGGCCTGGTTTCCAAACTTAGACCCCTCACACATATCTTTAATAACCCCCAATTCCCCCCAGGACAGAATATCAAAGCATTCCACTGGTGGCTAAACAAGGGCCTATTTCGTATCGGGCACTTCTTTAACTCCATGGGACCCCTCTCGTTCCCAAATTGTGTCAGCTTCCTCAAAATGCCCCTTACTGAGAGGTATCGACACACCCAGATCTCACTTTTCCTACATTCCATATGGGACAACAAGCTGGAACCCCCGCAGCTTACTAATTATGAACGTTGGTGTTCGGAGGCCAAGGACACAAGAGGCGGGATTTCCCTTATCTACTCTGCCCTGTCCAACAGTGATGACAAACCTGCCTATGCTCTGGCTTGGGAGAGGGACCTGGAGATGGAGTGGGACCTGGATGACTGGAGCTCCCGCTTCCAACGCTCTATCACAGGTATTTTAAATGTCTCTCTTATCGAAGCTAATGTAAAATTATTCACCAGATGGTATCTGGTCCCTACCCGTATTGCAGCTATGTTCCTAAATGCCTCACCACTTTGTTTTAGGGGATGTGAATCATCAGGAGACTTCCTGCATATTTAGTGGTCTTGCCCCAAACTTCGGCTTTATTGGAACAAATTATTCCAGATCATTCGCAAAGTCCTCGATCACCCAATTACTCAATCTCCACAAATCGCTCTTCTTAACGACAAAGTTCCTAAAATTCCTAAACCTGCTCAGAAACTACCGCAATTCATGTTGTTGGGAGCCAAACTCACCATAGCTTAAGCATGGAAAAAACCCAGGGATCCATCAGGGAGACTAAACTTAAAATCTTTTGGATCATGTCCCAGGAAAAAATCTCTAGCATCATCACTGACAAAGTGGTTAAATTTGAGGCCGTTTGGGAACCCTGGGCTAAATACGTACAGGTTTCTATTTGATCTAGATGCCAGACCCTCTCTTACCTCCCTATATGTTCTCTTCATCTTAGTTAGCTTCCCAGTCCACCTCTGCTCTCCTCCCCTTCCACCCCTTATCCGTTTGTTCTCCTTCACTTTCCTCTTTCCACTGTTCCTAATCGTTCTCACACTCTTGGGGTCCGTCCCCGGGATGGAAACTGTCTGGACCCGTATGTTTCCCCACCCACTGGGGGTATGGTGTCCTTTCTTCCTTTTCCTCCTGGGAGTAACCCCCTGCATGACTCACCGGTTCTGTTTTGACGCATTTTCTTTTTGTAATATTCTTCCTGCTATGGGAGCTATGCTGATGTTTGCTGATTTCACATCCCTTGCCATTCAGAAGTGGATCATATGTTGGCTCCCACCGTTTTCCGTGACAAATAATTGTGTTTATGACTTCTGACAAGTGCCAGCCTTCTTACTCTTACTATGCTCAGTTTGTATTACCATGTTCAGTTTGATCATTCTACCATGTTGTTTGTTTTTTATATTTACAATTCTTTCAATAAAAATTAATGAATGTAAAAAAAATGGTAAACTATGCCTGAATGCAAAAAAAAAATTCAATAGGAATGTACAGTATATCCATGGATTATGGATGGCAAACAGTAAATAATGCAGGAAAACGTCAAGTTGCTGAGGAAAATGGTGAATGTGTATAGATGAAAAACACCTTGTAACAATGGTGGCACTGTTGATATACAGAAAACAAATGAAGAGTAGGGATGATCGAACGGTTCGGGTCGACCATCGGTTCGACCCGAACATTGGATGTTCGATATTCGGCCGAATACCGAACTTTTTGCGGCAAAAGTTCGGTATTCGGCCACCAGAACCGCCCAAAATGCACTGGGACAGGAACTGGGCTTTAAAAGCCCGTGATTGGCCCAGAAACGTCTGCAAAAGCCAATGAGGGGGCAGGAGTCTCCTAGGAACGTGATTGGAGTGACTACGGGGACCAGAGGCCAATCAGGAGTGAATACGCCCCACACTATATAAGATGGCCCCGCCTAACCCCTAGCACAGTTATCCAGAGCCTGTTGAAGAGAGTTGAAGCAGTTCTGTCTGACTCCTGCTTGCTACACTACATTTCCTATATATCGAGTGGTTCTAAAGCTCCATATAGCAGAATTGTATTTAGCTTACAGCCAGTGTAGTTAGATACAGCGATTGTGCTGGTTCTTAGAGTTACAACAAAAAAAAAAAAAACTTAAGGGACAGTGTCAGTCTTCTGCTGTATGGAGCTTTCTATTTAGTGGAAAGGGATATCTAGTGTAGTTAGGGAACTTTGTACTACATTAGTTAGATTTGAAAATTTAGTTTCTGTAGGGAAAGTGTGAGGGTTCTGTTTAGTGAGCACGTGGCACAGTGCTGCTCTATCACAGCAGGTATACGTGCTTGCTAGGCAGCAAAATACAGTGACAACTTAACGCCTGTTGTTCAAAGCGTTAGGTGCACTGTACAAAAGCCTTTGCAACTGTGCGTGACACGCAACTGCTGTGCTGTATCCAGCGACAACTGTGGGTCGCATAGCAGTGTGCGTTTTTCACCGCACACAGTTGCCAACGCATCAGTGACAACCTAACGCCTGTTGTTCAAAGCGTTAGGTCCACTGTGCAAAAGGCTTTGCTACTGTACGTGACACATCTGCTGTGCTGTATCCAGCGACAACTGTGGGTCGCATAGCAGTGTGCGTTTTTCACCGCACACAGTTGCCAACGCATCAGTGAGAAATATGCCTGGTAGACCAAGAAAAGGCATACGTGGCCCTGCTGCGGAAAGGGGCACAGCTTCTAGGGTGTCTAGAGGCAGGGGTGGACGTGGTGGTCAGTCCTCAGCCAGGCCACCATTTGGATTGTTCTCCGGCAGTGGCCAAGCTATACGTCCACAGTATGTACAGGAGGTGGTGGACTATATGAACAAACCCTCATCATCGGCATCATCTGCAACTACAGTGACCCAGGCAGAGAAAAGTGGTCAGTCTTCTGCAGTTGTCAGAACAAATACAGATGAGTCCATGTCCACCTCATGTCCTCCCTTAGACCCAATTTCAGACATGGCAGAGGAGTCAGCTGAGCTGTTTGACCACAGTGTCGGCCATCTACTCCAGCCTGATGCTCAGTCCTTTATGGAGTCTGATGTTGGGTCTGAGTTTGAGGAGGAGGCAGAGCAAACAAGAGGGGAGAGCAGACGGCCCGCTCCATCTAAGGCCGCACCTGTTGTCTCCCAGGCCAGGCCTAAAGCTCAGTCTTTGATAGAATCAGATGTTGGGTCTGAGGTTGAGGAGGAGGCAGAGCAAACAAGAGGGGAGAGCAGACGGCCCGCTCCATCTAAGGCCGCACCTGTTGTCTCCCAGGCCAGGCCTGATGCTCAGTCTTTGATGGAGTCAGATGTTGGGTCTGAGGTTGAGGAGGAGGCAGAGCAAGCAAGAGGGGAGAGCAGACGGCCTACTCCATCTAAGGCCGCACCTGTTGTCTCCCGGGCCACTATACACACCTCATCTTGCTGGGCCTTTTTTGAGACATCCCATGCAGATAAAACAGTTGCGATCTGCAAGATTTGTAAGAAGGGTATAAAACGTGGCAAAAATGTCAACCACCTGGGTACAAGCTGCCTAAACAGGCATTTGACAACCCACCACTCGGCCCGTTGGCAGGAGCATTTAAAGAACCCACAAAAGGGCCAAAGATCGGTCAGTCGGCCTCCTAGTTCTCCTCGCGCTCCTCCTCATGCTCCATCTGCTCCACCTGCTCCACCTGCACATCAGTCTGTTCCTGGCCCTGCTATAGTCACTCGTCACCTGTTGGCAGCCTCCACTGGCAGGGATGATGATATAGCAGGCAGTGTCGCATCTACCTCCAGCACACCACCAGCTGTAACATCTAGACGCCAAATTTCGATTCCACACATGCTGGAACGAAAAAAAATGTATACTCCCCGCCACCCACATGCCCAGCGTCTAAACAGTAGTTTGGCTAAACTACTGGCTCTGCAACTATTACCATTTAACCTGGTAGAGTCTGCCCCCTTCCGTGACTTCGCAAAATGTGCAGTTCCACAGTGGCAGGTGCCAAGTCGGCATTACTTTTCCCGTAAGGCCCTGCCATCCCTATACCAACATGTAGAAGGCAATGTAGTGTCGTCCCTGGCCAAGTCAGTCAGCCGTAAGATACACTTGACGGCTGACACTTGGTCAAGCAAACATGGGCAGGGACGGTACATTTCTGTCACTGCTCACTGGGTGACACTGCTTGCCAGTGGAAGGGATTGTAGCCAGGGCTCGGTGCTGCAGCCAGTGTTGCCCCCACGTCTGCAAACAGCTGGTGGTGTCGCTGATCCGGGTAGATCGATCACTTCTACCCCCTCCTGCTCCTCCTCCTCTACCTCCTCCATGCCCTCCTCTGCAGAATGGTCCTTTGAATATGATGAGGTACCACGTAAATGTTCAAAGGGCTATTCTATGTCTCAGGCCAAAAGGTGTCACGCAGTGCTGCAGCTTGTGTGTCTAGGGGACAGGCAGCACACTGCCCCTCAGATTCTTGGGGCTCTGCAGGCACAGGCCCAGAGGTGGTTGACACCACGCCAGCTGCAGCCAGGGATGGTGGTTACTGATAATGGGTCAAACCTCCTGGCCGCCCTTCGTCAGGGAAAGTTAACCCATGTGCCATGCCTGGCGCATGTCCTGAATCTCGTGGTACAGCGGTTTTTGAACTCGTACCCGGGAATGCAGGATGTGCTAAGGATGGCAAGAAGGGTGTGCAGTCACTTCAGGCGGTCGTACAGTGCCACTGCACGTTTGGCCGAAGTGCAGCGCGAGTTTCACCTGCCGGTACACCGCCTCATCTGTGACATGCCCACCCGCTGGAACTCCACCTTGGCTATGCTGCAGCGCCTGTACACGCAGCAGAGGGCCCTCAATGAATACCTATGCGAGTACGGCACCAGCACTGGCTCTGCGCGCCTGGGCTTCTTTTCACCACGGCAGTGGCTTTTGATTAAGGATGCATGCGCTGTCCTCTCGCCATTTGAGGAGGCCACAAGGATGGTCAGCCGGGACAGCGCATGCATCAGTGACACCCTACCGGTACTGTTTTTGTTGGAGCACACTCTGCGTGGCATTATGGACAGGGCACTGGAGGCAGAGCAGCAGGAGGAAGAGGAGGACTTCCTTGCCTCTCAAGGCCCCCTTTATCCTGAGAATCCTGACCCCATTATGCCTAGCTCCCAGAGGCCCGAGCAGGATCCAGGGGTGGAAGAGGAGGAGGAGGACGATTCTGCGGGAACTTTTGCAGGGTTTGAGGAGGAGGAGGAGGAAGACATGCGGCAATCTGCAAGGCCTAGTTTGACTCCCTCGGGACAATTTGGAGTAGTACGTGGCTGGGAGGAGGAGGAGCCCGTTGAAGATAATGTCGTTATGAGTGACCCCGAGGAGTCAGCTTCTCAGGCCTTCGCTAATTTGCGACGCATGGGAAACATCATGCTCCAGAGCCTGCGAAAGGACCCCAGAATCAAGGCCATTAAAGAGACTAACCACTATTTGTTGGCCACCCTACTTGACCCCCGGTACAAGTGTAAAGTCTCTGAGCTTTTCCCATCCACCCAGAGAGTCCACAGGATCAAATCCCTTGAGGACAGTCTCAAGAGGAATCTGGTGAACATGTTCCCCGACTCCCGTAGGGTGCAGGGGCGGGAACAACCTACCATGGATTCTACTGGTGGTCACGAGAGGAGCGTTGGAGAAGGCGTGCGGTTGACGGATGCCTTTCGGTCTTTTTTTAGTCCTCACCGCCCAGGCCTCTCAGCTGCCACATCGCATCGACACCGTCTGCATCACATGGTGGACGATTACGTGAGGGCACAAAGTGACACAGAGGGCTTTTCATGTGACGAATCCGATCCACTGGCATACTGGGTCTTAAGATTAGACCACTGGCCAGAACTGGCCCAGTATGCCATGGAGTTGTTGGCCTGCCCTGCTTCCAGTGTCCTATCGGAACGGGCATTCAGCGCAGCAGGAGGATTCGTCACAGACCATCGAACTAGACTCTCCACCGACTCAGTCGACCGTTTGACATTCATTAAGATGAATCAGTCGTGGATATCAAGCTTTGATGCACCTGATGCAGACCTTGTAGACTAGGCTATCGTTGTGATGTGGCAGTTGAGCCTCAGTTTAAGCCTGGACCATGGTGCCACCCTCAAACCCTCCTCTCATTCTCTTTACGTTCACAGAACCTCATTTTGGTTATGACAAAAACGACAATGTTTGCGCACCTGTTCCACAGGTGCACACCTTTACAATTTTTGGGCCTCCTTCAACACCAGCTCTTTGGGGTTAAGGTGGGGAGGCTATGCTAAAACAAAAACTACAATGTTTGCGCACCTGTTCCACAGGTGCACACCTTTACAATTTTTGGGCCTCCTTCAACGCCAGCTCTTTGGGGTTAAGGTGGGGAGGCTATGCTAAAACAAAAACTACAATGTTTGCGCACCTGTTCCACAGGGGCACACCTTTACAATTTTTGGGCCTCCTTCAACACCAGCTCTTTGGGGTTAAGGTGGGGAGGCTATGCTAAAACAAAAACTACAATGTTTGCGCACCTGTTCCACAGGTGCACACCTTTACAATTTTTGGGCCTCCTTCAACGCCAGCTCTTTGGGGTTAAGGTGGGGAGGCTATGCTAAAACAAAAACGACAATGTTTGCGCACCTGTTGCACAGGTGCACACCTTTACAATTTTTGGGCCTCCTTCAACACCAGCTCTTTGGGGTTAAGGTGGGGAGGCTATGCTAAAACAAAAACTACAATGTTTGCGCACCTGTTCCACAGGTGCACACCTTTACAATTTTTGGGCCTCCTTCAACGCCAGCTCTTTGGGGTTAAGGTGGGGAGGCTATGCTAAAACAAAAACTACAATGTTTGCGCACCTGTTCCACAGGGGCACACCTTTACAATTTTTGGGCCTCCTTCAACACCAGCTCTTTGGGGTTAAGGTGGGGAGGCTATGCTAAAACAAAAACTACAATGTTTGTGCACCTGTTCCACAGGTGCACACCTTTACAATTTTTGGGCCTCCTTCAACGCCAGCTCTTTGGGGTTAAGGTGGGGAGGCTATGCTAAAACAAAAACGACAATGTTTGCGCACCTGTTCCACAGGTGCACACCTTTACAATTTTTGGGCCTCCTTCAACACCAGCTCTTTGGGGTTAAGGTGGGGAGGCTATGCTAAAACAAAAACTACAATGTTTGCGCACCTGTTCCACAGGTGCACACCTTTACAATTTTTGGGCCTCCTTCAACGCCAGCTCTTTGGGGTTAAGGTGGGGAGGCTATGCTAAAACAAAAACTACAATGTTTGCGCACCTGTTCCACAGGTGCACACCTTTACAATTTTTGGGCCTCCTTCAACGCCAGCTCTTTGGGGTTAAGGTGGGGAGGCTATGCTAAAACAAAAACTACAATGTTTGCGCACCTGTTCCACAGGTGCACACCTTTACAATTTTTGGGCCTCCTTCAACACCAGCTCTTTGGGGTTAAGATGGGGAGGCTATGCTAAACAAAAACTACCATGTTTGCGAACCTGTTCCACAGGTGCACACCTTTACAATTTTTGGGCCTCCTTCAAAGCCAGCTCTTTGGGGTTATGGTGGGGAGGCTCCGCCAACACCAAAACTACCATGTTTGCGCACCTGTTCCACATGTGCACACCTTCATAATTTTTACGCCTTCTTCAACACCAGCTCTTTGGGCTTACAGTGGTATGGCTCCGCCAACACCCAAACAACAATTTTTGCGCACCTGTCACACAGATGCATATCATTGTAATTTTTTTCCTTACAAAGGCAATTATTGCCTTCATTACCAGCACTTTCATAGGGATATGGTGTCAAGGCATCGTCCGCACCACCAAATGCCCAATTTTTAAGCATCCTTTACTTCTATTCAAAGTCAAGAGACAACAGTATTCATCCAAAACATCTCTAATCTTGCATCTAAAACATCTGCACTACATTGTGGCCCCTACCCCTAACCCTCAATGTATCCGTGCATATATGTCTGTTTCTTGTGAGATTTCAAGTTAAAGTGCACCAAACACCATTTTACATGAAATAAAGTGCAATTACATACATCTTTGGACTTCTTGAAACATTTGGTAATAAAAGCCCCATTGTGGAAATACACCCGTTAATTATATGCACATTTAAAGAGACAGCACCTTTTTCCAAAAAAACCTCTAATCTTGTTCCCAGTGCACTGCATTATGTCCCCATCATACACATTGGCTGAGCCGTTGATTAGGAGCAAAAGAAAGGTGCGGTTAAGCAAAAAAGTCATTTTTGAAGGTTTGGTATGCTGTAATTCTGGTTCTGGACATGCTACAGTGCTGAAACTTCACAGGTACACCTTTTAGAACCCCCAGACACTAAATCCAAAGAAATCTCTTTTTTTTTTTTTTTTTTTTTTTCAATAATTGGCTATCTATCAAAAACGACAATTTTTAAGAACTTTTTTTTGTGTGATTAATAGTCCCTGGGGCATGACCCAGAACCCTAGGCACTTTTTAGGGGCATTTATTGGGTTTTAGGGCTTAAAAATGGTGTTTTTTGATTACAGAAGTTCGGGTCCCATTGATTTCAATGGGGTTCTGAAATCCGAACCGAACTTTCGTGAAGTTCGGGTGTTCTGGTCGAACCGAACTTTTCAAAAGTTCGATCATCCCTTATGAAGAGACCATTGACCACCTGTATCAAACAACAATGTATTATAATGTAATAGTTGAATGTATTTATAGTTCCTTAATCTCTAATGGTGGAAGCTAAGTACATTTAAAATTTAAAACAAGATATCTCGTTTAAAATCTATTATATGGGGGACATACAGAATTAAATTCACTTATCTCTGGGGAAAATTCCCTTTGCTTTATTTACCCCTGGGTGTCTTCTGATTTTTCACCTTTTTTGGTGTTTTGTCCTTATTTAATTATTTTTAGATAAAAGGAAAAATAAAGAAAAAAATATGAAAATAGCAATTTTCTCATACCTTTCAGCAATACACTTTCTTACATAGGAAAAACATTCCACTATGCTTTTAAAAGAACATGCAGTGATTCCGAATCACAGTGGATTCTAATGATTTGGCAAAGCTTGTTTCAAGCTATGAATATAAGAGGTAGTCCTCTTTTTTCATCCCCTCAGTCTCCATTCATAAAGCGCCTTTCATTCATGAAATCTATAGTACAGCTTCTATAAATGCCTGCTGGCAGGCATAGTTGGCATTCTGGATGAGTACTTGTCACAAGTCCAGCACTAGCATTAACCCAACCCTCCACAGAACCAGAAGATTATAGCTGAGGGTTTGGGATTAGGGCAGAGGATTTTGGATTTACACTGTTACAGCCAACATAAGCACAAGAGAAATTTTGGATTAAATATGGGTAACATCCCTTATGCTGATTTAAAAAAAAAATGTTTCTTGAACTGCGCTTTTAAGGTGCTTATAGACATGCTGAAAGCATAAGTCTATATTTTTTGAGAAAAGAAATTCCCCCTGGGTGATGTACATTACAAGGATTTTATCAAGCTTTTTGCAGATTCCTACCTTTTGTTATTCTGAAGAAATCCCTGTGGGTTTGTCTGTATCCATGTGAGAAAGTGAGTCTTAGGCTCGGTTCACACTGGGGCGGCTTCAAAGTCGCCAGACTCTGAAACCGTCCATGCAGCATGACTTCAGAGTGGCTTGCTAACAACTTCTCTAATAGAAGTCAATGCAAGTTGCCCTCAAAGTAGTGCAGTAAACTTTTCTAAGTCAGAGTGCCTTGAGTTGCTCCGATTAGAATGGTTCCATTGCACTGAATGGAGGTCAGGCACCTAAGTCACCTAACAATTTGCCCCAGTGTGAACCGGGACTAATGGGAGCGGTTTCTTAAATATAAATCAGCTGTGCACCTGCAGGGCTCTAATGAGGAAAGCTCCTGGATCTGCATTAATTTAGATGTGGTTTCCCATTTGCAGTATCCTAGCAAAAATGATATTTTTGTTGCAGGGGGAGCCTGAAATCTGACTTGTATCTTAGGGCAGACTTCTGAAAAAAATTGGCGAGCCATTCACACAAGCAGGAAATATTGTTTCTGGGTGGCATTCTGTATACATTCTGTGTACAGAACAACTCTAGGTAGCCATATTACATTGCATTTTCAGAAAATTACAGAGCTGCAGATTAAAAAAGAAAGGTAATTTTTAATACCATTAAATTACAATATCACTTGTGACTCAATTGTATATGCTATAATATTGTTTCTTTATTTGCAATTTTTTTCCACACAAAAGTGGAGTTGCCCTTTAAAATGCACCATATAGCTGACAGAAATGGTCAAAATGTGTAAATATTAAATGATAATGCTGCTAAATAAAATGCAAGCATGATACTTTTAATTTTCTTGAACTGACTGTTAAAGCGGTAGTATCCCCTAAGTACAAAAAAAAAACAAAAAGGCAAGACAATGGCATAACGTGCTAGTAGGCATTGCATACCAGCACATTATGAAATACTTACCTTAGAACAAAGCCCCCACACGGTCACCCGGACACCACTGAGGGAGCTGTCATGTTCCCTCTGTGTCTCTTCTGGGTTCGGTCGGCTCCGGCGCTGTGAGCGGCCGGAGCCGCGATGACGTCATTCCCGCCGGAGCTTCAGAGCGCATGCACCCCTGGTGTCAGCGGCTGCATCCAGGGTGAATATGTCCTAAACATGCAAGTTTAGGAGATATTGATTTAACCAACAGGTATTATAGGCTTACCTGTAGGTAAAAGTTAAAATGCGGAGTATACTACCGCTTTAACTGGGTACAATATATTGTAACTTTAGAAAAGCAAAACAAACAATTTTATACATTAAATTTCAGACATGTATTAGAAAGCCTTAATGAGAACAAATAAGTAATACTTTGCCAGAAGTCACCAACCCTGAAAAATGCTAAATGACCAACATATATTGTAAATGTTGCTTCTTAATTTAAAATCGTTATTTTTCTGGAACATTGGCATTGCCTTGTTTGTTATAATTTCTTGTAGTGGGTGTTTAAGCTATTTTTATGATCTCTCAATTTAGACTCCTGCAAATCAATAAAATTGTATTTATATTTACACTTTCCACACTGTGAACCTCCATGGCATTGATAAATCATAATAAATAAATTGCTGGACTCAACATTTGCTGAAACAGGTCTTAATATTTTCTGCATTTATAAACGATATAAAATCTAGTTTATCCACAGATATTGCTTTTTTTCAGCTATTATCAGAGGGGACTTTAAATATAAGTTATATAGTTTTTAAATACTAAACTAAAACTGTAAAAGTAATTTGCCTTTAATAAATGTACAGCATGGAATAATAACATTGTTCATATTAAATAACAAAATAAATCATGAAATTACATAATAAAATATATAAAAACCATCTTCTTGCATAGAGGTAAATGTTTCTGAATTCACTAAATCAAATTAGTTTAGCTCATTCTGTATAATATATCTCTATACATATTAGCCTTTTTATAAAGCAGTGAATGAGACATTCCCAAAAATTTACTGAACGTGAATTTTCCTGGTGAATATAGTTTAATGTTTAGAGAATGATTCATTATCAGAAAATGTTTGGTGAATTTCACATTCACTACACATCCCTAATGACTCTACAGCATATACTGTATACAGTATAATGAGTTCTCCTAATCACTTTAAAGGGGTTGTAAAGGCAGTAGGTTTTTTATCATAACACATTCTATGCATTATGATAAAAAGCCTTCTGTGTGCAGCAGCCCCCCTCAGCACCTTTACCTGAGCCAGGCTGGTTGGAGTCCCAATCAAAGCCGGATGTGGCTTTGATCGGGTCTCCGGTGACGATGTCATTAGTCCATTCTCAGCTGCCAACCAGAGATAGACATCCATGCTAGAGGTGTCGCAGATAAAAGCTAGACGGACGTTTACATTTTGACTTCAGACCCTTAACTGGATCCTCCTTATCCCTTTCAACAGACTATACACCCATTCTCCTCCCCATCATTAGTCCTTCTTCTTCTGACTAATCAATTCTCTTACAGGCATAACAGCCTTTACAGGGATAGAACCATTTTCCTTCAAAAAAGCTTGCCATATACAGGTTTGCAACGCTTGGCGCGTGGTGACATCACTTCCTGGTCGACGGCCGTGTCCGGAAGTAGGAAGTCTTTCATGAAAACAAGTGCTGCGACCGCATCGGCGGTTTTTAAAGATTGTGCAGAAGGCGCTGTTTGTTTTACTCTGATGTAAGTGCAATTTTTACCTTACCTATTAAACTGTGTGAAAATACTACACCATGAGTTCTTCTCCCTGATTTTTTTTTTGGCATATGAGCATCTACACCCCCTATCTGAATTGCATATGGTGACTGGGATTGCATATGGTGACTGGGACCGCGAGACTCCTAGGACCTGGAGGAGATATCTCTAAAAGTCTGCAGGTTGACAAGCAATACCTGAAATGCTCTTAAGAGTGTTAGTGGAGGTGAGCGGCCATTGCACTCATTCGTTTGGATCTTTTAGCTCACGAATAGAATCGCACTGGGAATCACCGGAATTATCTATAATTTTTTACACCGATTAATTATTTTGGACTTTATTTTGTAGTGCATGTTGCATATTTGTGTATTTACACCCCGTGAACTGGATTGAAGAGCTGTTTAGTGGCTCACTCTTCAGAGGACACTTTATTTTTTCACTGTTAGTTGTGGATATATTTTTTGATATTTCTTCACCCTGTTTATTAGGGCATGGTTCACTTTTGTGTATTTACACTTCTGGAATGATATTGAAGAGTTGACAGGGGTTCACTCTTCAGAGGACACTATTTATTATTTCTGCTTTATTGCATATTTTTCTGGATTTTGATACATCACTTCCTGATATTTACTGACGTTTAATATTGGAGCACTATATTCTGCATTTCACATAAGGAAGTTTATTTGGTTCACTTTTTAGAGGGCACTTTTCACCTTTGAAATTTCCTTTGTATTCTTCAACTTTTTTTCAACTTTTCTGACACCATCCACAGTGTCTCATTGCTAATTTATATGCGCACAGTTTATATCTTCACCACTGTTTGCACTTCCTATCCCCAATTTATTGGGTGCACTGTCACTTTCATATTTTATTTCACTACAATATATTATGCTTATTTATGAGATTATTGTCTAAGTGAGTTACTTAGAGTGATGGGCCACCATTCCTAAAGTACCTGCATTGATAATTTTTGCCTTGTAAACCTGATTGACATGCTGTGGTATGACCTCAAGAAAGTGATTCACACCAGACAACCCAAGAATATTGCTGAACTGAAACAGTTCTGTAAAGAGGAATGGTTAATAATTACTCCTGACCGTTGTGCACGTCTGATCTGCAACTACGGGAAATGTTTGGTTGAAGTTATTGCTGCCAAAGGAGGTTCAAACAATTATTAAATCCAAGGGTTCACATACTTTTTCCACCTGCACTGTGAATGTTTACATGGTGTGTTCAATAAAAACATGGCAACATTTCATTCTTTGTGTGTTATTAGTTTAAGCAGACTGTGATTGTCTATTGTTGTGACTTAGATGATGATAAGATCACATTTTATGACCAATTTGTGCAGGAATCCATATCATTCCAAAGGGTTCACATACCTCTTATTGCAGTTGTGTATATATATATATATATATATATATATATATATATATATATATATATATTCTTTTTATAGTATTTGAAATAGAAACAGAATAATAAACATAAATAAGGACTGTAACAAAACGCATGTAGATAGATGGATGATGTATCAGAGTGTGCATAACAAAAGGAATCTAGATACATGAATGCTGTACAAATGTGTGTGCAACAAGGTTTCCAATGAATAATCAAGGAGAACTAAACAAAAGTCTAAGAATAGGAAGAGCCAAAAGTACTAATCAGACGGTATCATATTACTACTTTAGTTTTAAGAATCCTATTTATTATCAAAGTAGTGCACTGAATCATGAATTTAAAGTTTTAATTGTAACTGTGCAGTACTAGAGTGAAAACTGCCTCGGCATTTTAATGACCACATATCTGATTTTGTTTTTTCTTAATTTATTATATTAAAGTAATTTTAAACCCTCAGCTTATTTGTAAATGTACTGGGTATCATCAAGCATTTCAATTTTGCCAAGTACATTTTTTCTAAATACCCCTGCTAATTGCTACTAACCTCAGGTTCTCAGCACCTTTCTTCTGAACTTCTGGGTGATGCTCCCTGTACCCTTCATAGGCATAGTACAGCAGGGATTGTACAGGTTCCAGCCTCTGTCAATTAGCAAAGAAAAAAAGGAGAGAGCGCACAGCCACCCTAGCATAACACCGTTTATTACAGATAAAAACAGAGCTGAAGATGAATACACTAACATTAAGAAGATGAATATCAAACACATCGATAGAACCCCAGGATGTCTACAACTCTCTCCTGTGGATAACTGCACTCCCGCTCGCCATCCGCTTGCTCTCAACATCCTTCAAACCGAGACTTCCGGGGGTGATGACATCCGACTCTGGGTAAGCAGATCGGAGTGCGCCTGAGCCCGGACCAACCAACACTGCACATGCGCCAGATGACGCGAAGGCACAGGCAGATGGCCTTCAGAGAGGATGAAGAGCCTCCCGATGTCACACCACACTTCTGGTGCATGCACGGTTCCGGCTGGTCTGGGCGCAGGCGCCCTCCGATCTGCTTACTCAGAGTCAGATGTCATCATCCCAGGAAGTCTCGGTTTGCAGGATGTTGAGAGCAAGCGGATGGCGAGCGGGGATGCGGTTATCCACAGGAGAGAATTGTAGATGTCCTGGGGTTCTATTGATGTGTTTGATATTCATCTTCTTAATGTTAGTGTATTCATCTACAGCTCTGTATTTATCTGTTTAAATGGTGTTATGCTAGGGCGGCTGTGCGCTCTTTCATTTTTTTTTTATGTACAGTTGATTGTTCACCACCCAGTGGAGGGTTAGGTGACACACCTTGAGTGTGTTTTAAAAGGAATCACCAACCTGGACATTCAAATTTAGGATCAGCGCATGAACTGGCAATGTGTCTTATAACTGTCAATTAGCAGCCAGTGTGTAAATAATAAGCAGCGCTATAAAATAATAAGTGAAGCCAATTAATACAATACATAAATTGCAAAGTGCAAAATTGTGAACAAATTCATATAAATGCAAAATATCAAGTAAATAAATCAATATAATCAACCACAACCAAGGTGCAAGAAGAAAAGTGAAGCCAAAACAGAACAAAATCAAAAATAAATTGATGTAATATAAATAATCCTTTAAAGGACATCCAGCAACCATTGATCCAGAAAGTGCAATGTACAATGAAGTTAAATGGAAAGATCAACCACCAGGCTTTAACAATCAGCGTATGCCTCTTACCAAATGTGTTGGACTGTAAGTTATAATGATCTTAGGTGCATGTGGTAAACCTAAGGAGCCAGCATTAATTGAAAGCAATTGCTGCTCAATAGTGGATCCAAGTGTTTTAGCAGAGGATATATCCAAATGTATTAGCAGAGGGTAAAAGAACAAGCCAACATAGTGAAGCCCGTTTAACTTTCCATATTTATTTAGAGGTAGTATTAAATAGTAGCTTTAAGTAACTTGTAAACATCGCATAAAGAAAATCCAGCAAGCTGACGGCTCATATGTAGGTAAAGCTGCAAGACACCAGGAAGAACCTGTGTGATGTTGTCACCGTCTAGCCACATCTGACACTTTTCGCCATCAGTGACACTTGGGGTGGGCAAAACCGTCAGCAGCTGGTGGCAGAAGCAGCAGCATGGCTTGCTGCCAATTCTATGAGCTTCTGTTTGCATAAGGAGACATATTCACTAAGCCAATTGGGAGTGCACAGGTAAAAGTGACTTCATGTGTCCCTGTAAAGGAAAGGAGCCACTGAAAGAATGGAGCTGGAGAGGGAGGGTTTTCTACAGAGGACTGGAAAACAAGCACAGGAAAGTGCTGAGGTGTACAGCAATATTTGTGTTTTTTTTTTCTTAGACTTGGTTTACACGAATTGTATGTCTGTTTTCACGGCAATTAAAAAGAATAATATTGCAAAGTTCAGGACTGGATTTTTGCCACAGCTGCATTTTCAGTGCTGGCCAATACAAAGTAGATAAAGGGTGTCAACTCCTTTAGTAGGAGTGCAATCTTGAACTGAATCCTGAGCACAACTGGATACATGTACGTTTCAGAAGCGGTCCCATAGAACTCAATGAGCCTGGAATTTGCACCTAAACCACACCGCAGTGCTCAGAAAATGCACAGGACTCTTTTTAAATTTGCACTGCAGATGCACTGCATAAATGTGAACAGCTTCATGAATAAATGTCATGAAATTAGGATGCGGTTTAAAACGCATCCAATTTGCATATATGTGAACCAAGCTTTAGATTAAGTTTAGTATTACTTTAGGTAAAGAAAACACATAATTTGTGTTACAGCATTAATAATACAGTTCATATATGATCCCTAGGAAATAAAAACATAATAGCTGATCATCATTACAGTATCTAGATAATACTAGAATGTAATCCTTTGCATTTTTGCAGTCTTACACACCAAATTTGCAAAACAGTGTACCATGTTCCTATTCAGACAATGCAGTGTATGTGTGCTCTGGAAAAATATACCAAGTAAAGCCTAATCTATTGCAAATTCTTTCAAATGTTTAATGGTAGCATATACCAATAAAGTTGATAATTGCAGCATTATCTATCTTTTTTGTAGGGCAAATTTATTTCATCAGTGGGAAGCTGCATGCATACTTACACATTGTAATATTATGCATATTTTGTGTGTAGGTTTTTTTCCGGCAATAATAGAAGGAAAATTTATACTGCCAAAATGCTTTGTATTAAACCTGCTAGATTTTCTTACCTAGAGTGAAATGTGTGTCAAGCATCATAATTCACTTTTTCTTGGTGAGACTGGAATACCTATACTCATTTTAGACCTTTCCATGTACAATACAGTACGTGCTGTGCCATTGCCTGTTTTTAAGGGCAGATTTTATATTGAACTTTAAGGACAGAAAAGATCCAAAAATAGAACCGCACAGATTGATGAACCAGAAAAAGAGGACACATCTGCTGGGAAATTTTGACAGTACAATTGCTTTATTTACTGACCATTTCCTTCTGAATGCACATAACTAAGCTAGCCCAAGGCCATGCATGAGAGACATTACTCATTGTACTGGATGTATAAAGATCTGTTTTTGGCATGTGAAATACCCTTTAAATAAAATCATGTCAATAGTATAAATGCAGGCAGAGTTTTGCAGGCTAGATATATAAATATACATACAGTGTGAATATTTTCTTACAAGCTAACAAAAGTTAGACTGTTAGCTTGTATAAGTAACAAGTTCATTAAAATGATCTGAATTTTACAAAATATTCAATAAATACACACAGCAATAAACATATAAAATGTGATATGCTTTTAAGCTTTACATGATGAGTAGTTTAACCTCTTCGTCACCAGAAGTCATTACCGCCTAGATGCCCTAACTACATTTACCAGCTCTAGTATCCATTTACTAACATGAGAATACCTCTATGACTAATTTACATGCCTAATTTATTGTTCCTTTTTTATGACCACATATATGAATGTTTATTTTACATTACTTTAATAAATACCCTCATTTTAAATACATGCTGACAAATAGACAAAAAAGTAAAACTTTTCAAATTATATTTTTTTACATAATTTAATCATTTCCAATATTTACAGTATTACATTTCTTTCCTTGCGCATAGAGTGAAATGTATGGTGTCAACTGCAGGCCGGCAAAGATTAGAACTGTGCTAATCTAGAGATTGCAGTCATCAAGTGATTAAAATTATCTGGAAATTAATACAATTACTCGCTTAGATTGTTTGCAGCAGCGTTTGTAGTTGGATCCTCGATATGCATGTTTTTTCAGCTAAAATGTGAGTGCACCTTTTTTACTTTTTATTTTTTTGTTTAATTTCTGTTTATTGAAAATTTTTTCAAGAAAACAAAGAAAAACAGAACATAGACCATACAATCCGACATTAAATGCGGCAAATAGCCATGTAACAATATCAATGAGTGCATGAATATCTCAGTGCGCTTCAAGTACGCCCAGTCATGAAAAGTCTGAGAAAACATACTGATAGCACAACATCTTGTGTCATAAAACCAATGTCAGAGAGAGCCTATAGGAAAGTGAAAGGATAGAAAAAAGCAGAAAAGAAAGAGAAAGGAGAGGAGAGAGCAGCAGGGAGAGATAAGGGGGAAAGAAGGGGGAGAGGAGGGTGGGAAAGTAGGCCACGGGTGACTTATGTATCAAATAATAAAAACTTTAATCAGATAGGATTACATTAGAAGGTAATAAACCAAGGGGGGTGTCCTCAGTGAGTAGGGCCACATATGAAGAAGTGTTTTTAAATGAAGACCAAGGTTGCCAGGCAGAGTGAAAACGGTCTAGTTTGTCACAGGCTATTCCTCCAATTGGTATGTCGTATCGATTTTCCGTAGCCAGTGACGTATCGTGGGAATGGTCGGTGAGCCCCAGAGGGCGGGGATCAGGGCTTTGGCCGCATTAAGCATATGAGGGATCATTGATCTTTTGTACTTAGAGAGCGGCATGTTCGTTCCATGAAGCAGGACAACCCAAGGATCTGATGGGATCGTAACTCCCGTGATCACATGTATAAGCCGAAGGACTTCCGTCCAGAACGGTTGTATTATTGAACAGTGCCACCAGATGTGTGCGTGCGATCCAGTATCTCCGCATCCCCTCCAACATAACGGGGAGATGGCCGGAGAAATAATGTGCATTTTCCTCGGGGTATAGTACCAATGGGACAGTAACTTGTAGTTGGATTCCGCCACCTTGGTGGAGAGAGAGGAAATGTGAGCCAATGCAAGAATTTTGTCCTTCCGGTTATCGGAAATTTGGGATCCAATATCCAGTTCCCATTTGTGTAAGAAATCCGGGTAGGGTTGGCCTTGCAATGAGATAAGTGCCTTGTAAAACTGCGAGGTGGAGTGAAGGGGGGGGTCTCGAGGGGCCAGTATTGCCTCAATAGGATTCAAATCCTTGGAGTCACGCAGCGGACGTGGAAGAGCAGCTATGAACCTGGATAACTGTCTGTGCCCCCAATGGTCCATGACCGTCGCGGGGCTGGATCCCAAAATGTGGCTAAGTGGCTTCACAGTATTGGAGTGGGTTACGTGAGATAACAAGAGAGGAGTCTTAGGAGACCAATTATTAAATCCAGCATCCAGTTTGCCAGGCATGAAGTGGTTGTGATTCAACAGAGGCATTAAAGGAGAGTTGTAGTTCCAGGAGAGCTTTGTGTGCATGGAGTCCCAGACAGACAAGGTTGATAGGGTCAGGGGAGAGGTGTATGGGGAGAGGGCCCTGGCAGACCTTGGAATCCATGGAACTGCAGACAAGTCTCTGTCACATAGATCGTATTCCAGCTGTACCCATAATTTAGAACTAATAGAGTACTTCCAATCAGCCACACGGGTTAGTGAGACCGCTCGGAAATAGTCCCTGATACTAGGGAGAGCAAGCCCCCCACAACGCTTTGGACGGAAAAGCGTCGCCCTGGCAATCCTGGGGCGCCTGCCCTGCCAAATATACCTGGAAAGCAATGACTGCAAAATAGTAAAAAGCCAAAAAGGAACACCCAGCGGTAACATTTGAAAAAAAAAAATAGGATACGAGTCAAAATGTTCATCTTAACTATGTTGGTCTTGCCCAACCAGGAATGGTGTAAAGAGGACCACTGCCGAAGATCTGATTTGATCGTATTAAGTAGGGGAATGTAGTTATGACGGAACAAATTATCCAAGCGGGGGGTTAAATAAATACCTAGGTATTTCAATTTGTCCGGACACCATTGAAATGGGAAATGTGGGGACAGAGCGGAGACTTCAGTATGGGGGAGATTAACGTTTAATATTTCGGATTTAGACATGTTGATCTTGAAGTTTGAGAGGTGGCGGAAGTCTGCGAAAGCTCGTAAGAGAACAGGTAAAGAGATACGAGGTTGTTGGATAAAAAAAGGATGTCATCCGCATAAGCTGCGTATTTATGCGTCTGACGGTTCACAGTGACACCATATATATCGTTGGAATGCCTAATAGTGGCTAAAAAGGGCTCTAGGGAAATGGCAAACAAAAGAGGCGATAAAGGGCACCCGTGTCGCGTGCCATTATGAAGGGGGAAGGGGGTACTAAGGAGGCCGTTAACCCGCACCTGTGCCGTTGGTTGGGAATATAAAGCTGCAATACGTTGTATATAGGGTTGAGCGGACACCTAGATGTCCGTGTTCGACGGGTTCGGCCGAACTTTAAAAAAAAGTCCGGGTCCGTGTCCCGGACTTTTACCGAACTTTTCCCGGACACCGAACCCCATTGAAGTCAATGGGGACCCGAACTTTAAGGCACTAAAATGGCTCTAAAACACCAAAGGAAAGGGCTAGAGTGCTGCAAATGGCAGCAAAACGTAATTAAGAGCATGGCAAGTGCTCTGCAAACAAATGTGGATAGGGAAATAACTTAAAACAACAAAAAAAAACAGAAAAATAAAACAATGTTCTTCTTCATCTCTGAAGGACGAGGCCCATATGGAGTAGGAGGGAGGTTGAGGTGGTGGTGGATGTGGCGGTGACATAGGCGTGCGCACAGGGTGTGCTGGGTGTGCCTGGGCACACCCTAATCACCTAGGGCACATAGCATTGCCAGTGAGGAGATGGGAAAGATCTCCCTGGGACCTGCTCTGCTCTATTTCTCCTTGCCTACAGGTACATGGCCCCGATACATTACTCTCCCTGCTGGCAAACACATGCATGTGTATTTCAACTTTGGGGTGCACACCTTAATGCAATAGGCTGCGCACACCTATGGGCGGTGTAGGTGGAAGCGGCGGTGGAGGAGGACCAGGGCCGGATTAACAGCATCATGGGCTTGGTGCTGAGGATTTTGAAGGGCCTTAGGGCCGTGCCTTGCCATGCACCCAGAGGAGGAAGGGTGCAGCCATGCATGCCTAATTCAACATGGGATGCTGTCTCTGAAGCCCATAAACACATCCATGCATCGCCAACTGTCCCTCCTTGTCCGGCCTTCACGCTGTGTGGGGAGGTTCTGAGGGTGCTGCCTGGGGAAGCGAGCATAGAAGCCAGACTTCTGTGTTTACAAGTGACAGAAGAGCGGTAACAGTGAATATGGCCAACCCGGGGCCTATATAAAAGGTAGGGGCCTGGAGCTGCAGCTCCAATAGCCCCTACATTAATCTGGCCCTGAGGAGGAGGACGAGGTAGCCAACACTGCTTCTTTTCACAAATTTTAAATGAGGGTACACCCCAAAAGAGTGAGAAAGAGCAAAAATGGAACAATGGGTGGGTAAGGTCGGTATCCATTGCTATTCTGCATAAGGTACGGAAAAGTCCCGTGGGATCCATGCCTGGTTCATTTTAATGAACGTGAGCTTGTCCACATTGTCTCTGGACAGGCGGCTGCGCTTGTCTGTTATAACGCCCCCAGCCGTGCTAAATACCCGTTCAGATAATACACTGGCTGCAGGGCACGCCAGCACCTCCAAGGCGTAAAGGGCAAGCTCAGGCCATGTGCCCAATTTGGAGACCCAGAAGTTGAAGGGGGCAGACCCGTCATTCACTACATGTAGGCGTGTGCACACATACTGCTCCACCATGTTGGTAAAATGCTGCCTCCTGCTAAGACGTTCCATCTGAGCTGCTGGTGCTGCTGTTTGTTGTGGCGTGCTGACAAAGCTTTTCCACATTTCGGCCATGCTAACCCTGCCTTCTGAGGTGCTGGCGGTGCCCTGGTTGCGTTGGCGACCTCCTCCTCCTCCTCCTCTGCCTTGTGCTTCCACTGTGGCCCCGCTGTCAGATGGGAATGCCAGCAGCATGGCGTCTACCAGCGTGCGCTTGTACTCGCGCATCTTGCGATCGCGCTCCAGTGAGTGAATTAAGGACGGTACGTTGTCCTTGTAACGGGGATCCAGCAGCGTGGCCACCCAGTAATCAGCACAAGTTAGAATGTGGGCAACTCGGCGGTCGTTGTGGAGACACTGCAGCATGTAATCGCTCATGTGTGCCAGGCTGCCCAGAGGCAACGAAAGGCTGTCCTCTGTGGGAGGTGTATGGTCCGTGTCCTCTGTATCCCCCCAGCCACGCACCAGTGATGGCCATGAGCTGGCCTGGGTGCCACCCTGCTGTGAACATGGTTCCATCTCCTCCTCCAGCTCCTCCTCCTCCTCATCCTCCTCATCCTCCAGAACTGTGCCCCTGCTGGACAATTGCGTCCCTGGCGTTTGCGTGTGCAGGAACCCACCCTCGGAGCCCCTTGCGAATGACTGCCCTGAAAGCCTTGGAAATGTTACCTCTTCATCCTCCTCCTCCTCCTCATCCTGTGCCACATCCTCTTCCATCATCGCCCGAATTGTTTTTTCAAGGAGGCATAGAAGTGGGATAGTTAAGCTGAGAACGGCGTCATTGCCACTGGCCATGTTGGTGGAGTACTCAAAACAGCGCAACAAGGCACACAGGTCTCGCATGGAGGCCCAGTTATTGGTGGTGAAGTGGTGCTGTTCCGCAGAGCGACTCACGCGTGCGTGCTGCAGCTGAAACTCCACTATGGCCTGCTGCTGCTCGCACAGTCTTTCCAGCATGTGCAAGGTGGAGTTCCACCTTGTGGGCACGTCACATATGAGGCGGTGAGCGGGAAGGCCGAAGTTACGCTGCAGCGCTGCCAGGCGAGCAGCAGCAGGGTGAGAACGCCGAAAGTGCGCACAAACGGCCCGCACTTTCTGCAGCAGCTCTGACATATCGGGGTAGTTTTTAAGGAACCTCTGCACCACCAAATTCAGCACATGCGCCAGGCAAGGGATGTGCGTCAAACCGGCTAGGCCCAGAGCTGCTATGAGATTTCGCCCGTTATCGCACACCACCAGGCCGGGCTTGAGGCTCGCTGGCAGCAACCACTCATTTGTCTGCTGTTCCATGCTCCTCCACAACTCCTGCGCGGTGTGTGGTTTGTCCCCCAAACAGGCAAGTTGTAAAACTGCCTGCTGTCGTTTACCCCTGGCCGTGCTGAAGTTGGTGGTGAAGGTGTTACGCTGTCCGGATGAGGAGGCGGTAGAGGATGAGGAAGCGGAGTAGGAGGAGTTAGGAACAGGAGGCAAACTGAAGCGCCCTGCAATCCTCGGTGGTGGAAGGACATGCGCCAAATTGCTATCCGCCTCAGGCCCATCCGCCACTGCATTTACCCAGTGTGCCGTTAGGGAGATATAACGCCCCTGACCGTGCTTACTGGTCCACGTATCCGTAGTTAGGTGGACCTTGGCACAGATGGCGTTGCGCAGTGCACACCTGATTTTTTCCCCCACTTGGTTGTGCAGGGAAGGGATGGCTTGCCTGGAAAAGTAGTGGCGGCTGGGCACGACGTACTGTGGGACAGCCACCGACATAAGGTTTTTAAAACTGTGCGTCTCCACCAGACGGAATGACAGCATTTCAAAGGCCAATAATTTTGAAATGCTGGCATTCAGGGCCAGGGATCGCGGGTGGGTAGGGGGGTACTTCCTCTTCCTCTCAAGTGTTTGGGAGATGGAAAGCTGAACGCTTCCACGGGACATTGTGGAGATGGTTGTTGGTGACCCAGGTGGTGGTGTTGCTGACAGATCGTCTGTTTGCGGGGTGGCAGGTGCCGGTATCACTACAGATGTGGCTGGAGCGGCCGAGACTGCAGCAGAAGAGGAAGCAGGATGAGCCAGAGACGTTTCTTGGTTTTGAAGGTGTGTACTCCACTGCAGCTCGTGCTTTGCACTTAGATGCCTGATCATGCAGGTTGTGCTCAGGTTGAGAAGGTTCATGCCTCGCTTCAAGCTCTGATTGCACAGGGTGCAAACCACTCGTGTCCTGTCATCAGCACATTTTCTAAAGAACTTCCACGCTAGAGAACTCCTTTGAGCTGACTTTGGTGCGCTCGTTCCCTTGCTGCGTTGGGCAGTAGCGGGCGTAGTGTCTAGGGCACGGCCGCTCCGCTTCTGCACCCTGCTCCCTCTTCTGCTGTGCTGGTGGCTCTGTGCGACCACCGCCTCTTCCTCCAAACTACTCAGTTCACCTGCATGACGTTCATTCCATGTGGGGTCGAGGACCTCATCGTCCTCCACATCATCTTCCACCCAGTCTTCACCCCTGCCCTCCTTGTCGGTCTCCACAATGCTGAACGCCGCAGCAGTTGGCACCTGCGTTTCGTCATCATCGGAGACGTGCTGCGATGATCCTTGCATGTACTCATCTTGAGAAATAAGTGGTTGGGCATCGCTGCACTCAATCTCTTCCACTTCTGGGGCAGGGCTAGGTGGATGGCCCTGGGAAACCCTGCTGACAGAGTCCTCAAAAAGAATAAGAGACTGCTGTATGGCTTGGGGCTCAGACTGCTGGCCTGATTTGCAAGGGGGTGAGGTGAAAGACGGTTGGACATTGGCTGCAGGTGCCAACTCTGACCTTTCTGCAGTAGACTGGGTGGGAGACAATGTGAAGGAACTGGAGGCACTGTCAGCAGCAAACCAATCTACTATCGCCTCAACTTGTTCTGGCCTCATCACTTCTAGGGGCGTTTGATGCCCTACCAAATACTGATGCAGGTTCTGTCGCCTACTCACACTTGAGGAAGGTGTTTCACTTGTGCGTGTAGCTGGCACAGATCGACCATGTCCTCTCCTTGCAACAGGAGCTCTACCAGCAGCACCACGACCCAGGCCACGGCCCTTATTTGACGGTCTCCTCATATTTCTGTAATTTAAGATCTTGCCCTAGAAAGGTTTTTATTGAATAGCGGAATAGAAAATATGATCCAAAAAAAGTGTATGTATATCACACGTACACAACCACACTAGGCCCCAATTACTATTGTTTGTACCCCTAAAAGGCTAGATGAGGAGTAGGGGGAGTATGGAACAGGCAGCACCCTCAAACCTTCAGAAGTATGAGATGAACCCCAACAACTTGGAAAGGTGGATCTCTCTCACACGTACCGACACAGACTATCCCGCAATTCAATTGATCCTCAAAGGTTTTTATTGAATAGCGGAATAGGAAATATGATCAAAAAAAGTGTATGTATCTCGCACGTACACAACCACACTAGGCCCCAATTACTATTGTTTGTACCCCTAAAAGGCTAGATGAGGAGTAGGGGGGGTATGGAACAGGCAGCACCCTCAAACCTTCAGAAGTATGAGATGAACCCCAACAACTTGGAAAGGTGGATCTCTCTCACACGTACCGACACAGACTATCCCGCAATTCAATTGATCCTCAAAGGTTTTTATTGAATAGCGGAATAGGAAATATGATCAAAAAAAGTGTATGTATCTCGCACGTACACAACCACACTAGGCCCCAATTACTATTGTTTGTACCCCTAAAAGGCTAGATGAGGAGTAGGGGGGGTATGGAACAGGCAGCACCCTCAAACCTTCAGAAGTATGAGATGAACCCCAACAACTTGGAAAGGTGGATCTCTCTCACACGTACCGACACAGACTATCCCGCAATTCAATTGATCCTCAAAGGTTTTTATTGAATAGCGGAATAGGAAATATGATCAAAAAAAGTGTATGTATCTCGCACGTACACAACCACACTAGGCCCCAATTACTATTGTTTGTACCCCTAAAAGGCTAGATGAGGAGTAGGGGGGGTATGGAACAGGCAGCACCCTCAAACCTTCAGAAGTATGAGATGAACCCCAACAACTTGGAAAGGTGGATCTCTCTCACACGTACCGACACAGACTATCCCGCAATTCAATTGATCCTCAAAGGTTTTTATTGAATAGCGGAATAGGAAATATGATCAAAAAAAGTGTATGTATCTCGCACGTACACAACCACACTAGGCCCCAATTACTATTGTTTGTACCCCTAAAAGGCTAGATGAGGAGTAGGGGGGGTATGGAACAGGCAGCACCCTCAAACCTTCAGAAGTATGAGATGAACCCCAACAACTTGGAAAGGTGGATCTCTCTCACACGTACCAACACAGACTATCCCCCAATTTAACTGATCCCCAAAGGTTTTTGATTAAATAGCGGAATAGAAAATATGATCCCAAAAAAGTGTATGTATATCACACGTACACAACCACACTAGGCCCCAATTACTATTGTTTGTACCCCTAAAAGGCTAGATGAGGAGTAGGGGGAGTATGGAACAGGCAGCACCCTCAAACCTTCAGTATGAGATTGTGTTCACTGTACCCCACAAAGATTGAGTTCACTGCACCCCACAATGATTGTGTTCACTGCACCCCACAAAGATTGTGTTCACTGCACCTCACAAAGATTGTGTTCACTGTACCCCCCAAAGATTGTGTTCACTGCACCCCACAAAGATTCTGTTCACTGTACCCCACAAAGATTGTGTTCACTGCACCCCAAAAAGATTGTGTTCACTGCACCCCAAAAAGGATGTTGTTCACTGCACCCCAAAAAGGATGTTGTTCACTCCACCCCAAAAAGATTGTGTTCACTGCACCCCACAAAGATTGTGTTCACTGCACCCCAAAAATGATTTTGTTCACTGCACCCCAAAAAGGATTTTGTTCACTGCACCCCAAAAAGGATGTTGTTCACTCCACCCCAAAAAGATTGTGTTCACTGCACCCCAAAAAGATTGTGTTCACTGCACCCCACAAAGGATTTTGTTCACTGCACCCCAAAAAGATTGTGTTCACTGCACCCCAAAAAGGATGTTGTTCACTGCACCCCAAAAAGGATTTTGTTCACTGCACCCCAAAAAGATTGTGTTCACTGCACCCCACAAAGGATTTTGTTCACTGCACCCCACAAAGATTGTGTTCACTGCACACCAAAAAGGATTGTGTTCACTGCACCCCAAAAAGATTTTGTTCACTGCACCCCAAAAAGATTGTGTTCACTGCAGCCCAAAAAGATTGTGTTCACTGCAGCCCAAAAAGATTGTGTTCACTGCAGCCCAAAAAGATTGTGTTCACTGCAGCCCAAAAAGATTGTGTTCACTGCAGCCCAAAAAGATTGTGTTCACTGCAGCTCACACACAGAAAAATGGATGTGGATCACTGACACCTGCCTATCTCCAATCCCACACCACACAGCAATATCGATTGTAGTTTGTAGAACACAGTTTCCCTAAAATTCAGCAGACTCTGTCCCTAACAGGATTGAGAAGAGATCGTAGATCAGGATTGAGTGCAGACCCCACCCCCCACACAGCAATATCGATTGTAGTTTGTAGAAGACACTGACCCTATATAATTCAGCAGACTCTATCCCTAAAATGCCTACAACTCGCCCTGCCTAAACACTCCGACCTGTCCCTCAATTCTATCCGGACACAAATGGTTTTTTCCTGCCTATCTTTCCCTAATCAGCAGCCAGCACGTTGATGTGTGCTCTGTCCCTGAATCTAAGCAGCATAATGACGCCGCTGCGGCTGCCTCGAACTTATAAAGACTTGGTCACATGCTTCAGACGGCCAATCACAGCTACTGAGACATTTGCAGGCATGGCTGGGATGGCTTAAGGCACACCAGTTAAACGATTGTTGATTGGCTGTTGAAAGCCCGCCATGAAAAGAGCGCCAAAGCATGCAAAACCCGGAAATAAAACGACCGAACACGGATTTTTACCCGAACATACAGTAAAGTGTCCGTGTCCGTGTTCGGGTACAAAAAATCCAATTATTCGGTACGAACACAAATAATACAGTCCGTGTTCGCTCAACACTAGTTGTATAGCTTTGGGGCCAAGGCCAAAAAAACGGAGGGTAGTCAACAAATAGTCCCAGTCCACCCTGTCAAATGCTTTTTCAGCGTCAGTAGAAAGGAACAGGGTAGGCTGGGACCTAGTGCGGACAAAGTGGATTAGAGAGAGAGCACGAAGAGAGTTGTCCCTCGCCTCTCTACCGGGGATAAAACCAAGTAAGTCTGATCAGCTGAGACCCAGGAGGGGATCAAGGGCAGTAGTCTGTTAGCTAACACCTTAGAGTACAATTTAAGGTCCACATTCAGGAGGGATATATTTTGTGGGATCTTTTCCCGGCTTGGGTAGGACCGAAATGTGAGCAGCTAATGATTCTGGACGAAAACCAGAGGATTTAGAAATGGAGTTGGCATAAGAGGTCAAGTGAGGGAGTAGGACATCAGCAAACTTTTTGAAATATGCAACCGTGAAGCCATCAGGGCCAGGTGCCTTACCGACTTGGGTGGATCTTAGTGCCAATTGGAACTCTTCAACAGAAAAATCATTTTCCAATTTCCGCAGGGAGCGCTTGGAGAGGGTTGGTAGGTTAGCCTTTTTGAGGTAGGCCCAAATACGCTTGCGTTTTTCAGTTAAAGGGAGATGACAGAGATCACCTTCTACATGGTAAAGCTTACCATAAAAATCTCTAAAGGCTTTGGCAATATCAGGGGAGGAATGGACCATAAGGCCAGAGGGAAGCTTCACCTTCTGAATAAAGGCAGCTGACCTTTGGGCTCTAAGAGACCTGGCAAGCATTCTACCGGGTTTATCACCCCACTCGTAACGTTTATGGGCTAAAAAGTGAAATTTGCGCTTGGTAGCTTTGTCAAGTAAGGATCGTAGGGATTCCCTAGCCTCTGTTAAGGCCTGAAGTTGGGATACATGCAATGATAGTTTGTGTGACTTTTCCAGATCCGCCACCAGGGCAAGATGCTCAGCAATCAACTGGCCCTGCTCTCGCTTCCTCCTCGCCCCCAGCTCCATCAATTTGCCCCTTATGGTAGCCTTGTGGGCTTCCCACACTAAGGAGGGAGATGCATGCTCAGTAGTATTTTCAAGAAAATATTGGTTAAGTGCAGAAGATAAGAGAGCTGCATCTGTGGGGTTTGAAAGAAGCGAGTCATTCAGCTTCCAACTAGTGGAGCGGGGTGGGAGAGAGGGAAGGAGCAGGGTGGTCATCACAGGAGCATGATCCGAAATGGAGGCACAGCCAATGGAGGCGGATCGCAAAAGGGGTAAGTGAAAGTGGCTCAGAAAAATGTTGTCAATCCTAGAGTAACAACCATGGGTTTTGGAAAAGAGGGAAAAATCTGCATCTTTAGGATGCAGGATTCGCCAGACGTCAACTAGTTGAAGGGAATGTAACAATTTTTTAAGCTGTGCGATCTGTTTAAACGGGACATTCGAACGGCCCTTCGAGGTGTCAAGAACAGGGTCCAGGACCATGTTGATGTCACCAGCAACAACCAGGAGACCTTCAGCAAACTTCGCCAGCTCAGAGAGTGTTGTGTGTAGGAAAGTGGACTGAGCCTGATTCGGTGCATAAGTGTTAGCCAGAGTACAGCGGGTGTTTCCTATTGAACCCTTTAAGAAAAGATAACGACCATTATGATCAGCAAGCATAGTATCAAGCTGGAAAGGGGTGTCCTTGCGAAACCCAATAGCGACACCTTTAGCCTTGTTAGAGGGTGAAAGTGTATAGTACCAGGTCGGGTACTGTGGGGAGAATAATTTGACGTGAGTAGAATGGGTGAGATAAGTTTCTTGAAGGAACGCAACAGAACAAGATTCACGTTGCAGTTCCCGGAACACTTGATGACGCTTATACGCCGTGTTCAAGCCTCTAACATTATAGGACAAGACTTTTATGGTTGCCATTAGGTATCCACAATCACCCCCTCCACAAACACTGAGAACCCGGGCCTAAAGAAAGGGGGATAGAAAGGGGGAGGGAGGAGGGGAGAGGAGAGGGCAGAAGAAAAGAAGAGAAGAAGAAACAGCAAGAAAAGAGGAGAAGACAAAGGATCAATACTGAGACAATGTTCAATGGGACACCATGTATCCTCACGCAGTAAACTGCAGTGGTCCCCGGGGGGATGGACGATCCCAGGGACAGGGCGCCGAGCAGGAGAACAAGTCTCATGCAACAGAGCCCCAAACCCGGGAACCCCCACCCCCAAAAGGAAAGAGGGGAGCGTATCGACCGGACGCAACATCATCCCGTAGAGACGCTCAGAAGGGAGCCGGCGGCGGCACCCCAGCAAGCCAAAATGCAAATGACAATGTGTAGAACAGAACATCAAATAAACAAAAAATAAAATAACCTCCCCCTGGCAGAGGAAACAATAATAATAAACCCAACATGAGTGCATGAAACCGTTAACAGTCATGATAAGAACAGCAAACTAATGCACCTGAAAGGAGAGAACTTGAATAATCCTGAGAAAGAGTATCATATCAGCAGGCAGGGAGAAGGAGATACCTCACACAGGGGTCATCCCCGGCTTACGAGTAGAAGATGGCGCAGAGGTGCGCATTTTCTTGGAAGGTGTTTTACTCCAGGAGGCACCTGGTTTGAAAGTGAAAATGGGGATGCAATCATGCCACCCTGGAAGATCCAAGGGTCGGAGGCCAACATCCTGGAGGAAGGCCGGTAGATCTTCCGGGAAGCGAAGGGTAGCAGAATGCCCATTCTTGGTAGCAATTAGACAAGCTGGGAAACCCCAGCGATAAGTGAAGCCATTGGCCCCAAGTTGATCCAAGAGCGGTTTTAGTGCACGGCGTCGTTCCAAAGTCTCTTTGGAAAGGTCAGGAAAGATGTTAAGGGACGCCCCGTGGAAGTCAACAACTTGAGTGCCGTGTAGCTTGGTCATGATAGCATTTTTGTCTTCGAAATAGTGCAGACGACAGATAACGTCCCGAGGCAGGTCAGAGGACAGGTTACGAGGTCTAAGCGCTCTATGCGCGCGATCAAAACGTAAAGGATCAGTGGGAGCCCTCCCCAGGATGGAATTAAATATGCCCCTTACCGATGCCTCAAGGTCGTCATCCCTGGTAGCTTCGGGAAGTCCACGAATGCGCACATTATTCTGCCGATTGCGGTTTTCTAGATCCTCCATTTTGTATAAAGCGGCACGGTGGGCCACCGCCAGTTGCTTGACTTTGTCCTGTAGCTCTCTAATGGAGTCCTCTTGCGAGTCCTGCCTCCGTTCTGTGTCCTCTACCCTGCCAAGTATGTGGGACATATCAGCGCGGACAGCGGTAATCTCCTTCTTAAGTGACCGTTCCAAATTGCGAAACATGCCCCCAATTTCCTGTTTCAAACCATGTAAAAGGGAGGACATGTCAGAAGCTGCCGGGGAGGGCATTTCTTCAAGCGGGTCAGAGAAGTATGAGGAAGAGGGAGAGTGCTCCCGCGGGGATGCGGAGCGGATGGATGACACCGCACCCGATAACGAGGCCTCAGCCCTGCTCCCACGCGTGCGAGTGCTTGAGCTGCCTGTAGATAGAAAGCGCTTGATAGAACCGGAACTGGGCAGTTTGGATGAGGATCGCTTTTTTGCCTGACATTGAGCGTAAGTTGGGTGTTTTAGAAGGCATCGCCAGGGGGTTCGTTTATCAGGGTGCCGCCAAAGCTCACTTTAATTACAGACGGTCATCACCGGACAGAAGTCCCATACCCACATGAACATGTATATGGAAAATGCTGCTCAGATGATGGGGTAGGCAAGCAAAGAGCGGCTGCTGCTACACCACGATGAAGGGTTCCTCAAGCGATTGTGGAGGACAATGTCTGTATGCAGCTGCTGGGTTTTATGAATGAGCGGTGTGAGAAGCTGAGGGCTTACCCTGGGCCTGGTGTGGAAGGTATGTCCGTAGGAGAGGCTGCTGCTTCCAGGGCGACTAGGCCGCAGCTCCGGGCACCCTCCCGCCGCCGATTGCAGCACACTGGATGATGGATGTCGGGTCCCGGGAGCTCGGGCAGGCGGCGGATGCCTGTGTGAAGGAAGCAGAGAGTCTGTGTGAGCCTGAACAGCCGCCGCCGCGCCGGACGGCAGACCGCGGTGACCGATAGGCGAGTCCGCGGCTTCAGCAGCGGTGTAGGCCCTGATCCCGGAGCTCCGGATCCCGGACGCCCAGAGCGAAGATCTTCAGTCCGGCTTGTATAGGGGAGCACAGAGGGATGGCTGCGGCACAACAGGTACAGTAATGAGGGATCTGAGCGATGGATGGCAATAGGTTCTCCAACTATAGAGACGGAGCTCCCTGTAGAAGCGTTCGCTCAGCTCGGCTTCCGGCCACGCCCTTTTTTACTTTTTATAAAATGGCTTTTATCAACAATATTACGCTATGATCCTCTATATTCATTCTACATATCTCGAGATTAATATCTGGACTCAAATTGGAAGAGCATCAGAGTAAATAACTCCTGTGGGTTTTTGCTACATTTGGGAAAGTCATCTCCCTAAAGCCCAATAGGCTTTTCCATTAAGGTGGAGGCCAATGGTTTCTGGTAAGTGGCTATCCCTTTCTGTTGTCTCTCTATGTTGGTGTTGCACAAAAGGATTTGGGAAGAGTGGCTCTCCTACGCATGCTCAGATTTGTGGTCCTTTTCTCTCCTATGGAATTAGTTATTCTACGTCACTGGAATGAAATTTATACTATACTTAATTTTTTGAACTTTTGTGATTCACTGTTTCTTATGAATTTTTTATATATACTAATTTTGTCATTTTATAGTGCTGCACTATATGTTTATTATAATACAAATAGTTAACTTTGTAGGGCACAAAATTAACCTTTTATTATCCTAATGCCCTGCTCTATGCACATTCCAGGCAGTTTGCTGTGGGTAATGGGTAACACTGCTGTACAAATATAATCTATCTATACAAAGTTTAGTGCATACCAAATATGGGCATAGGTAAGAAGGCATTAAGGGTGCCAATAGGATGGGTTTACCACATGTTTGTATATACAGTACATGTGATATTAGATATAGCACGATGGTTTTCATTCTGAAAAAAGGGGGACCTCAGTGTAATTGAAACATTGTTTATACAGAGTTTGCATTATGCACTGGTAAATGTATTATTGAACTGCAAGCAATGATGTCTTCTTTGAAATAATCTGCAGATGTTTTTCAAAGTAAAATGTCTAAGATTGAAATTAAGGGAGAGCTGTTTGGCGCTGTCTGGTACTAGAGGGTGTTAGATAGTACAAATCACAATTAATAAATACTAACTTGTGTCAAGTGAATAAATAAATATATATGACAATGAAAATAAAAAGTAAATAAAAATCAGCTAACAAAAAATGCCAGGGTTAAGTGTACTGTAATAAAGTGCTGGCTAGTGCAAATACAAGAATTGTTGATAATATCAATAAATAAATCTCGGCTAAAAAATTATATAAAGTGACAAGTGTGAAAAGGTGACTTCAGTGCAAGCATGAAAAATAATCTATATAAAAAAAGGACCAAAAAAAGGACCAAAAAAAGTCCATATGAATATATGAGATGTGCAGAAGACAATCTTCAATGGTGACTGGTGAACGTGAAAGCACTCGTGCTCCCTCTCTCTCCCAGGACCGCACCAGATAAACAAACCCCTATAAGGGTAGCAGGCACCAATGATATTGGGGATGGTTCTTTTTTGCATACCCAGTAATATATACACCACGATGACAGTAGATGGAAGAATGGATCTCATATGTCCAGGATATGCGGAAATAAAAATATTTCCATAGTGTGATAATGTTTAAAAAGCAAATTTATTAATAAAAGTAATCATACTCACAAATGGTGATAGGAAAGAAACAAAACAGCAAATTTGAGTCTTCTCAAATACAGTAAACACTTCCGGAACGCCGTGCGTTCCAAAGCCTGGAAGTTGGCGGAAATGACGTTGTGACCATATAGTAGAAAGGAATTTTCTCTTTTCCCTCCAAGTGATTAGGGTATCCCTAAATTAATATGAAACTTAAATTCAATGAGGATATTAGATAAAGGGGAGTGAAGGATGCCCAGAAGGGACAACAGATGAGCCATCTGAACTTGCAGAGGCTGATTTGCACAATGGTGTGCATTTCCCAATCAATAGCTAACATATCATAGAATACTGTCCAGATTATAATTCTACTGTACATTAGGAGTCTGATTTCATGGTTTGGATTGCTAAAGTCTAGAAATGTATAGCCTTGTGTTCTGCCATATCAAGCAGGAGAAAGCTTAATTGAGTATAGTAATTTCAAAATGCTTGAACAGGGGGGAGGGTTTGTAGGGGTAAAAAGTATAGGGAAGTTGAACATCTCAGTAAAATGACATCTTTACAGCAAGATAAGGGCAAGGTCTTCTAGTAATTGTATCTCCTGCTGGATCATTGAGATGAGAGGGGGCTAGATCAACACGTACATATCAGGGGCATGCCTTTAGATCCATATAGCTAGGCAAATAAGAGTGATATCTGCCATCTCTGACAGCTTTAGGCCAAGTGCATGAAGCCATTGATGGTTAACACAAGTTTCCCTTCAGAAAATAATATTTGGCTTTTTGAATAATGAATATTAGGGCCTAATAGGATTCTGAACTCAGTCATATGGGCTAGGGCCCATCCTAGCTGACGTCTTGGATTAGAAAAGAGTTTATACTACAGTATTATGAGTCCAAAAGGGTGCAGTGCTGCTCTCATTCTAACCCAACCTTACAAGTGCATCTGTCAATACAATCAATAAATATGGTTACCCAACCAATGAGCAAATATGAAGAAAAATAAATACACTAAACATGTGACTCAATATGTATATACCAATATATGATCACAGAGTCTCTATTGTGTGATTTCAAATCCACAGTGCAAAGTGTCCCAATTTACTTCAGTGCTCCACCCCAAATAACATTTTCACTCATACTCCACCTTCAGTGTGCCAAGTCTCTCACCTTCAAATATAGACCTAAACGAAATATAGTTCCCCAAACACTCTTCCCTCTACAGGGTATGAATAACTGTCAGCTCTGATCCTCTTTTACATGACGTTGCATGGTATATTCCCTTTTAAAGGGGGGCATAACCTCCTCCCTTAAACAGACCAATAGTACAGTCCTCAAAAATAAAAGTAAGCTCCCATTTCACATTAATTACTTTACAATCATTAATTTTGAATGTACAGTGCAAGTATCCCAAATACCTCTAGTGCTCCACACCAAATAAAAATATTTGTATTAACAGTATTACCTGATGGGCTGATGTGAGGATATACTGAGCTATTAAAACCCCTGGTAAGTGCCTCTTTTCAAACGAATAGGGGATGATAACTCCCCTTCTATGTAGACTCTTGATAGAGGAGAGGTGTATATAGAATGCACAAGTTGGAAAAAACAGCCCTGAAAACCCATGGACTTAAGGAAGGGTATGGTCACTAACTAACTAGTTATTAGGTAGAGGAGATTGAAGGGAAGGGACCATGGATGAGCCATCTGAGCCTGCACCTTTGATTTGCATAGTGGTGTGTATTTCCAATTTAATCTTTAACTTACCAAAGAAAGCTTGTCAGAATGAAATTTTTTAAATGGGGATGTTTCCCCAAGCTGATTTCTAGGTTTGAATAGCTGCAGTCTAGTAATTCATGGCCTTCTGTTTTGCCATATCAGGGTGGAGAACGCAAAAATGTTATGGTAACAAAGACTGTCCTCATGTTGATGGTCACAAGGTCCCTTAATTAGAGAAAAGCTCCTTACAGCCTATGATGTTTGAGGCTCCAGCACTGTAAGGAGCCATTGCCTATTAAATTTGACAAAATGATGGCTAGGCGGTAAGCTATGATTTTTGACAAATTTTTGATGATCAGAAAAGTAAGTCTATCATATCTATTATAGGCTGAGTCTAGAGCATTACTACCTTTTTTTAAGAAGGACTTTATTAATGCCCACTTTGCCAGTGGGCAGTTAACAATGGTTGAATATAGAGAGACATTGGGGCTACACTAAATTGTCTCTCTCCAGTATCTCTCCTCTCTCCTGCTGTCTTTATAACTTTTTTAATCACTCTCACTTTTTTATTTTTCTCTATGTATACTATTATTGTGTAGTTTGTGAACATTAGTGGCACACACATGGGACTCCCTAGTATATACTATAATTGATTTTGCCTTTTGTCAATTGTCTACAACCAATTTGGACAATCAATGGGTGAAGCCTGTGATATGTAGAAACACTATATATTTTAAAGTTTTGTGCCTAAACCATGTTATGACTAAGGCCTTATAGGCTGAAACGCGTCAACTGATTTTATCAGCAGTAGTGTACTCTGGTTTTTGAATAAAGATGAAGATTTTTCAAGAGCTACTACTGGTGTGCGGATCATCTTTCTATATATGCACTCAGTGAAACGGCTGTGGAACGGACACCCGGGAACTCTTTCCTTGGTGATTGGTATGGGTAGCAGCACTGTTGCTTCTGTTTGCATTTTAGACATTAGGGGTTGCCTTGCTTCCCTAGGGCTCTTTTGAAACTTGTTAAATGTGCAATCTGGACCCAGCGGTTTAGTATTGGGGCAGCAGAAATTACGTACAATTTCTGCAAGGCAAATTTCAGCGTGATGCAATCTATGTCTTATTAAAATACATTTGGAAAGTTTAGCTTGGAAAAAAAAACTTCACTATCCCCACGCTGAGGTTAATAATCAGATATCAATTTTGAATAATATTGGAAGAAAACCAAAGCAGTTTTAGAAGACTTTCGTTTATTCAATCCCTTGGCATCAGTAATGTGGGTATATTGGTAATTGGGGTGTTGACCCCTCACTAGATCAAATGTGAAACCAAGTAATCTGTACTTAGCATTAAAACCTAAAATTGAATTATGAATATAAATACAAGTGAATTATAAGTGCTTTGGCAACAACATTTACTGAATGAGTGATCATAAAAGGATTATATACTTCATGTTAAAAAATAAAAAATAATAATTTGAAAGTAGAAAATAACACTATAATAACACTATAGAGTATGTGAACAGTAGCACTCACTGAGACTTTCATACATATATCGAGTAAAAAAATTGTGTTGTGTTGTGCTGTCCATTTGACGAATAAATCACACAAGTTGTAATATAATGTACAATACAATACCAATGTGTTTTGTCACAGAGTCCTATGCTCCTGGACAATGCTGGTTGTGAGATTAAATGCGCATGGATGAGTTTAGATGGGATGTCATTGCGTGTGCGCACTGGTCAGAGTGGTGCAGTGTTTGTCTAATTAATTTTAAACATTTATATGAGTACTTCACTTTTATTTTACTAAATGATGTTCAGTTTTAGCACACTATGGAGTTTTTTCTGCATTTCCCTATGGCTAACATACAGTATTTGGTCTAAAATAATGAGAGTTGATGTGCGGGAGAGATTCCTCTAGACTGCCTGTGTTACACTCCACGGAGATAGAGCATTTGTAGACTTCCTTTGCTCTGAAGTCTCGCCTTCTGGTAAGTAGCTTTTATATGTGCAGGTGGTGGTGAAATATTGAAGCATTTGCACAGATGATCACTGGTGTTTTAGTCTGCGACTTTGATGCAGTATTGATCATATTATTTTTGACCACTGAGTTCACTTAGAGGATATGTAAAGAGTGTCTGGAAATTCACTTATTCACTGTGTGATTTAATATTTAAAGATACAGTGCAACACAATGTTTACTTTACTCCCACTAGATTAGCAAGCAGTTGACCAATCTTGTTTATGAATTAAAATATTACTTTATCATGTTCTTTCAATCACATATCACTATCATTTTTCATCATCGACCATGTGGAACAATTCTTGTCAGAGATAGGTTGTTTGTCTTGTAAACAAACTATTCTAGCTTTGTTACACACCTTCAAATAATTCTGCAGGGCACATTTTTTCTGTGAAGCTGTGTATGCTATGCTTTTTTCCCCCGCACAGTAGATGTAGCAGTTTCCCAATAGAGGGTGAGGTCCATTTATGGATTGGATTATGATAATCATATTTAATCTAATATTATTTCAAATAAGATTTAAATCATGCTTTATCTATGTCTCTATGTGAATTTTTACACAATGACAGAACATCTATCTGTCACACTGTGTATAATGAGATATTTTAAAAACCCTGTAGGCTTGTTGAATGTAGGTTTTGTCCACATAGTCAAGATAGCAGCTATAACCAGTAACAGTTGAGATGGATTAGAGCAGTGGTCCTCAACCCTGGTCCTCAGGGCCCACTAACAGGCCAGGTTTGCAAGATAACTGAAATACATCCCAGGTGATATAATTTGCTGCTCAGTGATTGCAGTATTCTAGTCTGCATCTTCCCAAGGTAATACTTAAAATCTGGCCTGTTAGTGGGCCCTGAGGACCGGAGTTGAGGATCACTGGATTAGAGCATAGAGGACCAGTTCAAGGTGCATGTTCTACTTTCACTGGGTCAGACAGACTCATGGCTGTAGGAATGCCCTGGGCGTAGAGTTTTTGAAAGTCATAAGGGTCCAGGTATTCCAATATGCCCACTAGACAAGGGTTTTTTTCTCTGCTAGGTATTTTCTAGGTTTTCAATATTGTCCATCAAAGCATACTGTCATTTTTGAAGTGCTCTGATTTGTAACTTGTAAGAATCCTTGGTGTCACCAATAGTTCTTACCCGTTGCTCCAATGATTTTGTTCTGGTCTCAGTTTTGAGAGAGGATAGAAGATCTGGGTTAAGGTTCATTGCTACCTCAACTGTATATGGCTTATTCATGATAATGGCTTAATCCAATGTCAAATGCCTGGGGGAAGTGACAAAATTGATGTCTGCCAACCTTGCTAAGTACACTAGGTTTTTAGTACTGGTAGGGTTGCACTTGGTATAAGGATTTTAGTTGAATAAATTAGAATTTCTTCATAACAGGTAAAAGGGCAGTGCACACTATCCATTGGTCCCAATTATTATGCATCTATGCTGGGTGAACTGCTGCAGAATGCTGTCTAGCCAGAGCTCTAGGACTTAGCGTTTTATCAAATCCATATATTTGCTTACTAGATTCAGAAATTAACTGAAACATTAGAGCTTCCCTGGCTGTCTTCCAGCAATGCCTCCCAAATGCATTAAGGGCAAACAGCCGGAAAGGTTAATGTAGGGTGACGGATAGCAGGAACACAACACAAAGTAAAATTTCCGGTTAGAAATCCAGACATGCAATAAAAGATTTAAATTGCCTTATAGTACCTAAGCCCAGGGGATAATTGGTGAAGTCCAAAAATGCAACACTTTGACATTGTATCACATTAAATGTGCCCAATTTCTTTGGAGCTAAATAAGACCAACTCACTTTTGGCATACTGAGAGAAAAACTGGCTCAGACAGATTTTGCAAAAGTGTGTCACGTGCATTCTAAAAGTGGCGCAGCATGAGGTAAACTCAAATACAAGTTCTAGACAGATATAAGAATATGGCATATTTTTCACCACTTTTACATAGCATGAGAGACATTTTCTCAAAATCTGTCTGTGCGATTCTTTATGAATTCCAGGAATTTTGTTATATGTACCATTCTTAAAAATTAGTTTTTGGGTAAAAAATGGTGTGTTATCCATGTTAAAATCATCCAGTCTTCATTAAATGAATCTAGGCATGCCCACACACCTTGAGGAACATCAACATTAGAATACCTTATTTTGCATATGGCATAACAGAATAATACAGAAGCAGTGCCTAAGCAAAGTGTTCCATCTTGTCCTTTTCATATTGCTCCTTGTCCTGATGAGAGTATAATAATGCTGTTCATAAGCTTCTGCCCTGGCCCTTCCTTATTGGTCAGAATACCAATTGACCAGTCTTCTGGCACATCATGAGCTATGCTCGTGGCTGAAGACTTAACATCAACTGACTTAATCTCCATTAGTGGTCTAGGACACCATATCTATGACACACCGAAAGCCCCCTCTTCTACCCTTGTTTGGTAATTACTACTTTCTTATGGGTCTTCTTGAGAAAACATTTCAAACATGGTTCTTCATTTAATTTAATTGCATATGCGTTTGTTATCAGGCACCATTGAAGCAAGGCCAGGAAAATGGAAACCTCATCAAGAGTCTGCGAAAAGACTTTGTACTACACCTTAGACTAACTTTGCCAATCTGAAACACATATGCCTATCAGCAGTGACTTATCATTCACTCCCACATAAAACCCATGGACCTGGATGGTTCCCAACCTGAGAATATTTTTGCAGGTCTGCTCTGCTTTATTCTGAATAGAGACAATAGAGTGTGCACTAATGATAATGTTTACTACTAAGTACAGCTATATCTGAAGTTTATATATATATTGTATACGCACACTCATTATATAAAAGGCAAATGTTCATGCAGCAGACAAAAGGCTACTTTTAATGTAAGGATAATCACTTTTAAAAGAAACTTCTGCATTAAGGGCTCACATTTGAATAATAACAATAATTGCAGTCATATCCTGTCACACTGTTATCTCCTAGTGAATGATGACTGCCTTCTGCTAAGCTGATAGAAGTTATGATTACACATGATATCTGGCACAACACAAAGCATGTTTAGTCACAAAAGATTACTAGAGCATGCTCAATGAGTTATTGTGAACTTATCTAAAGGCACAAATCATGCTCAATATATTATTGAAAATATCTAAAGGCATAAATCATGTTGCTGCTTTTGAAGGGCACAGTACATGATCCATGATCCCTAAGCACATTTATTTTTAGAAAGCTTTCCTGCAAAGCTTTGCTTTTAGTTTCTTCTTTTGTTGGCTTTAGAAAGCTAAATAACTAACTCCATTTTTACAGAAGTTCATATAATTTAGGAGGTATGATGATTTGGATGCATAATAAAGGAAAAAACAATTTAAAGTAGATCAAGTTCATAGAGTATGCAGATGTAGCATTTATGTACATTTAAATAAGTAAATTAAGAGTTTTTAAAAATAATTTAAATTACATAACTTTGAAATATAGCTAGACATTCAGTTAAAATAACTCCACTCCACATCATACAAAATCATAGCAGCTTCACAGACGTAATAAGTATATCTACCTTGTGGTGTGCAAGTGGTTCACCGGGAATTATGGCTAAAGATATTAGCCATAACACTGATATTGTTTTTTACAACAGTTGCTGGTGTTTATTGGGCTCACAGTTTCTGCCGGTTCACCTGAGAAATTAGCCAACTGGCCACACAGACAATCAAAGAGTAGATCCACTTTGATTGCCTCTATGGCCTTGGAGGATTGGAGCGACTTCTGGTCCAGGCTGGAAGTAAACGCATTTTTGTTTTTTTTGTTTTTAAAGCAAAAGATCCAAACAAATAATTTAATATTTTGCTTTTAAAGCTAAAGAAGAGATGTGGGGTCTTTTTGACGACATATCTCTCTAAAAAGAGGACCTGTCATCCTTATTTTTATTACAAGGGCTCTTTACAATAGGAATAAAAATGATTAAAAAAAATGAAAGGATTAGTGTAAAAAAAAAAAATAAAATAAAAAAAATAAAATAAATAAGAAAAAAAAAGTGCCCTATCCCTCAGTGCTCAATCGCAGAAGCAAACACATACGTAAGTCTCACATGCATATGCAAATTCGATTTGTACCACACATTTGAGGTATCGTCGCAAACGTTAGAGTGAGAGAAAAAATTCTAGCACTAGATCTCCTCTGTAACTCTGAATGGTAACGTGTAAAGGCGTTTAAAGTGTACCCTATGGAGATTTTTAAGTACTGTAGTTTGTGACATATTAGGTACATATTTATCCAGCATAACATTATCTTTCATATTTTACAAACAAATTTGGGTATATACTGTTTTTTAAAATGTATTAAACTGTATTTTTTCCAAAAAAATTGTGTTTGCAAAACTGTGGCACAAATACTGTGTAATATACAAAAATTTGACAATCACCATTTTATTTCCTAGTGCCTCGGGGGTTACAAGTAATTTACTAGCAAAAAATACTGATTTAAACTTGTAAACAAAAAGTGCAAGAAAAAGCCTGGTCTTAAAGTGGTAAAGGCTCTTTTTCTGAAAAAAGATTTTAATGTGACTAGATTGCATCAAGCTGAGACGTGAAACCACAGGCATAGCAAACAACCGGTAGTAATGGGGATGATTATTTCAACTGCTTTATGGCCCCACAAAAGTAAGAAGTAATGGCACATTTGATTCTTGGATCTGCAGGGGTCTGGCCATTTAAAAATGTAACAGTAAGTGCTTCCATAGTATTTAATATAATTTTTGACAGATTATAATTAGGGATGATCGAACTTTTCAAAAGTTCGGTTCGGCCAGAACATCCGAACTTCCCGAAAGTTCGACCCGGATTTCAGAACCCCATTGAAATCGATGGGACCCGAACTTCGGTAATCAAAAAACACCATTTTGAAGCCCTAAAACCCAATAAATGCCCCTAAAAAGTGCCTAGGGTTCTGGGTCATGCCCCAGGGACTATTAATCACACAAAAAAAGTTCTTAAAAATTGTCATTTTTGATAGAGAGCCAATTATTGAAAAAAAAAAATTAAAAAAAATTTCTTTGGATTTAGTGTCTGGGGGAGGGGGGGGGTCTAAAAAGTGTACCTGTGAAGTTTCAGCTCTGTAGCATGTCCAGAACCATAAAAAAAAAGATCGTTTGTATTAGGTCACTTATAGAACAGGGATATGGCTCCGCTATTTTCACACCTTGCCGGTTTAGTAGCAAGCGTTTTTTTGGGCATTTTTTGGGGGACTTTGGAGGCAGGCAAAACATCTGAACTTCTGTGTAGGGGTATATATACATACACCCATGTCTGTATATAGACACATACACATATATAGGTGTGAAAATAGCAGAAACATATGCTTGCGCTAATTCACACTAATATGGCTTCTCTCCTATAACACTTATATATGTGTATGTGTAAAATACATATAAGTGTGTGTGTATATATAACCCTATACAGAAGTTCAGATGTTTTGCCTGCCTCCACAGACCCCAAAAAAATGCCCAAAAAAAACACCTGCAACAACACACCTGGGAATTTTTGTTTGGCGCAGGCATTTTTTGGGCATATTTTTGGGGTCTTTGGAGGCAGGCAAAACATCTGAACTTCTGTATAGGGTTATATATATATACACACACACTTGTATATATTTATACACATACACACATATAGGTGTTATAGGAGCAGAGTCATATGCCTGTTAATTATTTAATTAGCGCAAGCATATGTTTCTGCTACTTTCACACCTATATATGTGTATGTGTATATATACAGACATGGGTGTATGTATATATATACCCCTACATAGAAGTTCAGATGTTTTGCCTGCCTCCAAAGACCCCCAAAAAATGCCCAAAAAAATGCCTGCGGCAAAAAAAAATGCCCAGGTGTGTTGTTGCAGGCGTTTTTTTTGGGCATTTTTTTTTTTTTTCAAATTATATCTTTATTTCTTTAAATTCAGTTACATAAGCATTTAATACATTTTAACTTCCAAAATTATAATATACAAAACATCTATGTCCCACATTCGGGACAGATATCTTTCTTAATATTCTATAAATGAATCCAAATCTCCCATTTTTCCTTATCTTTTCCTTCTCTCCCCTTCCCCCCTCTCCTCTGAGGCCCTAACAAAAAAAAAAAAAAAAAGGAAAACAAAAGAAGGGATAGTTAATACTCTGTTATTCTAATTTATCTATTTTCTATATGCTAATGGGCTGGTTCTTGCTCTATGATTACAGATTGGCCTTCCTCTGAATTAGTATAATCTTTCCACTGTTTCCATTTCTTCTCATATTTATCCGTTTGTTGGCGGGCTGATAGAACCAGTTTCTCCAGATTGCTAATCTCCTCCACTTTCCTCATCCACATGTTTATATTAGGTGGCTCAGTCTCTCTCCATCTAAGGGGTATATATATCTTTGCTGCATTTACTAGATGGGGTATAATAGATTTTCTATAATTTTGCACCGGTTTACTGGGGGCGTGGAGCAGAAAGAGAGATGGTTCTTTAAGAAAATTGCATTTCATAATCTTCTGTATTGTCCTCCAAATCTGTTCCCAAAACACTTCTAGTTCAGGACATGTCCAGAATATATGAAGCATTGTCCCTCTCCCTGCTCCACATCTCCAGCAGCGGTCGGTATTTGCTGCAGAAATTTTATTCAATTTAGCTGGGGTATAATACCATCTGGTAAAGATCTTATAATTCAGTTCTTGAATTCTAACACACATTGAGGTTGAAAATACTGACTTAATTATTTGATTTTCTTGTTCTATTGAAAATATGGTACCCATTTCCCTTTCCCATTCCCTCAGGAACGGAAGTTTTCGCCGTTCTGCTGATGTCATTATCAGGGAGTACAATTTTGATATAGTATGTTCCAAAATCACATTCTGGATACATATTTTTTCAAAAGGTAATATAGTTTTATATATACAGACATGGGTGTATGTATATATACACCTACACAGATGTTCGGATGTCATGCCTGACTCCAAACATCTCCTCTAAAAAGCCCTATAAACGCCTGCAGCAAAAAGAATGCTCACAGGTGAGAAGCCATATTAGTGCACTGAATGTGACACAAGAGAAACAATCTTTTCTCTATAGCGGTCACCCTGATATGGAAGGGTGTTGTCACCCTGCCATAGCAGTCACAGTCAGTTAACCGTACACTACACTATGGTCCCCTTACACTTAACACTTTCCCTACAGAAACTGAATAATTAAATCTAACTATAGTGGAAAATAGCACCCTAACTACACTAGATATCCCTTTCCTCACACTAAAAATTGCTAAATGACACTTTGTAACAGAAGTCACAGAACTGCTTCCACTCTCTTCCATGTCCCTGTATAACAATGCAAGGAATTTGGCGGGGGCTATCTTATATACTGGGGGGCGTATTCACTAATATGGACCCCCTAGTCACTCCAATCACATTCCTAGCATTCTCCTGCCCCCTCAATTGGCTTTTACTGATGGTTCTGGTCCAATCACGGGCTTTTAAAGCCCATTTCCTGAACCATTGCATTTTGGTCGGTTCTGGTTGCCGAATTCCGAACTTTTTCAGCAAAAAGTTCTCAATTCGGCCGAACCTCGAACAGCCAATGTTCGGGTCGAACCGATGGTCGACCCGAACCGTTCGATCATCCCTAATTATAATTTAATTGCTACCAGTTTACCTCATTACCCGGTTCCCTAGTATGACATGACATGACATGACATGATATATATATATATATATATATATATATATATATATACTTTTAAGTACAACATATGTAAGGACAACAACACACATAATATAAATTACACTGCAAGCAACATACAGTAATTAATTAACATTCAGTGTGTGTCAGTTTGCTTAATCATTTATAATTAGCAACTTTTGAATACTTTCCATTTTCCTTTTTTGTTCTGAAAGACAATTCATTATGTTCAGCTAAAACCTAATTAGCCATCTCTTGATTTTTTTTCTCAAAATGAGCACTAGGTTAATAAAAAGTATAAGTTTAAATGCAAAGTCCATATTAAATTTTGAAAGTTTGAAAACAAATCTTCTCATGGTTTTATAAATAACCATTAGAAAGCAGACAGTAGAAACTGCTACAGTTTTGCCCAAAAAATGTACTTATACTTATACTGCTCTGCGTAATGATCAGAGACACACTCGCTTTGATTCACTAAAACTGGAGAGTGCAAAATATGGTACAGCTGTGCATGGTAACTAATCAGTTTCTAACTTCAGTTTGTTTAGTTAAGCTTTGACAATAAAACTTGGAAGCTGATTGGTCTCTATGCAGAGCTGCACTGGATTTTGCACTCTACAGTTTTAGTAAATCAAGCCCCATATGCTGCCATAGCATACAGTGTCACTGATCAATAATCAGAGTAGTACAACATCACCATAGTGATACTGCACTACTCTATTAACAGTGATCATGTCAGATCACTTTAATTATTTATTTATTTATTTATTTCACTTTTTCAGCATGTAGTACAGTGCCCAGCACTGTAAAGACATAATAGTCTGTAGCATTAAAATAATATAAAGATCTGCGCTGCTCCTCATAGATAAATATATAAAAATGCCATGTACAAAAACATATTTCTCCTACATTGCGTGAAAATTTTAAATTATATGAATTTTTGAAAGTGCATTTGTTATCAAAGAATGTGCATCTGTGCATAAATATAATATATATTATATATAAGGGAAAAGGGGGACTTTAAATGATGCAATGGTATGCAGCTGATAAAAAGTATAACAGTAATGTTTATTTGATGATCTGATAAAGACAAGAAGACCATAACATTTACAGCAAAAAAATGTTAATGTTGGAAAAATTTAAGCCAGTTGTGTATATATATATATATATATATATATGTGTGTGTGCTCCCCTCCCGTGTCCCCACTCACCGGACAATGGACAGGATGAGCGTAGCTGGTGAACTAACAATGAGGTGCACACCCCTATCCGTCTCCTTGATAGGGTCAGGTGTATTCCTTCCTGGTAAGGTCTAGGTCTCCTGGATATCAAATTTCTATATATTCTCCTTATACAAATGGCTCCCAGTGTAGGTTTTTCATGTGGGCAGGAAAAGAAAACTCCATAGTGTAAAACTATAGATGTTTATTTAGTAAAATATAACTCACTTACAGTTAAAAATCAATCTGTTCTGCTTCCTGAAATCTCATGATGGATGCCATTCCCGTTTGCGTTCCAACCACCGGAAGTGACCAGACGTGATGTCAGATGTTAGGTGTTAGGCGTCCTCTTAAGTCATATTTTTCATTTAGTTATCCTGGCTTAATATATGAGTATACATCATATAATACATATTCCTAATCACGGGTCTATTCACATTCCTAGGCTGTAGCATTGCAGCCTGTGTTTACATTTTCATCACCGTGATTGGCCGATCACAGAGGCCCTGTACCCCAATCTGTAATCTTCTGTTCCTGGTAGACACAGAGATCACAGATGAAACCAATGAGCAGCCCCAAGGCTAAGCCTTAGCACCCAAAAGGGTAGATCATAAGGGTACATCCTCCCAGAATACTGCTTGTCCTGCCCAGCCACTGTATATACAGTGCCTTGTGAAAGTATTTGGTCCCCTTGAACTTTGCGACCTTTTGCCACATTTCAGGCTTCAAACATAAAGATATAAAACTGTAATTGTCTTGTGAAGAATCAACAACAAGTGGGACACAATCATGAAGTGGAACGAAATTTATTGGATATTTCAAACTTTGTTAACAAATAAAAAACTGAAAAATTGGGCGTGCAAAATTATTCAGCCCCTTTACTTTCAGTGCAGCAAACTCTCTCCATAAGTTCAGTGAGGATCTCTGAATGATCCAATGTTGACCTAAATGACTAATGATGATAAATAGAATCCACCTGTGTGTAATCAAGTCTCTGTATAAATGCACCTGCACTGTGATAGTCTCAGAGGTCCATTTAAAGCACAGAGAGCATCATGAAGAACAAGGAACACACCAGGCAGGTCCGAGATACTGTTGTGGAGAATTTTTAAGCTGGATTTGGATACAAAAAGATTTCCCAAGCTTTAAACATCCCAAGGAGCACTGTGCAAGCAATAATATTGAAATGGAAGGAGTATCAGGCCACTGCAAATCTAAAAGTTTGAAATATCCAATAAATTTCATTCCACTTCATGATTGTGTCCCATTTGTTGTTGATTCTTCACAAAAAATTACAGTTTTATATCTTTATGTTTGAAGCCTGAAATGTGGCAAAAGGTCGCACAGTTCAAGGGGCCCGAATACTTTTACAAGGCACTGTATGTAGGCACTTCAGTTTATATCAGCATATGTCAGTATTGCTGAAAAAATGGCGTGGGGTTCCCCCTAAAATCCATACCAGACCCTTATCTGAGCACACAGCCTGGCTGGCCAGGAGAGGGGTGGAGGCGAGCGAGTGCCCCCCCCTCCTGAACCATACTAGACCACAATGCCTCAACATGGGGGGTGGTGCTTTGGGGCGGGGGGCTCTGCCCCATTCTCAAAGCACCTTGCCCCCAAGTTGATGGGAACAGGGGTCTCTTCCCAACAACCCTGGGCTGTGGTTTTGGGGGTCTGCAGGGGGAAGCTTATTGGAATCTGGAAGCCCCCCTATGTGAATGGATATCGGGTACATTGTACCCCTACCCATTCACCAAAAAAGTGTACAAAAAATAAAGACAAAAGTCAGTTTATAAATAAAGTCCTTTATTACCACTAGCCGACTGATTACAGTGATATTACCGTGGCAGTGCGGCTCCCCTGGGTCCAGCGATGTAGACCTACATCGCTTGACCCCTAGTGGTCTCAGCGGCGTGCGGGCGGGAGGGCCAGAGGAGGAGAGGCGGCGATCGCTGCCTCCCTTCCCTGATCATCGGGGAAAGTGTGAGAAGACTCGCCTGCTTATGTAAACAAAGCAAGCTGATCTTCTCAGTGATAGATAGGGAGAGATCACAGGATTCAGCATAGCTGAACCTGCGATCTATGTGTCTCTCGCAGAACCCCCGCCCTCCCCAGGTCAGTAAGCATGAGGCATACATTTAATCCCTTGATCACCAACAGTGTTAACCCCTTTCTTACCAGTGTCATTATTACAGTAACAGTGCATATTTATAGCACTGATTATTGTAGTAATGTCACTGGTCCCCCCAAAAGTGTCAAAAATGTCAGTTAGGGGTCCGATCTGTCCGACGCAATGTCGCAGTCTCGCAAAAAATTGCAGATCGCCGCCATTACTAGTGAAAAAAAAAAAAACAATAAAAATTACATAGATCTTTCCCGTAGTTATTAAATGCGATAACTTTTGCACAAACCAATCAAAATACGCTTATTGCAATTTTTTTACCAAAAATTTGTAGCAGAAAACAAATTGGCTTAAAATGTTAAAAAAGTTTAGATTTTTACATTTTTTTTTTGGTGGGGGGGGGGGGGAGATGTTATATAGCAGAAAGTGAAAAAAATATATATATATATATATATATATATATATATATATATATATATATTTTTTTTTTTTTTTTCAAAATTGTCACTTTTTTTGTTTATAGCGCAAAAATTTTTTGTTTACAAAAGTTTTTATTAGAAAGTCATGTCAATAAACAAGGAACAAAGCTCATACAATGCAAGGCAAAAAACATAGGTAAGAAAGATCAATTACAAAAGTATCGTAAATACAACCAAGCAATTACACAACAATCCCAAACATGAAGTACAAGAACGTCAGGATAAGCTCACAATTGTTATATCAAATAAGTAGCAGAAAAACTGCATCACATACCAAGCCATATAAGGCATATCATTCTACCAGAGGTTTCCAAGGATCCCACTTAGCATGGAAGGCTGGCATAGAGTTGTGTAGGGAGTGGAATATCCTCTCGGAAAGTTTAATGTTTGCCATCCTTGTTAGAACTTGGGACCACATTAGATTGTTAGACTTCCAGTTTAGGGCAATCATCCGATGTATAGATGACATTCGAGTAGGAAACAACCTGGAAATAGGGGAAGGGACGTTAGGGACATGAGAATATAATAAGCACATCTTTGGGCTAAGATTTATCCCTGATCCCACACATTTTGAGAAGCACCGTTTGACTTTATTCCAAATAGGCTGCAGGCGACTGCAACTCCAAAAAAGATGCAGGAGTGTACCCTCCTCAGGACAACCCCGAAACAAAGGGGAGATACTGAGTTGTAAAAGAAGTGTAGTAAGGGGGGGGTCAAATACCACCTTGTAACTAGCTTAAGAGGCGATTCTCTACTGGTAGATGAGCGCGTGCATTTGCATAGATTATCAATCATGGTTAGCCATTCTGGGACTGAAATTGTACATCCCAAATATTCTTCCCATTTGATCATGTATTTTAGTTTATCTGGTAATGGGGAGCAGTTGAGAAAATTGTATAATCTAGAAATAAGGCCCCTGTCCCTAGAAGAGGAGCAGCAGATATACTCAGATGGTGTGTGTAGGGTCAAGGAGCCTTGGGCCTGGAAGAAATTCTTAACGATCTCGTAGTGAACCTTTTCCGAAATGGGAAGACCATGTAATCTATTAAGTTGATCAAACATGCAAAATGTGTTGCAAGCTGATAATGTTATAAGGGAAACTAGGCCCCTGGAGATCCAAGGCCGTAGATCATCCACCTTTAATGGGAAGGCTGGAGTATCCAAGGCCGCTAAAAATGAGATCAGGGGGGTAACCTCGGACACCAGTCTGCAAGTGGTCTTATATCTCTGCCAGATCTGATATAAATGACTGACAACTTTGTTGGATTGTGAGAGGAATCTGGGGGGGGGGGTCGAAGCGCACCAAAGTATGGCTTGTAAAAAGAGTGGGGCGATTGATATCTTTTCAAAGAGTAACCAGGGTATATTGTTATCTACTGAGTGCCATTGTGCTAATTGTGTGAATTTTGCTGAAAGGTAGTAAGACCATATGTTCGGCAAACCCAGACCACCCACAGATTGAGGGGCATGTATAACCTGCTTATTGTATCTGGGCCTCCTCCCATTCCAAACAAATTTGGAAATATCACGCTGAAAGGAGGCAATATGGGATTTAGGTACATTGATGGGGAGGGCTCTAAAAAGGAATAGTAACTTAGGCAGAATAATCATTTTTACTGCTGTGCATCTACCCAAAAAAGAGATAAAGTATGACGACCAAGATTTCAGCAGCTCGCTTCGTTTTTTAAATATAGGGGGAAAATTGGCTAAATATAGGGAATCGTGGAGTGGTGTGATATATATGCCAAGGTATTTGAATGATTTAGTGCACCAGGTAAAAGGAAAACGTTCTCTAATGGAAACCTGCAACCAGTTAGGAAGATTTATAGGCATTAAGGAGCATTTGGGGATGTAAACACTAAGGCCAGATATAGAGCTGAAAGCCTCCAGCGCTATCAATAGCTGTGGTAAGGAGATATGAGGATTTGCTAGAAATAACAAAACGTCGTCTGCGTATAGACTGAGCTTAAATTCTTTCCCCCCTTTAAAATAGCCACTAATATTATCATTATTTCTGATAGAGCAGGCCAGGGGCTCAATTGCTAAAGCAAAGAGCAAAGGGGACACCCCTGCCTGGTTCCCCGCTTAAGATAAAAAAAATCAGAGGTGCAACCTGGCAGGCGGACTCTCGTTTGGGGGGGGAGTCATACAAGGCTCTAAAGCCGTGGATGAGCCCATCTCCCAAACCAAACCTAGGTAGTAAATTTTCCATGTAGGACCAGCTAACGCTGTCAAATGCCTTGTGGATGTCTAGGCTGACTAAGCATGTTGGAGTCTTAAAAGCGTTGGCGTCCTGAATGATGTTGGTGACTAGTCGGATGTTATCCGTAAGCTGCCTACCTGGAATAAATCCTGTCTAATCTGGGCTGATGAGCTGAGTTATGCTACTGGCTAGTCTGTTAGCGAGAAGGCGACCGAAGAGTTTAAGGTCATTGTTCATAACCGAGATGGGTCTGTAATTCTGGGGAAGGGAATGGTCTTTATCAGGTTTGGGGATAAGGGACATATTTGCAAGGAGCATCTCCTCAGGGAAACTGCCACCTCGAAGAACGTCATTAAAAAGTTTAGTCAATCTGGGTATCAAAAGGGAGGAGTAGGTTTTATAATATAGGGTGGAAAATCCGTCAGGACCCGGGGCTGTGGAAGTTTTTAGTGATTTAATAATGTCTGACAGCTCCGCATCGGTACAAGGTGCCTCAACTGCCTCCCTCTGCTCAACCGTGAGTGATGGAAGGTGTAGCTTATCCATCCATGCATTAAATTTAGAGGAGGATGTGCAAGTGGAGGAGGCTTCTGAAAGAAGATTCTTATAGAATTGTGTGAAGATGTGCAGTACTTCTTTAGGGTGCGAGACAACCTTACCATCCTGTCTTCTTAGTTTATATACATGGGCGGGTCTAATATTTTGAGAGAGTTTCCTTGCAAACATTGTGGATTTAGTGTTGCTATTAATGATGAATTTGGCTTTGGACCATTTGAGAGCCCTCTCGGTATCCATAGAAAGAACCTCATCTAAGGCCCTTCTCTTAGTAGATATCTGATCTGGAAGATTTGGAGAGGGGGAGATGCTAAGAAGGTTATAGAGATGGTCTAGTTATTTTGTTAATGATTTAATTTCAGCTAATCTGATTTTGTTTTTTGCATAGGCAAGGGCAATTAGTTTACCCCTGATTACAGCTTTATGGGCTGTCCAGATGGTGGAAGCAGGAGTATCAAACGCCTCATTAATCGTAAAATATTCCTTTATAGAGGAAGAGATCTGGGCAGCTATTGTAGGGTCATTAAGTCTCCAGTTAAAGGATAATCTCTCCATGCTGATACCATTCGCCTCAAATGAGACTATCTGGTGATCCGACCAAGGGCAGGCGTGGATATGAGCATCTGATGAGTTTGTCAAAAGGACAGGGGTACAAAAAATATAATCCAGTCTAGCAAAACTGTCATGGGGATGTGAATAATGAGTGTATGATCTACACCCAACATTATGGGCTCTCCAAGCGTCCACCAGCTGCGAGTCCCTAAGTGCTCTGGTCAAGCCTCTGGGGAACGGATTTGATGAAGGCACTACTCTGCTCCTATCAAGAAGGGGGTGGGCTGTCAGATTAAAATCCCCACCCACAATCATATGAGGGGAATCAAAGTATATCAAAGAAATTTTTAAAGAAGGCTGCGGGAGCATCATTTGGGGCATAAAGCGAAACAATTGTGATCTGTTTGCCAGCAATACAACCTTTTAGTATTAGAAAACGACTCTCCAGGTCACAATAAGAGGATGAGACATCGAACATAATGCTGTTACGGATAAAAATTGCCACACCCCGTGTTTTGTTGTCAAAGGATGAACATCTAAATTGTTGAAGAGATTTATTAAAAGATTTTGGGTGTTTATCCGTGGCAAAATGGGTTTCCTGTAACAGCAATATGTCTGCTCACAGACGTTTGTATTGCTTAAATGCCTTATGTCTCTTATGAGGGGAGTTGAATCCCTGTACATTATGTGAAATGATCTTAAGCCCCATGGCAATTAACTCTGTAGCAAACATCACTGCTGGAAAGCTGTATCATAGAAAAAAAAAATAATTGTAATCTGAGAGAAACTGTTATGCCTGGGAGAGGTAGGTATAAAATCTGTGGAACGACCAACTAGGTTGAATCCGAGCTCAACAACCCTGGCTCTGAAATCCAACCCAGTGGGACTGCATGTATTGTACAAAGCTGACCGACTGACTTTCTGAAACCATTTCTTATGTTTGTCCAAAAAAAAACAATAACCAAAAGTATAAGAATGACAGTAATCCTCAAGAATTCGAACCCTACATGGGAGATGGGTAAAAACAGTAACCCCATCCATTGAAACTTGTACACGTGGACGATAAGGTCCAACAGCCATCCGTGGGAATCCGCAGCCAGCCCTGCTGAGGCCATAGGCCCAGAAATGAACTGGTGTGAGGCCAGGGTGCAGATTAACACGAGACGGTTTAGTAGGGACAAACCAGTGGGAGGGGAGAGAGAGAAACATGGAATAAACAAAATGGAAGCTTTCAAAACAGTAATAAGCTTTGTTAAGATATAGCCTTGTGCCGAGAGATGCCGCCACCCGGTCACCGAGGCGAGATACACTGCACCAAATTCCTGCGCGAAGGGCACTACCATCACCGCATGCCCACCCCTTGGTGTGAGGCGGCCATGCTGCGACAGGGCCCAGAACAGAACCGCAAAGCCCTCAACTCGATAAGAGCACAAAAGATGATAACTATTCAGAAATAAAAATAAAATAGTGCAAAAGGGGATTCAAAACATCAATTGCTTATATAGAACCGTCTCTGAAGGGATTTCGCCATCTTCGCTGATCCCGTCTTGTTGCTGGGGTGGCCCAAATGGGTGAGGGTCTAAGAGTAACCTGTTGGTGGACTGCAGGTTCAGCCTCCATAAGTCCCAAATTGATGAGAAGTTCCTTGCCTTCTGCCATGTTGTACACCACATAAACTGACCCATTGTGGGGAACAGTGAGCTTAAAAGGAAAACCCCATCTATATCTGATTCTGGCCGCTTGCAACACAGGTGATCTCCTTCATTTTGCGGCATTTCTCCAGGGTGGCCTGGGAGATATCAGGGAAAATCTGGATCCTGTTGCCGTCTAGCAAGATATTTGAAGTGTTTCTAGAAGCACGAAGTATGTCTTCTTTAACCAATAAATCCTTAAGACAAAGAATCACATCCCTAGGAGGCTTATCAGGTGGGGGTTTAGGGCGCAGGGCTCTGTGAGTCCTATCACATATGAATGCAGATTCAGGCCTGTCAGGAAGCAGATCACAGAAATGTTTGGAGACCGCAGGGATTAGTTCAGACACTGACTCACGAATGCCCCTGAGACGCAGGTTATTCATGCGGCATCTATTGTCCAAATCCTCCACCTGGGACTGGAGCAAAGTATAGTTGTCAGAAAGAAGCTCAAAATCCTTCCTGAGGTCGTTATGAGCAAGTGAGAGTTCATCATGCTTTGTTTCAAGCAGGTCAGTGCGGCCACCCAGTGCAGCTATCTCCTGTGTCAGGGTGTTAGTAGATTTGTGGACTTCAGATTGGATCTTATCTGCCAACTTCTCATACATGGCTGTGAACCCGGCATCCAGATCAGCTTTAGTGATAGAATGTGAATACTCACGGTCCCCTGGAGGAGTAGTGGCCGACGAGGGCGGCTGTGTGGACAGGCAGCGTGGGAGAAGACCGGGCGCCATCTTTAGTCATCCCTGTAACCTCTTTAGTGCGGAGCAGGTAGGTCGTTAAAGAGTGCTGTGGCGGACGGCCCCGTTGTTTCTTTTTGGCCGAAGGCATGCACGACTTGTTCCTGGGGGGGTGCTGGGTGTAAGATGCCGAAAAGGTTTTAAATTGGCCCCGAGGAAGCAGTTTTTTCTCTCTCCCCTCCGGCGGAGCTGAGACTCTAGCGACCGTCCAGCTTCGCGCTGCGCATGCGCCCCCTATAGCGCAAAAAATTAAAATTGCACAGGTCAAATACCACCAAAAGAAAGCTCTATTTGTGGGAAAAAAGGACGTAAGTTGATCATCAGGGGACACTATTTTTTAATTTGTATTATTTGATAAAGGACTTTTCCAAAACTGGCTTTTGTCTTTATTTTTTTGTATACTTTTTTGGTGAATGGGTAGGGGTGCGATGTACCCAATATCTATTCACATGGGGGGGGGCGGGATCTGGGGGCCCACTTGTTAAAGGGGCCTTCCAGATTCCGATAAGCCTCCCCCTGCAGACCCCCACAACCACAGCCCAGGGTTATGGGGAAGAGACCCCTGTCCCCATCAACATGGGGGCAAGGTGCTTTGAGTAGGGGGGCAGAGGCCCCCTGCCCCAAAGCACCCACCCCCCCATGTTGAGGACATGTGGCCTGGTATGGTTCAGGAGGGGGGGTGCTCAATCACCCCCACCCCATCCCCATCCTGGCCAGCCAGGCTGTGAGCTTGGATAAGGGTCGTGTATGGATTTTAGGGGAAACCCCAAGCCATTTTTTTTACATTTTGGCGTGAGGTTCCCCTTAAAATCCATACCAAACCCGAGGGGCCTGGTATGGATTTCGGGGGGACCCCATGCCGTTTTTATTTCATTTTTTTTATCTGTATTGCCGGGAGCCAACAATACATTACAGCCGCGAGCAAGCTTAAATGAAATTTTTTTTAGAAATGTCAAATTTGCTGCAGCAGGCTACATACATCGCACAAATGAATTTTTCATTTTTATTGTTTCACTTTAAGCATTATTAAAATCACTGCTCCTGTAAAAACGATTGTTTAAAAAAAAAATGTTTGCATTGATTCATGTCCCCCAGGGCAGTACCCAGATCCCCATACACTTTTTTGGGCCAATAACTTGCATTTAAGCCTATAATATTAGGACTTTTGATTTTTCATGTTCGTGTCTCATAGACTTTAATAGAGTTCCCATGTTCGATAGAACATTTCCCCTCTTCGAGATGTTCTTGTGCGAACCAACAGGGGGGTGTCCGGCCCATCACTGTTTCCCAATATTCTCTGTGATAATGGAATCCAGAATTGCTCAGCTCTTAGTGTTTCTGGGTTCAGAGTTCAAAATCCTGGCTGAGAAGTCAAACAAACAGCTGATCAAGAACACTCCTGAAGTGGAGGTAAGGAGAGACATTAGGAGTGTCATTGGCCCCTGATGTCTCCATAAAGAGAACCTGTCACCTGTCAATCCTATCACTTGGGGGCTTATGATAGCAATAGGTTTAACTATTAAAAAAAAAAAAAATCAAAAATCAAAAAATTTAAATTATAATAAAATGAATAAAAATGTAAAAGCAACTCCATCACCCAGCACACATGAATGTGAATGTGTAAATTCTGATTGTGCCACACATATGAGGTACCTCTATGAAATTCAGAGTGAGAGCAATCATTCTAGGAACATCAGTTACTGTTAACTATAAATTTATGACCTGTAAATGCTTTTAAAAATTTACCCTTTGACAATTTTAGTACCATATTTTTTGTCATTTGATGGGTGTGCACAATTTAAAGCTTGGCATGTTTGATATCTATTTACCGAATGTAACCCCATATTTTCTACTTACTAAAAACCTTTGCACAAACATTGTGCCACATAAAAATTGTAACTGCCATAAGTTTTTTTACAGTGCCTCTGACTTCAGGGATCAGTCATTTTTTACATTTTCAAATCTGTGCGAGAAATTACAAAATTGCCCTGGGTGCCAAGAGAATGCCAAGGGTTTAGAGGAAACAGACAAGAGGGTAAAGTATAGGACTGGTGCCCATTCATAAATCTTGTGTTCACAATATAAACAAGCTGTTCTGCCTAAAGAACTCACTATTTAAATCAGCTGGATATCAATCATGTACACTCCAGTACCCCAGGACTTATTATTCCAGGAGCCTCTACCTGTATGGGAGTCAATGGTAATGATCAAAGAAGTGCAGAAAATTGAACACATATGTGGGGCTGATACTAGATGAGACCTTGTGACAGACACTGAAAATCACTGCAACACAGACTAACAGACGATGGTAAAAAGTACAAACAGCAAATTGAAAAAACTGGGGAGACCTATATATATTGAGATAGACAGCAAGTTACTTGTGAGTGTAAGATAAAGTTTTTTCAGGACTGAGGGTAAAGGATGAAGGTAAATGAATTAGGCAACAAATACTAGGATAAAGATTAGCAGGGGTAAACTGGTGGAATAACAGTAAAAAAGGAAAGCACGTTGAATACAGACAAAAAGCTTAAGACAACTCGTACAAGCATTGCCAAAACTTGCTAGGATTATGAAAGCCCTAGGGCACACAAAGGCACATTGATAAAACAAAATGTGCACAAATACCATGCAGTAGTAAATAGGGGGCATAGCAGACTATGCCTAACAGTGAGTGTGGCTTATGGAGAATAGAAACTAGTTTCCCAACTATACACACTGCACACGTGTGCTGCAATCCACTAACAATGTTTCTTAATCACTTTGCTATGAGCCACAATTTCACAGATGCACTTACTTCTGAGGATGGGCTTCATGGTCATTCTCAATTATACCTTTTTACTTTTCTAGTGATTATTAAATCTCTGATCTATACTTTGGTCTGCTACTCAACAACCATGGGCATTACTAAGCAACTGAAAAAAGATCTGAAAATGAAGCTTACTGATGCCTACTGACCAAAGGGAGTTATTAAAACATTGCAGGACATTCCAGCTCACAAGGTCCACTGTCCACAATGTTATCAAGAAATGTCAGTTTAAGAAAACTGTGGAAATCAAAGAAAGATCATGAAGACCAAGAAAATTGCTGGGAAAGGCAAAGACAATCCCTCATATGACTGCAATGGATATACAGGAAGGTTTACCTCACACAGGATCGGTAATGCATTGTTCCACAGTGCAGTATTGCTTGCACAAACATGATCTGCATAAAAAAAACATCAGGTGTAAGCTTTACCTGTGACCTCATCACAATTGATATCTTATGGTTTGTTTAGGGAAAAAAGGAGCAGCATTTGATGAAAAAACACCTGGAAAACTGTTAATCATGGAGATGAACCCATTATGCTTTAGGGTCGTATGGCAGACAGTGACACAATAAATATTGTATTTGTAGAGGGGAACATGGGTTCTAATACATTTCTGCAGTTTCTAGATGCCAATATGAAACTGTCAGCCATGAAGCTAAAGCTGGAAAGGTATGGATTCTATAACAAAACAATTATACTAAATATACCTCAAAAGCCACCACAACCTACCTGAAAAAAAACAATCTAAAAGCATTCCCCTAATATAAACATCATTGGAACTCTGTGGATAGATCCTAAACCAGATCTGTAAACAGGATGGCCCAAGAATATCTCAGAATTAAAAGTGATCTGCAATGTAGAGTGGGCAAAAATCCCTGCCACAAGAACTGAAAGATTCCTACCCTAAAACAAAAGGCATCTACAAGCTGTGATTTCTGACAAAGGGGGTGTTACTAAATACTGGCTTATTAAGATATAAACATTTTTGCACATGGCAGAAATTATTATTTTACTTTGTTGCTATGTTACATTTCCTGCAGTATTTGTTTACTACATTTCACTTAGAAAATTAACCAAACATGCAATTCACTGTACAGTATTTCTGTATTTAGATTTCTGTATGTCAATTGCCTCAAGGCACAAGCTGTCACATTTTGATGTATTTTAATAATCATCGGAATATTCTTTCATGCCATGTCCACAAAAGACAGAGTGTAAAAAAATTTAATTTGGTCAGTGGAACCAAAACTTTAGTATGAAACTGTGTTTCCAGCTGGAAGCTTTGTTAAAGTGGAACTTCACTCTTCCAATCAACATTGGTTATTTTTAATCCTCATACTGCGAGTATTAGTAAATAGATAGGAAAGTATATCATATTTATTTAGAAAATTGTGGAAGATTGGGAAGGAGGGATTTTCCAGGCACATAGATTACTTAAAAACAATTTTATTCAAATTCCATAACATATAATATTGGGGAAAGGAAACAAATGATCACAAGACAAAAAATTGAAAATATATATGAAATAAAATTGACTGGAACCAAAATTGGCTGAGCAGTCAAATAAGTAACATACAGTAGTTATTCTCGGTATAGTCATGCATAATTACAATGCTATTGGTCAAAAAATACGACTATAAATACGAGACGAAAATGCTGTCAGAGGTCAATCCAATGGCAAGCACTATCCTGTATATACTCAGATAATGGTGACAAAGAGTAGTGGTTCAATTGCTCAACATGTTTCGCCTCATATAGAGGCTTCGTCTGGAGCCTACTTGTAATTAGAATGGATAATTCTGTATGGAACATAAAATATATGATTACTAGTAATACAAGTTATTTCCAAAAAATGTGTCATATAAATAACGTCTAAAGTTTGAGAACCACATGCATGTTCATGGTGACGTATCCAATCACTGATTAGGTCAATGCAGAGCGGGCGAGCGGTGAAATCCCCGTGGGCGCAACGGATAATGCACCCCGGAAGTTTCCCGAAAGATCACATGTGGGGGACCACACAATAGCAATTTGTATAATGGGTATCAATAGGTCATACAGATACCAGTGGGCAATTGGTTTTATACATACCTGTATATTTGTTATGCAGGACAAACATCACCACAGAGACATGATAATTAATAACGAAGGGACATTCATGGATAGGTACAGAGCTAGGTATCATAACAAAGGGACTGGCCCAGGGGTGGTAAAGCCTGGGTGCCACCTAAGTAAGGACATAATAGTACATCAATTAATATTTATTTAAATGTCAAATATAATCAGAAAAACTACAGGGGACTATAGAAAAAGAGATATATTACCAGGCAAATCGTGATAAGATCTAGTATACACCCCCCAAAAACACCGTGTGGAGACATGCAATAGGATAAAAACTGAAGTAGCGAGGATAGTCCGGGAATAATAGTTAAATAGTGTGAGTTGCCAAAAGGGGCCTCATGTCTTACCAATACCAAACACTACAACTATAGAAGCATATCTCCATGTATTCAGTGGAAAAAGCCAGCAAAGTATACCAGTAGGTAATGGTGTATCGGTAGCCTGGAGTGGACGTAAATAAAGTAATGTTTAAAGTATACTAAATAGACTCTTGGTAATGATTGGCAAATAAAGTTGAGTCAATATGTGCCCAAAAAGATACCTTGTTTCAGCTCTGTCCTATGCCTCCATGATGTCTGCTCCGGATGGGGAACCGCCGCCATAATGAGGCCAGCGTGTATGGCCTCTTTATAGTGTGGACCCCGAAGAACAATATCATATTTATTTGTTTTAAACTTTTTTTTTTTACATTTCTTTAGTTACTTCCTGGTTTCATGCCTAGGCAAATGATGTCATACATCCAATGAGTCTACAGGAGGGGAGGAGAGGAGGAGGAGTTTTTCAGCTAAGCGCAATCTCCTGCATGCATACTTGAGCTAAGGCCAGAAATGCTAGGGGGGGGGGGGGGTTCAAAGGGATTTCTCACCAAAATAAAGCATGGAGACATAGTTGGATGGGGGATTTTGCTTTGCATATTAAAAATGAATTAAATAGTGTTTTTGGTTTGTGGTGCTCAGATGCAGTAAAGATCCACTTTAAGGATCTATCTTTGCAGAGGGGCATTGGGACAGCAATGGGACTTCAAATATTTTTGCAAATGTATGCAACAAAAACATCGGGTTTATGGTTACACAGTTAATTATTTGTTTTGCACTGACTAGCTAGTAACTGTGTTGGGAAAGTTTTTCATTTTATTATACAAGTGAAAAATTTTAGAGAGTACACCTATACACAACATTTAATTCCTGATCAGATGCAAAATTATGGGAGGCTAGATCTTTCTTCAGGATCAAAAACTTGACAGCTTATTTGAACATGAAAGGAGCAGCATATCATTGTTTTCATACTTGTGCTTTCCCTTACCACAAGTTATTGAATATGATATTTTCCTAATAATTTTTGTCAGACTTAAGGATTAAATTATTATATATATATATATATATATATATATATATATTTTTTTTTAGCCAGATTGTAGAAAGTGAATCATTTGTAATCTAATTTTCAACCAGCAGGTTTGTTTAGTCTAATATAATAAGTCTAGCCATATCACATTTACTGAAAATATTGTGTAATTTACAGACCTCAATAGTTCAAGCTAAATTTTTTTTTTTGATAACTAACCATACATATAAAGTTTATTGAATACAGCCAGATACAGGCAATGCAAAAGACATTAATAGGGATATGGCATCATCACATCAAAGAACAACAACAGAAATAACAAAGCATCCCATCCGCCCGTGGTCAACCAAAAAAACAAAAAAAACAAAAACAAGATCGAGGGAGATACCCCGGTAGGGGACGAGGTAGATCAACACACCCCTTAAGGGCCATAAACAGACCCTCTCTGGCATGCAGCTTTTTCTTATAAGCAGACAGAAGGTCTACCACTAAGACCACATAAAAAGACATAGAAGAATAAGAAAGAAGTTGAGAGAAAAAGAAAAGACTCCAGGCAATGAACAGGAAGGAGTATAGACGAAAGGAGGAAAGAAAAGGGTGAGAAAGGGAAGGGGGAAAAGGGGGGAGGGAGAAGGCAGTTAAGGGTATGGGGGGGCCTGTATGCCCACGCAACAGGTCACCCTGCCAGCAGACCACGGTCTACCCTAGACATGGCTGACCGCTCATAGAATCACTCCGCCATCAGGCGTGTGTAACGCTCCTGCGTTTCATGTATGGTGTGGATTTTCAGCTGCAGAAATATTCCACTTCAGTAGTCATGTAAGAGAGATGCTGAGATACCATTCCCAACCTCAATGACTCATCATGTGTGGAAGGTCTTAATTCAGCTAGTAAATACACACACTCAACAAGCTGGTTCCTAGAGTGACTTTATGTATGTAGTAACACAGTGATGAAGATTTAAGAGACAGGTTGAGTGGAGGTGGTAGGTGACAGACACTTGAAGGTAAGACAGTAGCAGATGGATGCAGGTAGGTTTAGCAATCATGTATGGTAGCAGATGACAGAGTAGCAGGTGGACATACAAGAGAGATCAACCCAGTGCAGGAATAAGTAGCAGTAGTCTTAAGAGCTAGCAATCTAGATATGCAGATGTGATAAATAGTCTTTACTATGCAGAGCTAGATAGTGTAAGCTTAGTATAAGTTTATAGAGGGTTCCCCTGCGGGGTACTTAGCACTAATAGCAATACAGCCGAAGGTTGGTTCAGGAGGAGCGGATGATCCGGAAGCGGGAAACAGGGATCAGCGCAGCGAGGTTCCGTCAGCGAGGTATGCTTGCAAGCACGAAAGCTTCAAGCCAAGTTAGCATCCAGGTAAGGGTGTTTGAACGAACACATGTGAGTGAGAACCGGCGATTTAAATAGCCATCTAGTCCGGCGCTGAGTGATGACAGCTTCAGTCTTAAAGGTGTATGCGCACCTTTCCAAAAGAGAATGGTGGGGCGCATACACTTGTGAAAAGAGTAATTTAGGGTATCAAAGGTACCGGAACATTACAATACCCCCCCCTTAAGGCTGGCTCCTGAAGGCCTCTGGAGCTGGTTTGTCTGGGTATCTGGCATGAAAATTGCGGATTAATCTAGGGGCATGTATTTCAGAGGTGTTTAGCCAGGTGTCGTCTTGGGGCCCATAGTTCTTCCATCTAACCAAGTACTGAAGTCTTCTTCTGTAGATACGAGAATCCAGAATCTCTTTTATCTCGTATTCTTCTCCACCTTCAACTTGTACAGGAGGCGGAGGTGGAATATTAGGCCTTATTCCTTGGTCCGGAACATGGGGCTTCAGTAGCGACACATGGAAAATGGGATGGATTTTTAGGTCTATTGGCAATGTAAGCTGTACTGCAGCTTTTCCAATAAGTTTTTTGATTGGAAAAGGTCCCAAGAACAGAGGTCCAAGCTTTTTGCTAGGGATCTTCAGTCTTTTTTGTTGAGAGCCAAACGAGGTCCCCGATAGTGTACTGTGGAGAAGGTCTTCTGCGAAGATCATAGTACTTCTTTTGTTGACTGTGAGCGTGGGGAATGGTAGTATTTAATAAACCCAGAGAATCCTTTATTTGGGTAAGATAGTTTGAGGCTACTGGGTTGTTTGAAGGAAGGATGCGTGGTGGAAGAATAGAGGGATGAAACCCATAGTTCAAGTAGAACGGACTCTGCTTGGTTGTACTGTGGGTTGCGTTGTTGTAGGCAAATTCTGCCAGAGGGAGAAGATCCACCCAATCATCCTGTTGGTAAGAAGTGTAACAACGTAAATACTGCTCGATGCATTGGTTGACTCTTTCAGTCTGTCCGTTGGTCTGCGGATGGTAAGGAGAAGTGAGCTTCCGCTCGATCCGTAGTATGTGACATAGTTCTTGCCAGAACTTAGAAATAAATTGGGATCCACGGTCAGACAGAAGAGTTTTTGGGATACCATGTAATCTAAAGACATGTTTCATCAGGAGTTCTGCCGTTTGTTTGGACGAAGGTACATCACTGACACCAAGATGGTATTAAATCCTTTGGAAAGAGGCAATTCTACGATGAAGTCCAAGGACAAAACTTCCCATGGAGTTTGGGGTATTGGTAGACTGCATAGTAGACCGGATGGTCTCGTAGTGTCAATTTTGGACCTGGCACAGACATTGCATGAAGAGACGAATTTTTGTATAGATGTTTTCATGTCAGGCCACCAGAATTGCCGGGAAATCAAATTAAGAGTCTTTGTCATACCCATATGTCCTGCCATAGGCACATCATGAGATAATTCCAAGATCTTGGTGCGTAGGGTAGGTGGTATGTAAAGTTTGTCATTGTAGTAGAGGAAGCCTTCTGCATCAGTATTTAGTTGTGGTGGGGGTGAATCCAAACTTATACCATGCAAAACCTCTTCCTTCAAGGAACGGACAACTCCAATAATGCGTTTGTGAGGTATTATAGGAACGGAAGGGATTTCAAAGTATTTTTCTTCAGTTAGTCGTGATAGTGCATCCGCCTTTTTGTTTTTATCTGCAGGTGTGTAAGTCACTAGGAAGTTAAACCTTAGAAAGAATAGTGACCATCGTACCTGTCGGTGCGAGAGAGTTTTGCTAGTCTGAAGATATTGGAGGTTTTTATGGTCCGTGTATATAATTATTGGTAATTGGGTGCCTTCGAGTAAATGTCGCCAATTCTCCAGAGCCAATTTTATAGCAAGCAGTTCCTTTTCACCCACGGGGTAATTTATCTCGGGACTGCTTAGGGATTTAGAAAAAAAGGCGACTGGATGAAGTGGTGAAGTGTGGGTTGGTCGTTGGGAGAGTATTGCTCCTACTGCCATGTTTGACGCATCTACCTCCAGAATGTATTGGAGGGATGGGTCTGGATGGCGTAATATGGGAGCGGAAGTAAACCTTGTCTTTAACAAGTGAAAAGCTTTATTGGCTTCTTCTGACCATTTGAATGGTTTTTTTATGCTAGTGAGCTGTGTGAGGGGTCTCACAATAGCAGAAAAGTTTTTAATGAACTTCCTGTAGAAATTTGAAAATCCCAGGAATCGCTGTAGCGCCTTGCGTGTGGTTGGTGTAGGCCAATCCTGAATGCAGGATATTTTACTCATGTCCATCTCGATTCCTGTTTTGTATATGATTTAGCCTAGAAAGAGTACCTCGTCTTTATGAAACAAGCATTTCTTCAGTTTCACATAAAGGTTATGTGCAAGCAATCTCGATAGTACAAGTCTTACATGTCTTATGTGTTCAGACAGGGATCGTGAATATATAAGTATATCGTCCAGATATACCACAACACAGACATCTAGTAAGTCTTTAAAAATATCGTTTATAAATCGTTGGAAAACTGCAGGGGTGTTGCATAGCCCGAATGGCATCACAAGATATTCGAACAATCCGTATCTGGTTCTGAATGCAGTCTTCCACTCGTGTCCATCACGGATTCGAATGAGATTGTATGCTCCTTTCAGGTCCAATTTTGAAAAATAGGTAGCTCCACGCACCTGCTCAATGAGCTCAGGGATAAGCGGTAGAGGATAGCGATCTTTTATTGTGATAGCATTCAATTTCCTGTAGTCAATGATAGGTCTGAGACTTGAGTCCTTATTGCGAACAAAAAAGTGTCCTGCTGCTGTGGAAGAAGTGGAAGGTCTAATAAAACCTTTTTCCAAATTCTCATCCAAATAGGTTTTGAGATGGGAAAGTTCATCCTGTGAAAGAGGATAAACATGACCGAACGGCAATTTGCTATTTGGGAGTAGATCAATGCTACAATCATAGTCTCGATGAGGAGGTAATGCTTTAGCATTTTTCTCAAGAAAAACCTCAGAAAGATCCTGATAACATAGTGGTGCAATCTCATCTGTCACCATAGACAGAATCTTGCCGGAAGACGGGAGGTTACACGTATCCTCGCAATAGCAAGAGAGGAAGGCCAAGGACCGTTCCTTCCAATCTATGGTTGGTTGGTGTGTGTGTAACCAGGGAAGTCCCAACACAATGGGAAAGTGGGGTGAAGGTATTAAATCGAAGGTAGTAGTCTCCCTATGAGACTCGTTAATAGTGACTAGAAGTGCTTGTGTCTGATCGGTGATCGGACCAGAGGATAACGGAACACCGGTAATAAGACTTACTGAGACAGGTTTAAGTTTAGAAATAATAGGAATTTTATTTGAAGCAGCAAAACATATATCAATATAATTTCCACAAGATCCTGTGTCAATCATGGCCTTAGTAGTAATCCTGTTCTGGTCCCACTGTAATGTCAAACAAACAAAACACTCACCCTTCTTTTTGTTGACTAGGGGACAGACATTTATCTTGTGATCCGGGGATGCACAGTACAAGCAGAGATTTTCATATCGTCTTTTGGCTTTTTCCATAGTTGATAGCGGTGGGCGTATGGTTCCTACCTCCATAGGAACGGGGTTAACGGCCGGAATCCGAGAGGAAACGGATAATGGCATTCCCATTTTCTGAGCCTTTCTTTCTCGTAGTCTTCTATCTATGGTAATACTGAGTTGTATTAATGCATCCAGGGTTTTTGGTAGATCCGCTCGGGCGAGCTCGTCCTTAACGGCTTCTGATAGGCCAAGCCTAAATTGGGTTTTCAGAGATGCATCATTCCATTCTGAATCAAGGGTCCATCTCTTGAATTCCGCGACAAAGTCTTCTACAGGCCTCCTTCCTTGTTTCAAGGATCTTAATTGAAGATCGGCAGTACTCTGCCTATTGGGGTCATCATATAGGCTAGTGAGTTCTGCTAGGAACAAGGCATAGGAGTTGAGAAGCTGGTCGTTTTTCTCAAAAAGAGAGTCTGCCCAGGCTCGAGGATCGCCTGTTAGGTAAGAAATAATAGTACAAACCTTAATGTGATCAGTAAGGTAGGTACGAGGTTTTAGCAAAAAAAGTAACTCACATGCGTTTTTAAATTCGCGAAATTTTTTGCGATCGCCTGTAAATACCAAAGGGCGATTTATCTTGGGTTCAGGGGACTGAGCAGAGGTAAGTTGTGTCAGTCTAATTACCTGCTGCGACAGAGCCTGATTGTCTTCTTTTAATTCAGCAAGTGCGTGTATTAACGCAGTTACTTGCTGTTTTAATTGTGTCACCTGAGTGGTTATTTCTGCTGAATCCATTTGTGGGTTCGTTCAATCTGTAACGCTCCTGCGTTTCATGTATGGTGTGGATTTTCAGCTGCAGAAATATTCCACTTCAGTAGTCATGTAAGAGAGATGCTGAGATACCATTCCCAACCTCAATGACTCATCATGTGTGGAAGGTCTTAATTCAGCTAGTAAAAACACACACTCAACAAGCTGGTTCCTAGAGTGACTTTATGTATGTAGTAACACAGTGATGAAGATTTAAGAGACAGGTTGAGTGGAGGTGGTAGGTGGCAGACACTTGAAGGTAAGACAGTAGCAGATGGATGCAGGTAGGTTTAGCAATCGTGTATGGTAGCAGATGACAGAGTAGCAGGTGGACATACAAGAGAGATCAACCCAGTGCAGGAATAAGTAGCAGTAGTCTTAAGAGCTAGCAATCTAGATATGCAGATGTGATAAATAGTCTTTACTATGCAGAGCTAGATAGTGTAAGCTTAGTATAAGTTTATAGAGGGTTCCCCTGCGGGGTACTTAGCACTAATAGCAATACAGCCGAAGGTTGGTTCAGGAGGAGCGGATGATCCGGAAGCGGGAAACAGGGATCAGCGCAGCGAGGTTCCGTCAGCGAGGTATGCTTGCAAGCACGAAAGCTTCAAGCCAAGTTAGCATCCAGGTAAGGGTGTTTGAACGAACAAATGTGAGTGAGAACCGGCGATTTAAATAGCCATCTAGTCCGGCGCTGAATGATTACAGCTTCAGTCTTAAAGGTGTATGCGCACCTTTCCAAAAGAGAATGGTGGGGCGCATACACTTGTGAAAAGAGTAATTTAGGGTACCGGAACATTACAGCGTGCCCCCTCTCTGGAAGTGATAAAGAGATCCCAGATCCTCCATTTTTCAGCATGCTTGTCCCCCTTATGTCGGGAAGTCGCAATCAGGTTTTCCATCCTGTTAACGTCCTCAACCCTCCAGAGCCAGTGGACAATCTGCAGGGGGGGTCGCCTGTTTCCACAGGAGTGGTATGCATGCCCAGGCAGCGTTCAATAGGGGACAAAGCAGGGATTTCTTAAAGGCCCCGAGTGGAGCGTCTACCACTTGAAGCAAGAAGAAAGTCGGGTCATCCAGGATCGTCCGTTCCGTGAACATTGCCAGTATTCTCCAAACCTCCCCCCAAAAGGGTAACAGCAGCGAGCAAGACCAGAAAATATGCAGCAACATACCCCTCTCGCCTCTGCATCTCCAACACCGATCTGATGCCTCATTAAAGAAACGATGGAGATTCTCCGGGGTGTAATACCAATGCGTCAGAAGCTTAAAATTCATCTCCTGGGTCTTGGTGCAGATCGAAGAGCTCAAGACTAAGTGGATCATGTTCTGTTTCTGCTGCACAGTAAACTGGCGTCCAATATCTGTCTCTCACTTCTCAACCCAAGGTAAAACAACCTGGTCGGGCGGAGGCTGGAGCAGACGATACGACTGGGAAAGGGTACGGGGAAGCGCCTTGTCTTCAACACATAGGGCCTCAAATGGAGTCAGGGGCCTGGAGTAGGCAGCAGGCGTCGGGAGAGAGGCAAGAAAATGGTGAACTCTGATGGTGGACCAGAACTGGAGTGCAAAGGGTCCCCCTTCTGACATCAATTCGGAAACAGTAGGCCAACGGGTCCCCGTCAAGAAGTGGGAGGCTTGGAAAATCCCCCTGTCCCATAGAGCCACCAGAGCACGATCCGAGATTCCCAAAGGAAACACCGGATGGCCCAGCACCGGCAGGAGGGGCGAAGGCGCGGGAGCAAGGTGAGAACGCTCACCCAGATGCTCGGTCACTGAAAGAGTGGCCCCGATCAAGGGATGTCAGTGAACGAGGGGTGGAGCGTGACAACTGCACCAAGGTGCTTCCCGCAATGGGAAGTCGCATTGTGCCTTTTCCATCTTAACCCATAGCTTGGAGGCCGCATGTCTACACCAGTCCAGGACCCTGCAGAGATGGGATGCCTGTTGATATTTACGAACATTGGGGAGGGCTAGACCCCCCCATGCATTTCGGCAGCGTGAGGAGGTTTCTATGTAGCCTGGGTTTTTTTACAAGCCCACACAAAGTGAATAAAAAGGGAATTAAACTGACATAAAAACTGCGTAGGCATCTTCACAGGCAAAGCCTGGAGCAAATACAGAAATTTGGGAAGGATGCGCATTTTTAGAAGGTTGCATATGCCGAACCAAGATTGCGTTCTCAGCACCCACTTATCCAGCAACAGCCGAGTCCGGGTCACAAGGGGGGGGGAGTTAAGAGAATACACCTTCGAAAGATCTGAGGGTATCAAAGTGCCCAGGTATTGGAGCATGCTATCCGTCCACCGGAATCCAAAACTAGCCTGCAAAATGCTTGCCATGACAGGGGGCAACCAAACCCCCATCGCCTCAGACTTACCAAAGTTGATCTTTAAATTGGACAATGTGCCATACAAGTCGAACTCTCTCATCAGGTTCGGAAGGGAAACTACCGTGTTCAAGCTAAAATTAACACACAACTGAATGAGTAAAAGCAGTGACACAGCCTTCTCTTTTCATATAGCCATGTAGTTTGATATAAATAATTCAAAGTTTTGATATAAATAGAAAAGCCATATAGAAACATTAGTTTAAATAAAAATATCAACTGTACTATAGTTTTCTATTGTCTTAACACTGATATATTGTTCCCACATTGTGACTGTTGATTACAACAGTATCATAATAACACATGGTGAACAAAAGTGTTTCATAAATATTTTCCACCTAAATTGAACGCTTGCAGTTTTATTTTCCACCCAGTAGTTATCTCACTGCTTACAGAATTGCTTCACAGTCTAGAGATAATTTAATTACAGGATCAGTGGTATTTAAAATTCAGGTAGGATCAGTTTCATTTTATAGTTTTATTGCTTCAATTATTGTCTGGAGATCAAAGAAAAATGAAGATGTATTGCATCAAAAAAGAAGATATTAGAATTAAATATATGTGTGCTATCATTATCAGCAATTCATTAGCATTGTGTCCTTGTTTTATCCACTCAGTAGTGAACATAGCTACTGAAATGTGTTTAGAAAATTAACTCCTTGATATGAATTAAAAATATAATGTGCTCTGTAATCTATTAAGTTTTAGATTTGTAGACTGAAGCAATTCAAATTATATATAAGCAGAAACTTTAACAGAAGGTATTTTACTTAAAGCGTAACTCCATTTTTGTTGAGAAAAAACATTCCCCTCTGGGTGATCTATGTACATTACAAGGATTTTAACAAACTTTGTTGCATATTCCTACTTTTTATTATTCTGAAGAAATCACTGAGTGGGTCTAATGGGAATGGTTTCATATTTATCTGTCAGCTGTGGAACCTGCAGGACTCTAATGAGGAAAGCTGCTGGGCCTGCATCCCTTTAGACCTGTTACTATTGGGAGTATCTCATCAAAAATTACATTTTTGTTGCAGGGGATGCCTGAAATCTGACTTGTATCTTAGGCAGACTTCTGAGAAAATTGGTGAGCCAATCACACAAGCAGGATATTATGTTTCTGGGGTGTGGTCAGTACACATTCTGTGTACAGAACACCTCCAAGTAGCCATATTGCATTGTATTTTAAGAAAATACAACAGCTGGAGATTGAAAAGGAAATTTCATTTTTAATAACATTCAATTACAATATGATTTGTGTTGCAATTGTATACATTATATTATTTTTTCTTTATGTGCTATTTTTTTCGCCAACGAAAGTGGAGTTACCCTATAAAGTGAATTTTAACCCCATTCATGAAATTTGACCTGGGCACATATATCTGTAGTGTTTACTTATCTATCTTCAAAGCCTTAAGTCCTTAGTCTTTCTGCTGCTCCCTTCCTGTGTAATCACTTCTGACAAATTCTCAGACACAGGAGATAAAAGCAGCAGGAAATTTGTGTTGAGGTGGGTGCATAGAGATAGATTAGCAGAGAGCTAGATGTTTCTTCCTTCCTCTGCCTATGTGGAGAGGGGGGGGGTGCCTTTCCTCCAATCAGCTGTCACACAGTGTATGCCAAGACTCCACACCCAGTGCTGGAACAGGAAGAAAAAATTCTGACATGATGTTCACTTTCTAAACAGTGTAGAAAGCTGAAGACAGCAGATATACAAATAAAACCTATGTAGGGAGATTTGTTTCATCTCTGTGTATCATATGAGGCTGTTCACTTCACTGGGTTTATGTGAGGGTTTACATTCACTTTAACCACTTCTGGATCAGAAAGATTTGCCCCTAATGTCCAGGCCATTTTTTTGCAATTCGGCACTGCGTTACTTTAATGGACAATTGTGCTGTTTGTGCAACACTGTACCTAAATAAAATTGATGTCCTTTTTTTCCCATAAATAGAGCTTTCTTTTGGTGGTATTTGAAAACCTGTGCGTTTTTTATTTATTGTGCTATAAACAAAAAAATAGCAACAATTCTAAAAAAAAAAACCAGAATGTTTTTCACTTTCTGCTATATAATATCCCCCCCCCCCCCAACAAAAATAAATACAAATCTAAATGCTTCATCCTTTTAGGCCAATTTGTATTCTGCTACATATTTTTGGTAAAAATACAATTAATTTTGTCCCTTTTTATATTTCCCCTAGCCCCTATTAATTATAATCATATGTATTTCGTTTTAGCGAGTCTTTATTTAAATCACTGCTCCTCCTCAGTCCCCTATTGGTGGGGCATCCCTATATGTTCTTTAATACATTTTATTACATTTTATTACATTATTTACGCCTTATTCTTCATGAAGGTACCTCTTAAATTCCCTTTAATTATTACTAAATATATCTAGCTCTAGTATCTCCACCTTTAATAATGCATATAATCCTCCTAAGATCAAAAGAATAAAATACATTTTTATTTATTTATTTTAAATTTATTTTTAGTTTTATCCATTTTAATGATATGTATTAAATTTATATTTTAACTTTCATATGTAACTACTGTTGTATTAGTTATTAATAAGGGTTACTTTCAATATTATGTACGCTGCAAAGAATCACATTCAGTTTTTTAATTGACTATTAAATATGTTAGATGTCTGTAACTGCACAGCATTCCCGATTACCACAGACTTCCGCATATCGAGGTTCTGTTGGTCAGTTGCTAAGTAACCGCAGCATACATATACAGGGTGACCGGGAAGTGTTGTAATGCCGCTGAGGACGTCAATGACGAAACTCGTGTGGCGTAATTACGTCACTTCCTGTTCCCGATTCTTCATGGAACACACTGCGTTCCGGCATCCTAGAGAGCTGATTGAACACTGTACATTCCCGTTTACATGCTGTATACTTCTTTATTTCATGTGAGTACTCTATACTACATGTATGAAGTAAACTTTGACACAAACAGTATTGCGCTATGTGTCCCCCCCCCCTGTTTATTCTTTGGATACCGTGGTTGGAGTAAAATCTGATATACAACAGTATCTGAGGATTCATATCCACCTCCCCCCGGTTACCAGTGTTAAGGATACAAGGATTCAGGATCACTACCCCAGACATACAGGGGCAACCATCCCCACTGTGTCTACAGTAATTTAACCCCTGCCTAACACCCCTGTGTGGGGTTAGGTACTCTGGTGAGTGCAATCTGTATCAGAATCACCTTGGGTACCCACTTATGTGTCCTGCCTATTGCACCTAATTAGGCTGGGAGCACCGTATGAAGATTCCCCACTCCCACATATGGACTCTAACTTCTGAATCATTTAATTACATATATCTCTGGGACTAGACTGTGCAATATACTACTTGTACCCTAAGGTGTTATACATTTATCAATACCCTTGTAATATGCCATTATTGTAATTTATTTGCACAGGTCACTTTAAGATCCCAATAGCACTTTATAGCCGCATGTGGTTAAAGTTGTTGGACCACACCCACCACTGGTCACTTTAAATATCACCACTATTATTATTTTTATAATACTGTATAGCTGTGCACAGTACAAATTTCACTGAGCACTGGTCACTGTTATCATCACTTAACCACTTAAGCCCCGAAAGATTTTACCCCCTTCCTGACCAGGGCCTATTTTGCGATTCGGCACTGACTTTAAAGGACAATTGCGCGATCGTGCGATGCTGTACCTAAACGAATTTGACGTCCTTTTTTTCCCACAAACAGAGCTTTCTTTTGGTGGTATTTGATCACCTGTGCAATTTTTTGATCATGCGCTGTAAACAAAAAAAGTGTCAATTTTGCATTTTTGTTAATTTTTTTATATGAAATTCCCCCCCAAAAAATTTAAAAATCAAAATTTTTTAACATTTTCGGCCAATTTGTTTTATGCTACATATGTTTGGTAAAAAAAAATTGCAAAAAGCGTATTTTGATTGGTTTGCGCAAAAGTTATCGCGTTTACTAACAAAGGGAAAGATTTTTGTCATTTTTGTTGTTTTTTTTTAACGCGTAATGGCGGCGATCTGTGATTTTTTTTGCGGTACTGTGACATTGCGGTGGACAGATCGGACCCTTGACTGACATTTTTGACACTTCTGGGGTTACCAGTGACATTACTACAGTAATCAGTGCTATAAATATGCACTGTTACTGTAAAATTACACTGGCAGTGAAGGGGTTAACTTTTTTTGAGAGGGAGGGGTTATGTGTGTCCCTAGGGGCGTGATTCTAACTGTGATTGGCTGTGGCTTGAGGTGTAGGAACAGTGATCAACGGTCCTACATAGTAGAACCGTATGATCACTATTCCTACATAGGGGAGAATGACAGGCGGCTTGTTTACATTAGCCGCCTGCCTTTCTCCCTCTCCACCCGACGATCGCGAGTGACCGGCGGACATCGGGTCTGCCGGTCACGCGCGCGGGGGGGTCCGTGCTTTCGGCGGCGCGCGCTCGCTCCCTAGACCCTCATAGGCTAGCGACATAGTACCACGTCACTTTGCCTGTGAGGGGCTGACCGCCGCAGGTCGGCAAGTGGTTAATACTGGATTAACAGTTTTTTATTCTCCATTACCACCTTTTTTGTTACACTATTTTTATACACCTACACAATTTTTATGGTTATTATATATTTGTCCGCATTTATCACTCAGTCACCTTACTAGGCTAATATATTGGAGCCTAGATCACGTCACCCAGTCACTTTATTTATTCATCCAATTATGTATTATTAATACATTTGTTATATATGGGTTTTAGAGAGCAATTATTTATATATCTATTCATTTATTTATTTATTTCTACATACAACTATTAGTGGTGTATTACAGGATAATTCAGTATATTTTCACACGGGTGCCTCATTATAGACACGTTTTTTTGAATATACATATACTCATCCTATTTCCAGGCAGCGCCAATTCCCTTCCCCCTTTAGTTGCATTCTTGTTCTGATATAGCCACTGGTTATATTTAAGGGAGGCTGCAACCAAATTTCTGCCCTTCTACCCATAAAGGATCCCTTTTTAAATTCATACTTCCTAGTATGTCTGTCAACAATTGGATTGATTTACTAAAGGCAAATAGGCTGTTCACCTTTACAAGGGAAACTACTTTGCAAGGGGGGTTTTCCTTAGTTCAATGATTGATCTGAAGCTCTGCTGACTCCCATCATCCACTTACTAACAACAAAAAAAACATTTTTTTTTTATTTTCCTTGTATGTGGTTCGATATTGCTTGCAAAGTGAATTTTCACCACATTCACTAAGCTAACAGAAAATTCCCTTGCAATGTGAACAGCCTATTTACCTTTAGTAAACCCCCAATCAATATATATCTCCAATGCAAACTTCTATAAAATCTGACTTAGTTGTCAAATAAAGTTATAGCTGTGGAAACACTATGAGATTTTTCACTGCATTGGGCATTAAAGTTTCATTTTAATCAGGAGTGCTGTAGGATAATGGCAATACATTTATGCTGTTAGGATGGCTAAGCTAATACTCCTTACAGCACAGCGGGATATTTGTAACCAGTGATGATCTTTATGATTTCCTCCTTATGTCTCTAAACTGGAGACTTCACAGTTGTGTTTCCCTCCCTCAGTAGCCCCCTTAGTAAAGGCCCTCCTCCCACCCCAGATTCCATAGCAGCAGCATGACCTAAACATTTCTGAAGATGGGTTTTAAGTTTCATTATTTAACCACTGATCCAGGCCAGGGTACAATGTTCAGTGAAAGGTTGAACAGACAGGAGGAATGGCCTGCATCTGTGGTCTGTACTCGTATTAAAGGCTAAGGATTACATTGTTTTTTGTAAAGCTGTGCTTTATACACTAAAAAAATAATTAATATATTGGTAGGTAGTGAGTGATTCATGTTTGTTCTTTTGGCAGTTTGCAAACTTTGTGTCTAAACCCTCTGCTGTGTTCAAAATCTAAAAACATGAGTCGACAGCCATTTTAAGGGCACATTTTGTCTAACATCATGCTTTTGTAAATGTAACCAATATGTTATTTATAAAAATTGTATAAACTGACTTCCCTAGAGCAAGGAAACTTTTTTTCCTGTTTTTTCTCTTTGTTGTTGTTTTTTTTTTTTGGCATAAAGCGTAGATTTGTTCTGTCTTTCTCAGGCAGTGCGATTTTAATTTTTTAGGGAGTTCTGGAAGGATTGGTGGCAGTAAAAAGTTAACTGCACGTGGTAGTTATGGCAGTTTAGGATGATGGAATTTGTTTCATCCTTAGCAGCTACTTATCAAGTGCTGGTAAACTGCAGATTTTGGTGATGGTGGCGTCTGTGTTTATTCTGTGTAGTCAGGGAATAGCATCAGACAGCAACAGCTAAGCTAGGCTTCATTCATCTTTATTAGTATCACATACCTGTATGCAGAGCCTGAAATGATGAGGGAGTCCTCTTGCACATTTCCCTTACAAGCACCCCTAGATGTTGAGACAGGAACTCAAGGGTGGAGGAAAAGCACAAGTGCCAAGGTGTAGACACTGTGAGCAGGAACTTGGGAATGCTGGTATCTACCAAGCACAGGTATAGCTGGGGATGCACTGTGGACACACCTAGTCTAATTGATGGTGAAGTCAGGTCCCACAACTAGTTGAGAGACAGCCAAATGGACGGACATCAGGATGTAAGCAGAATCACTAGAAAGAAGAGTGAGAAAGAAAGGATTGGATGACCGACATTGGTTCACCTGTTGCCAACAATCACCGTCACATCCCTAGTATACTAATCAAGGATAAAATGGTGTTCAATGGCTGAACTGACCAGCCAGAGAACCACCAAAGAGGTGTGGGACTTTCAAGGCAGTGTGGTTTGGCAGAGACAGACAGTCAGAAAATATTTCAGTTAAAATACATAGTTTTTTTCATTTGACAGCGTAAAACATACAAAAACATACAGAATATATCAAGATGCAAAGAGTTGTTCATGATAAAACTGATACATATACTGTGATACTTGAAATCAAGAGATACATGGGGTCACCAGGGTCCTACATGTTTCGCCATTTCGGTGGCTTCATCAGGGACCGAACGTACTAATGACCTCTCAAGTAGTTCAACAGTTAGGTATCAAAGAACTTGATACATTAGACAGTGACTTGGGTATTATCATGCATGCGCGGCAATGGTGGACCACCCTCGAGTCCAGAAGGACAAGGGGTTCACACGCCCTCGAGGGCTGGCCGATACTGGACCGGGCTAAGACAAGCAGCTGGCTAGTTCACCAAAAATGGCACCGGTAGAGGGGAGGTTTCAGCCTCGAAGGCATAAATGTAGTCTGGGTCCGGAACGCTGCAGCGTCAGGTAGTCGTGTCCTGAATGAGTGAATCCAGCCTTTCTAACCCTTGGAGACAACACTCCTTGCTGGGAAAGATGTGCAAATGCACTACAGGGGACTCCTCCTATATCCACTTGATAGTGGACACTGATAGAGTACAGGTGTGTGTGGGGGGTGGGGTGGGGTGGGTTGCTCAACCTCGGTCTCCAAGGGTTAGAAAGGCTGGATTCATCTCTTTTTCATGGATAGTGTAGGACCCACTGATAATGGGGTACTTTGACGTAGTGGTGGGCTTGAGCACTATATGGCCATATGGTGGGACCAAATCCCCATTTTTATTTATGGATTGTCTTCAAATCTGGTAGTAATTTCTTTTGCATGTGTGCGCTATTCTTTTTTAATATACATGTCTTTTGGTTCATAGCTGCACCAGCTTTATAAATACATGGGTATGCTCCCCCAAATTTTTTGCTTGTTTATTATGTATTCGGTCTGACCAGACTACCGAGGTTGAGCAACCCACCCCACCCCACACACACCCTTACTCTATCAGTGTCCACTATCAAGTGGATATAGGAGGAGTCCCCTGTAGTGCATTTGCACATCTTTCCCAGCAAGGAGTGTTGTCTCCAAGGGTTAGAAAGGCTGGATTCATCTCTTTTTCATGGATAGTGTAGGACCCACTGATAATGGGGTACTTTGACGTAGTGGTGGGCTTGAGCACTATATGGCCATATGGTGGGACCAAATCCCCATTTTTATTTATGGATTGTCTTCAAATTTGGTAGTAATTTCTTTTGCATGTGTGCGCTATTCTTTTTTAATATACATCTGCTATAGCTGCCTACACTTCACTCTGTTACCAGATTATGGTTATATTAATATTTTATTGATAGATTAATGTTTTAAACTTTTTGTTTTGATATCAATAAAATGTATTTTAACACTAACATGACTTATCTATGACAACCCCAGAGCCTTTAAAATCCTCTACCATAGGACATGAGCAGGGGATCACCTAGGTTGGGTAGATTCCCAATGGGTTTTTGTTCCTTGTCTCTTGTTCCTGAATTTGCTTCTGGTACTCAAAATGTGCAGTTTGTCTTCTATGTTCATAAGAATGTGAATGCTTATGCATACGTGCAAGTGCATAGCCAAACAGCATGTCTTAGCCTGACAGCTGTCGCCTGACAATTAAAGTCAATGTCTAATTTTCATCTTATTGTTAAGCAAGCTGCAAGTGTTTGCTCTTTTTCTGTGAAATTGATTTAATATAAACACTTGCTGTTAACCAAAATCTATATATTTTTGAGATTAACATCTCTCTAATAAGATTTGGTAAATGAGAGTTCTTGACCATGAGTGAAAGCTTCAACACAACAACAGAAATGTATTGGTAAAATGTAAAAAAAGGTCTAAATATATCAACCAGCAATCTATCTAATTACAGGAAAAGAAAATACAAGGAGAAGACAATTGCTTGGCAAGAGGGATTCCCCTTTCAACACTGTATGTGTTGATGGGGGAATTGTGCAAATTTCTTTCCTGCAACCCATTGTGGTCAAGAGATTAAAATCCTAAATGGTATACTCGTTTTTGTAACAAATAAGTTAGACATATTCCAATTTTGTAAATAAGTTCTATAACATTTGATAGAAAACCAATGGAAGTTTGTATAATAGAGTAACTCACAAAACACATTAATGTGCTTGCAACAAAATGTAAGGCAGGCCAGACACAGTGCAAATTTATTTCCTGCAACCATGGGTTGCAGGAAAGGAATTTCTATGATTTTTCCATCAACACAGACAGTGTTGACAGGGGAATCCCTCCCGCTAAGCAATTGTCTACAGGGTGGGGGATGGGGGGGATATGGGGGCAAGCATGGTAAGTCTTCCCTGCCAGGAGAAGACAGTGATCAACTTGGAATATTCAGCCAGCCCACACACAGTTCAAATCTTTGCCAGTTCCTGCTGAACTGGCAGAAATTCGAACCCTCTATGGCCAGCCTAATTGTGCTTTATCTTTCTTTGAAATATATTTAGTATAATCAACAGCCTGACAAACACAAATTATTCTCCCTTTCCATAGATCTCTTAAAATTACAGCTTTCTCTTGTTTGCTGTCTTTTTATATGGGGCGGGGATATCCTTTATAATCCTTAAAAATAAATAGTAAGATATGTTCTTGCTGCTCTTACAGGATAACTACATTTTAGCACAAGTCTTTTGTTTGTCCTTGTCCTGTTTAATCTGTTTCGCCTGTTAGTCCTGTTTATCCATTTTTTCTGCTTCTGGAAGCCTGTTGGAAGAGAAAATCCGTCAGTGTTCTTCAGATGCCTCTCTTCTTTTCTCTTAGGAAACATCCCGCTGGCTCTAGGCAGTGCTGCAGGCCCAGGTGGAGGAAAATTCAGGGTCCCAGAGTGCTGAGGCAAGCTGCTGGGTCCAGATTGGTATGAGGAGCTCCTTCATTGAGCATCCATGCTTCTCAAGAGCCACCCATGCCCCCCTGCCCCAGGTGCTTCTTTTGGTGCAGCATAGTGTGTTCTTGGCCCCATGTACTTTAATGGGAGTGCATGAAAAGCCCATAAAAAGTGTACGTACATGCATTTTTGGTGCATTTTTTGCAGAGTTTTGTGTTTAACAACAAAAATGCACATACTAAAGGGCAAAAATGTGTTACAAAAACACACTAAAAAATGCCTGATTATGCAGTAGCTCTAGTAAGCTAAATCACACTTCTGAACAGTATTTCAAAACACTGTTTTAAAGATGACAGCTGTATTGCTTGTAAGAGTGGCAGGGGAAGTTATAGAAAGGGGACATGTTACATACACCCTGTGTACTTCGATTACATTTTTTGGGCACATGTAACAGGCCCACATTACAAAACAAGGCAGTGATGGGGGAGGGGGGGGTCAGAGGATGGAAAATAGAATGACATAGTGAGGAAAGGAGGTTTCTGACATTCCCAAAAGTGTGTTAAAAAGTCTGACAGAGGGTGAAGTGCTGGAACTGTGTGAAGGTAGAAGACTTATGCCCTCAAAAAGTGGGTATACCAACTCTTCTACAGCACACAACCAACAACAGGATTCTATTTTAAGACTACAAGAGTCACTTTGAAACTAGTTTAAACAATTTTAATATCAGATATTCGTGTGTACCAAAATTATGCAATGTCTGTATTTATATGATATGATACCAGGGAGGCTTTTAACACATGGGGTTCTGGGACAAGAACTTAGGACAAGAACTTAGTCTTCTGTGACATGTATGGTCTAAGTAATATACTATATCATTCTATAATGTCTTAATATATTCTATATCTTATAAGGTACTATTTTACTAGGGTAAGAATGCCTAATAGGAATTAGCTGTGCCTATTGGTCACAGAGATTCTTACCTGTCAGAGTCTTCATGTACAGTGCTTGCAAAATGACTCTACTTTAATTAATAGCAAACAGCATCTAAGGAAAGCTTTGAATGTAAATTTGAAAATTGCATGTTTGAGCATGAGATTCTTTACTATAATGTTATAATGATATTAAATATAAAATCAGAAATAATATCTTTTACAGGTTTCATGAAGTGCAGTGTGGCTTTTCGGGATGTTGCTTAAAATGTGTACATATCCATAAAGTATTGATGAATTTAAATAGTCAGTTTTCTACTGCACATAGTGCCTATATTATGTATGGGATGATTCATGTATGCAAAAGTTTGTAAAGTTAATAATAATAGGATTGTTATGACATCTATTCATTTAGCAACATTGAACTTTAATAGTAAAGCATGGTTGTCATAGAAACAACTTTTATTATTACTTATGGTTGATAAAGTGTGTAATATCCTTGACAATGTAATTGTTAGAGATTACTTCTCTACAGTTTGAACCATTTATTATATAAAGATTAACAGAGCATTAATGTATCACAGTAAACTACATAATTTTCAAAAGCTAGACTAATTTGTTAATTCTTCAAATAAACAGCCAATGACATGAAAACAGATACATACAGAATGTCATTTTTTTCAACTAAGTCTTTTTGAAGAGAAGACCCATTTCATAATAAAAAAGTACTTGCATCCATGTCTTAGATGCATGTATAGCATTATAGTATAGTATTGACAAATATTTTTAACTTTGTTTACTGTCTTGTAGAGTGAAAGGTGACACAGGTGTTTATTATCCAGGCTACGTTATTATTAATATTCTTATTTAAGATTTATATAGCACCAACAGTGTGCACAGCACTTTAAAAAATAAAGGCATAGAGTACAGTTATAATACAATTCAATACAAGAGGAATCAGAGGGCCCTGCTCATTCAAGCTAACAATCAAAGAGGGAGGGTTAAGTAATACAAAAGGTATAAATTCTAGAGGGTGAGTTGTTGAAGATTTAAAAGTACAGTTTATTATTTAGAAGCACAATAGACTTCTCTAAAGAAATGAATTCTTGGAAATCACGAAAAGGCAGGTAGAATAGGAGATAGATGAACAGATTGGGGTAAGATTTTCTAGAGGATGGGAGAGGGTCTGAAGATGTCCCTTATGCTAAGGGACTCTCTGTCATAAGAGAGTTCCTACGTGAGCGACCCCTCGAATTTCATGATCATAACAACTTTATTTTGGATCCCCTCCAGTGTATGCTTACTGGGATTTCTTTTGTTTTTGATGAGTCCCACTACCTCCAGGTACAGGGAGTGGCGATGGGGACTTTGTGTTCCCCATCGTACGCCAACCTGTACCTGGGGGGGGTGGGAACGTATGTTTTTTTTTGGATGATAAGCTTTCTGGGTTTCTCCCTGTGGTCCTCCTCTGGCTCCAATACATAGATGATGTGTTCATGCTGTGGTCGGGGCCGGAGGAGGACCTAGTGGAATTTGTGACCTTATTGGGCAACAACCAATTTAATTTGAAATTAACGATGCAGTATGATATTCAAACTATTTCCTTTTTGGATATACACATTTTTATAGCCAGGGACAGCAAGATAGGCACTACACTACACCGAAATCCTACTGCAGGCAACACAGTGCTCCATGCCTCTATTTTTCATCTGAAACCATTGGTACAAAGCATTCCATATTCCCAATTCTTGCGATTGAGGCGAATTTGTTCAAATGAGGAATACTTCAAACAGGAGGCTAACTCCCTCCGTCACAGGCTCCTATTAAGAGGATACACCAAAACTATGCTACGTAAGGCATTTATTAAAGCCTGCCAACGAACTAGGGAGGATATTATATACGGAGGAAATACTAAAACTACCAAGGAGTGCGCCTGATCACCCCATTTAATAGACAACATAAGGTTATTAGTAGTGTTGAGCGAACACGGACTGTATTGTTCGGATCCGTACAGGATAATTGGATTTTTGTTACCCGGACACGGACCCGAAAACTTTACTGTATGTTCGGGTTTAAAATCCGTGTTCGGTAATTTTATTTCCTGTATGTAATGGCGCGGTTTTAATAGCGGGCTTTCAACAGCCAATCAACAAGCGTTTAACTGGTGTGCCATAGAAGCCTTCACAGCCATGCCTACTAATGGCATGGCTGTGATTGGCCAGCTGAAGCATGTGACCCAGGTCTTTATAAGCTAGAGACACAGCGCGCTGTGCGTCAGTCTGTTGTAGTGTAGGGAGAGAGCACACATAACGGTGCTGGCTGCTGCTGATTAGGGACAGACAGGGAAAAACAACATTGTGCCTGAAAAGAATGCAGGGACAGGTTGGAGTGTAGGCAGGGAAAGATATTTGAGCATTTTAGGGACAGGCTGGAGAGAGTAGGCAGGGAGAGATTAGGAGACACAGGACAGAACAATCATCCGTTAGCGATCTACATCGATTTTGCTGTGTGGGGGGTGGTGCAGTGAACAATCTTTTTGCCCTCACTTGAGCCCACTGAGAAGGAGGAGGAGGAGGGAGAAAAAAAAATATTTTTATCAGTCTGTTGTGTGCAGCGTTCAGCTATATTTTACTACAGAGTGCAGTTCTAATCTGCTACTTAAAAATTAAAAATTTAAAGGGGAATTTTTTTAAGAGCACTTGCCATGCTCTTAACTACATTTTGCTGCCATTTGCAGCACTCTAGCCCTTTCCATTGGTTTTTTAGAGCCATTTTAGTGCCTGAAAGTTCGGGTCCCCATTGACTTCAATGGGGTTCGGTGTCCGGGTAAAGTTTGGAAAAAGTCCGGGTCACGGACCCGGACTTTTTTTTCAAGTTTGGCCGAACCCGCCGAACACGGACATCCAGGTGTCCACTCAACTCTAGTTATTAGACATATCCTACAGCAAAACTGGCATCTTTTGACCAATGATCAAATTCTCAGCAAATATATTAAGGATTACCCTGAGGTCACATTTAGGAGGGCTAAATCCATCAGAGACAGAATAACCAAAAGCCACTTTCAAGATAATAGACATGGCCTTCAATAGACATGGCCTTCACAATGAAATGAGAGGAACTTGGAAATGTGGCACATGTAAATTCTGTGATTGGATCTTTGAAAACCAATCGCTCTATTTACGGCCGCTTGCACTCAATTGCACATCACGTCAACTGCCAAACTATTGGTATTGTCTATATAATGTACTGCACCTGTGGTGCTTTCTATATAGGCAAAACAACGTAGAATCAAAGATCATATTGGTTACAGTAAAAACAATCTACTATCAACACCTACAGTATAGGCAGACATTAGGGTTTATACCACAAAAATATTATGGGGAAAAAATAATGACATCAAAGTGATTAAATTTGCGGCCTTGGAGAGGATTTTGGAAAATCCCAGGGGAGGCGAATTTGATAAGATCATTCTTCAACATGAGGCACGTTGGATTTACACATTGCAGGCCACAAAGAGCCCTGGCCTCAATGAAGCTCTTAGCTTTAAACCCTTTCTGTAAATATGACTGGTGGGGGGGCTGTTTTCCCCTCCATCTGTCATATTGTTTTCAGCTTTAAACCCTTTTTGTTAGTGTGATAATATGGGGGGCCTATCTGCCTCCCCTGGATTCTCCACCCCTCTGACGCCTGAGACAATTTTCCCCCACTAGTTTGATCCATATAATCTGTTGTCCCCACTATTGGGGATTATGATTGTGTATATATTTAAGTATCTGGGGGATTAGACGGGGTGTTCTACTCACCTCACCCCCCTTTTTTTTTCATCTATTATTTTCTACATAATTGTGCCCATGCACACTAAACTACTTGATATAGTTCATCAGATAATATTGGTTACTTATTTATCTATTATTATTTTTGGTTATTGTATGTTTTTGCTTACAATGTGTGCATTATTTGTGTATATTGTGCTGCATGTGCGTCTGTTGATGACACTCCTCTGTGCACTGGCTTGGTCTGTGTCTGGGTCAGCATATGTGCTCCATCAGGGACCTGTCTCATTGGGCATGATTCTTCCTGTTTTCGGGAGGGGCCTCGCCTTGTCCTACCTCCTCAGTGCTTCGGCCTGGGACTGGCTGGGGGATCGTCACTTCCCTAGCACTGCACATCCGGTTGTGTGCGCGGGGCCTTTGGAATGCACATTGCCTTGGATGCCTTGTGACGCCGCTCCGTGGTGTCAGTATCTGGCGCGGCCTGCTACATGCACCGGATTGGCATTCGGCGCGGTGGGGGACTTATAAGGAGGACAGACACTATATCACTTTGGGGCGACAGAAGCAGGGACAGGTACACCTGGCAGTAGGTATCTTTGGGACTTTGGATCTTTTACCTTTAACATTCCAACTATTTGATTCTTTGATATGTAATTCTACGTAATTTTCAATCTTTATGGGCTGGTGGACAAGATTGTGTATACTATCTCTTTGGCTGGGGATAGCCCACGGTTTATAGATGAGGTGGCAATGTTCTCTTATAACATCATACTACCCCTCATTGACCACTCTACCTAAAAACATCACTCCTGTGGTCTTTCCCCCTCCTTTCTTTGGGGGGTCTCATGGCCGAGGTGGCTTTACCTATTGATTATGCCTGCTTTCAAGTGACTGGTCCTATTCTATCCACACCAGACTTCTAACATCATATATCCTTGGGTAAGTCTGGGATATGCTACATATCTTCTAGTTATGTATATTTTTGGCTGTGTTAGGGGTAGACTCTAGCTCCTTTTGATGCATTTAAGAACCTTTAAGCTGTCTAACTTAATACCTTAATAAGCCTAAGCATTTGTTTTTTGTCTCTGTCCCTTCTCTGTAGGCCAATCCCAAGCAGTGACTGTTAGGGAATTTCCTATTAGTACTGTCTACTAACACCAGCTTACCATCAGCCACTGTGGGTCTTATGTGTGGAAACATCATATTCATGTGCCATTGTTCACTATATTCAAGCTTGGGTAATTGCAATTTTGCTGCGATTTAATCTAATATATATACCTACACAAATAGTATTCTATCTCACTAACCATATACCCACAAATACAGGTCTTACCTCATGAGCTCATATTGCTTGTCTAAGGTGTCCTACTGCTGTACTACCTGTCCCCTGTGTCTGCCCAAAAGCCACTTTTGCCACACGCATATTGGAGAAGGTTGGTTCATTCTACTAACGCACATGCATTTATATTGATATATATCTAAATACTCATGTGTAGATACCATTTTGTATATTGGTCTAAATTTGTTATTAATTTTTGTGTCTTTTCTACCTGAAGAATTGTTCTGATTAATTTTGGTCCTGATGAAGCTTATCGCGAAACGCTTTGACCTCTAATCAGATAGACTCTCCAAGTCAAGTACTTTTTTACCTCTAATCAGATAAACTCTTCAATTCATATATTTGTTTATTCTTGTACTGATATGGCTTGTGGCCATTTTCTATTTTATCATGTATTAAACTCTCTTGTTTAGTGTTGAGGGTTTTTACCTCCTATGTAATTTTAGATTATGTTTAATAAAAATATCTTCTTTTAAATTTTGTGTGCTAATGTCTATCTTATGATGTGCCTTTTAAAGTCCAGTTGTGTTTTGTCTAGTTGGTCTTCCAACTGACATTCCCCCCTTTTTTAGTTTTATGAAAAGGGCAGTTGCTAGAAAGTCTGAAGCTGGGAGCTCTTGTAAAAAAGGGGTGGGTTCTAAAAATTCAGAAATAACAGCACACGTGATAATAGATTGCTTTTTATACACTGTCTCCTTGGTACAAGGTAACTGTAAAAGTGAAGCAGCCAGCTGTTCCATATGTTTTTTTAGCTGGGGAGACAGGATCAGCAATGTCAGCATCTGTGGCAAAAGCAGAAGCTGATCCGTCATCTTGCAGCGGCTCATGCATCCCGTCCTGTACAACAGAGTCGGTGTAATCTTTGCTGCAGTCTGTGTCAGGCTGGGAGAAGAACTCTGATAGTCTCCACGGCCCTTTAGGGATTCCTATACAAAAAATCTTATAAGAAAATTTTTCTCCTCCAAAAGTGGGATTTTAGGGGCAATTATGTAATTACATATATGCATCAAAAATATATTTTATTTAATTTTATTTATATACACAAAGAATAAAAAACATTTAAAAACATAGAAAAGGACATATTGTACATATTCCAATGCATCACTTCTACAGACACTTCACTGGTACTAGAGTGTTGTTGAGAAGTGGTATTCCCCAACTACTGTTGAATATATTCCAAGATGGATGTATATAGCCACAAACTTGTGCAGTAACTGGGGATATCCAATGCATTTCAAAATAATTAGTAATAAATTATTCCTCAGGGATATTATATTCACGTCTGAAATACACAAGTTAATTCATTATAGAGACAAGAATTTGTTACAAAGATAATAATGACTTTTCCAAAAATCACCATTACAATATCCTGACCTTCACTTCAATGCTTCCCAGATCTCTGAAGGGGTGCCACATAATCCTCCCAAAAATGAAAAAAAAGGCAAAGCATCTCCCCATGTAAGATTGATGGAAAATGAATCCAAAAGAGAGAGGCCGACCCTTTTCTCTAAGAAAAAAAATATATACATATATAAATGGATATACCTCCCCAACATAGGGATCATACTGGCCCATTTTGTCCAAAAGGGGACATAATAACAAAAAAGCATATCCATGCTTACTTACATGTATATTGATTCGAACAAGGGATGTTGGCAATTAAAATACCCCAATCATCTTGGTTAATCTATGTAAAAGCTTTAGGGATTCCTTTTCCCTTGGTCATAATCATAACTGGAGATGAGTGGGCAGATTGTGTAGGAAACGTAGAGGCTATTGCGGGTGACCATTGTCACCGTGGGTTGCTGAAATTGCAGACACTGGCTCTATTTACACTAGTACTGGTATGACAATGATAAGCACACTGGTATGGCAGTGATCAGGACACTAGTATGGCTGTAATAAGGTCACTGGTATGTGGTATTGAGGTGATCAGGATGCTGGCATGGGGTATGGTGGTGAACAGGATGCTGGTGTGGCATATGGCGGTGATCAGGATGCTGGTATGGAGTATGGCGATAATGATGAAGCTGGTATGGGGTATGGAGATGATCAGGACACTAGAATGGCACATTGTGATGATTAATATGAAAGTATGGGGCATTACAGTGATCAGGATGTTCGTTTGGTGTACAGCAGTTAAGAGTAGAAGATCACAGGAGCCACACATCAGAACAATAGCTGTGTACATACAAGTGGCAGTCTCAGCCTGGACCCCACCAGCTGAGACTGCCACCTTTCTACACACAGCAGGTCTAGTTCTGATTTGATGTTTCCAGGATCTTCTGTCCTTATCTGTCATTGTCTGGAGAGTGATCAGGCTCTTTCACAGCCAGCACTCACAGTAACAGGCACAGGAATATACTTCCTAGCAGCCTAAGCAGTTCACATACGTACCATGAGTTTGAATGGCATACAGCAAAAATTAGGGTGCTGGTATGAGGTTGTCATGATAAAGACGCTGGTATGGGGTGTTACTGGCAGCACTGGTGACACTGGAACAGGTATGATAGATGACAAGGGTCTGGCGGAACTGTTTATTTGGGCTACATTTGGGGTGGTGATCAGGGATACTGTGGGAAGGCTGGCACTGGTGTGTGTGTGTGCTTGCATGCAGTGTGACAAGCTGTGTGTTACTCATAGTGCTGTAGTAACTGTTCTCTCTCCTCTCACAGGCAATCTTTGTGGGAGGAGAGAGAACAGATGTTTACTTTCCCTTTCATTGTTTACTATGTCATTGCTGTGATTGGATACAGCGATTACATGTTACAGGACCAATTTAATTAGGCCTGTGGCCAGTGATGTGATCCCCTGCGCCTGTGGCTCCCAGGTGCACGCTCTGCGAGCCACACACAAGCCTCTGATGATGGAGAAGTACGAGTATGTCCACCTGGTATCGATGCTGCTCCCATCCAGCTGTTTATGTACAATGGCTTGATGGGAAGTGGTTAACTCTCTACTACTCTCTGCCTCCACCCACTAACTCACTCCCTGTCCAGAAGATCGATATTCGCTTAAAAAATAAGATTAAAACCATTTTCAATGAAAACTCCACTGTACAAATATCTCTCCACCTAACATCGCATGCCTGCACACTCAATACTTCCCTTGTTGTTTATAACACAAAAAAGAACCAAAAATATAATGCAGCCCTAGCAAAAATAATAATAACAAAAAGGAATAAAATTCTTTCTGTTGTAATAAACTAAAATCCTCCCAAAAAGTTCAAAACATAGTCCAAATCCTTAAAATGGTAAACAAACAATCTTCAGGGAAATAGTCTATATTCATGCTCTGAACTTGTCTTTACTGTTGCTCCAAATCTGCCATCCTTTGAAGATAGACCTGTTATGTTACAGGAGTTCTCCACATGCTCACTGGTGAGAAAGGGTTAAGCTTCACTACTCTTCATAAGCAGCTTACAGGCATGGAAGGGTTAAAATCCCCAACTCATCCTTTTGTACAGTGTGAAAAAATATATCATAGTGCTCACTGTAATCTTCAACCCACACTTACAAACATAAAAAAAACCCTCACATATAGCGTGGAAATAGTTAAGCCATAAATAACAGTGTAAACCAGCCAAACTTCCTGCACAACAATTCCCAAGTGCTCTTTGTGGTGCTTTTCTCTTAAAAGCAGTGATGAAAATTGCACACTCACCACTCAAACACCACTAAAGTCTATAGTAAGAGGTTATAATCTCTATTTCCACATCCCATCCAGCATCTTTGCCTAAAGGAAAAGACTGTGTTAACTCTCAATTATTTATCTCCAAAATACACCTCTTCTTAACCAATGACACAACAAAGCTTCTAATTCACTCTCTGGATAACTCTTGTCTTGACTACTGCAATTCCCACCTTACTGTTTTACCTTTACATAGGCTAACCCTCAGTTCATCATAAATGCTGCTGCCAGAGCCATCCATCTTACCTACTGTTAGGTGTCTGCTATCCCTCTCTGCCACTCCTTTCATTGGCTTTCACTCATACAAGAAATAAAATTGAAAAAAATAACAACTTTCAAAGCCATCCACAACTCTACCCCAGCTACATCACAAACGTTGCTGTTTAGCTCCCATCTCTTCCCATCATCTTTTCCCATGCTCTATAAAGTGCCTCTATGTCGATTGCCACTAGTATTGTGTCTTGGGGAACTTGTATACCCTCTAAGTGTTTTTAAAAAGATCAGGTGTGTCTTGGATGTATGAAGGTAGGGCTATTACATGGGGTCTTAAATATGTGTCAATGTATTGGCTCATGGGCTCCGTGTATGATCCAATGCCTGACACTATCGGTCTTTCAGGGGCGAGGTAAAATTCTTATGCGTTTTAGGTAACACATAAAATGTGGGTGTTCGGGGTTTTTTTACCAAGATTGTATCATATGTGGTTTTATCAATTAGTCCTCTATGGTAGGCCTTCATTAATAATTGAGTGAAATTCATTTTTAGACTGGTAGCGGCATCTTGTGAGATTTTCCTATACCAGTCTTGCTTATTGAGGATTGTAAGGCACATTGACTTATATTGTTCGATATCCATTATAACCACATTTCGCCCCTTGTTGAAGGGTTTAAATATAATGTTTTCATTTGTACCGAGTGTAGAAAGTGCCTGTTTCTGCGCATGTGTAAGATTACTTGGGCCATGCTTTTGTATTTAGATAGATTGAATCTGTCTCATGACCTGTTTGACAAAGGCAGATATGTTAGAATTAGTTTGAAGGGACGGGAATTTGTTAGATTTTTTCTTTACAGCAGGGAGGGATACAGAGATATCATGCTGTGTGTTCATGTCAGATGGAACCTCGGGAGTTGCTGGAATAGTATTCAGAGGTATCATTCTCATCCAATAAGTCCATTAAGTCTTTTAGGGCTCGAAAATCATGGACTATGAAGTCCTTCCATTGTTCTCTTAAAATAGAATTCCTTTAGTTGTCGAACAGGTATTTGTAGGTACGTTTTCTCCCAAATAGGTTGAGATCTTTGATGATTTCGAAATGGTCCAACTCCTGGGTCAGACAAAAAGTCAACCCCAAAGAAAGAACATCTTTTTCTGCCTGAGTAAAGATATGGGAGGATAAGTTGATTATATTTAGCTTAGTAGTTGCTGATTCTTTTTCACCACAAATGAATCTAGAGGGCCCTTCATGTGTTTCAATTCTGTAATTTGTTTCACCATCATAGGAGTGTCCAGTGCGAGTGTGTCAAAAAAAGAATCGTCATCTACAGAGAAGTTGGTGCATTGTTTGCCCATTTTATCAATCTGTGTGTTTTGTGTGACTATCATGGTTTTAGAACGAACAGACCCATCACCGTGAGCTATGTGAGAAAGAGTAAGGGGCATTTGTGAATTGGGTTGTGAGAGTGATAGTGGTTGTGTAGGTACTGATTTATTGGGACGTGAATCATGTTCGAGAATGCGTTTCTTACCACTTCCACCCGTTGCTTGTGTACCGTCACCATACTTGGGTCTTTTCCGTGATTGTCGGTGTCTCCAATGATTTGGTTGATTGGTCTGTGAGGTGTGGGAAAAAGAAGATGTATTAGAGGAATCTGATTCTATACTTTCATAGTCATACACATTGTTTGTCACATTATGTTTATTATAGGGGTGAAACCGCCTCTGTCCTGCTACGGGCCATTTGTAAGCAGAATTGTCAAGTATTTTTGACCTCTAATCAGATAAACTCTTCAATTCATATATTTGTATATTCTTGTACTGATATGACTTGTGGCCATTTTTTATTTTACCATGTATTGAACTCTCTTGTTCAGCATTGAGGTTTTTTTACCTCCTATGTAATTTTAGATTATGTTTAATAAAAATATCTTCTTTTAAATTTTGTGTGTTAATGTCTATCTTATGATGTGCCTTTGAAAGTCCAGTTGTGTTATGTCTAGTTGGTCTTCCAACTGACATTCCCCCCTTTTTCTGAAAGAATTTGGATTATCGCACCCTCTTGGTAGCTCATCCTGTTTTTTTTTTTTTTTATGATAAAAGAAATGCTGCTCTCATTATATAGAGATATACAATCTAATTTACAAAAATCTGTGCACCATATTAAAGCCCAGGTCCTCACATTAGACACCATTGAGCGGGAAGTTAGAGAATGCGTGTCTGCTCATAACGATCTAGAAGATGCTTATCAAGCACAGGAAATTTTAAAACTTGAAAGTGATTGATCTGGAGGATAGCTCACATAGAAAAAATAGTAAATTTAAGGGGATACCTCAATTAGTGACCTCCTCTGAGCTCCTCCAATATTTGATGCAACTGCTCAAAATGCTTCTCCCTTTTATGTCACCCTTGAAGCTTATTATAGATAAAGCACACACAATTCTGAAGTCAAATTATTTACGAGATAATAAAAGGGAGGATAGGGCATTAGATAAATGACCCACATCGATGATAAAGCCTCTTAAAAAGTAAAATACTGAGAGGAGTCCATATAAGCAATAAGGGACATAAAAGAGAAGAACGGGCACCTCTAAGTGCAGTAAGAGCAATTTCATGAATCTGTCATGAGACAGATTCAATCTATCTAAATACAAAAGCATGGCCCAAGTAATCTTACACATGCGCAGAAACAGGCACTTTCTACACTCGGTAAAGTGTGACAGTACTGAAAGCTGAAAATTGGCCTGGACTTGAAGAGGATGAAAGTGTCTGTACTTGAGGTGGTTAAAAGTAGAAAATAATTGACAGGGACTGCATTAGAGAGCATTAATGAGAATGATAAAATAGGTCTGTGACAGTGTGGAGGCATGAATTGTATTTTTGGAGGACAGGTTTACACTAGGTGAAGTCTTGCTAGGACTTATTCTTATACCACAGATGCTCAAGAGTGCTGATTTGTTTTTGGATACTTCTGGTGTCATCTGTTTGTCAAGGTTGTAGCAGTCGAGCCTGATTTAGGGCATAGTTAGGGGGGGCTAGTGTGCCCAGAGAGGATGACAGTGAACTTTTGTAGACAGAATGGACAAGGTTGGGGCAGAACAGAGGTGAGATTTTGTCAAAGAGGTAGTTTGTTGCAGAATAGAGAAGGAAAGGGTTAATGAAAGATTAAGGGAGTTTCCATTATTGTGAGTAAAATCATATGTCCATTGTTTAGGGTCAAAAGGTTAGGTTGAGAAGTTTAGATGTAGATGGAGTGGTCATATTAACAGGGTACAGGGAAGTCACCAAGAACAATTTTGGGAATTTCAGAAGAGAAAGTAGGGTAGCTGGGCAGAGAAGTCATCAAGGAAGCTTCATACCCGTCCAGGAGCTGGAAAGATCACAGCGATTATCAACTGGAGAGAATAGAAAAATACAGTGAGCCTCAAATGAGAAGAGGGACAGAAAGGGGAGTGAGTGAAGAACCTGCAAAGTGCTATATGGGGATTTAAGGATTCCAACCCCACCATTCTTTGTCCACTGAGTCTGGAAGAGTGGGTCCAGAGAAGGTCATCATGCAAGAGGAAAGCAGGAGATGTAGAGTCAGGTCCCTAAAGCCAGGTTTCAGTTATAGCAAGTAGGTTAAAGAAGTTAGGCCCCTTTCACACAGATGTTACAATCAAGTCCACCTGCCTGTTTTGCAGGCAGACCCGATCAGAACCTCCATTCACCTCTATGGAGAGGCAGATGGGGATCCATTCCCTTTCCCTCAAGCAGGTTTATTGGTAGACGGGTGTGATTGGACAGGCAGCCTCTTTACATTCAGTCACCCATGATATAGTGCGGTCTGTGTCCATGTTCGCTCTGCTTTAGTGGACACCTGTTCAGAGGGGGGTCCCTGCTGAGCAAATGGATCATAGGCGCAGTCCTATGTTAAAGAACCCTAGTGATAAAAATGTTATTGACATAGGTGAGTTTGCTACAGACAGTTTGCTACAGACATAGAAGACTTTGCTATAGGACATTCCAAAAGGCACAAGATACGGGGAGGCTGGTTCTAGAAAGAAAGGAGCTCCAAGCACCTATCAATAAAAGTCAGCAGCTACAAAAAGTGTAGCTGCTGACTTTTAAAAAACAGCCACTCAACTATCCCATGATCAAGTGGTGAACTCACCGCAGCTGTCTTCATCCTCTGTCCTCCCTTGGCATGGCTGGCTTCTTCACTATGGGCATCCAGCTATGACAGCTTGCGGCTTCATAGCTAGGTGCCCACTGCCTATGCGTGAGTCATGGTGCGCATCCTAAATGGTGGATGCAGTCTTCTGGGACCTGTCAGTGTCCCAGAAGAATGCAGGGGGAGGGAGGATAACTTCCGTTGCCGAGCACTTCTCAAAAGTGCCAACTGTGCAAGAGGAGCAACTGAAGGGCAAGCGAGGTAATATGGGAGTATGATTTACTGTATATTAAGGTACATGCCCCAGTGTCCTGGAGGTTTTGTTTGCATGTGGGTTCAGAATTAGCATAAGTTAACGAGTTCAGTTATAGGGAAAGGACATGAGTGAGGCTGATAACTATAGGCTGTGGGGTGGAGAAGAGGAGTAAAATAAAGAGAATTTAGGGAGAGAGGACACAACTGTGAGAAGGAGAGGTATAAAAGTGCATGTTACAGAGCAGAGAGATTAAAAAGCAGAGAGGTAAAGCGGAATGAGGAAACCCCTGCTGTCTTTTAAGGGTTTTGCAAAGTAGTTTGCTGTGGATTTTCTATTTGTGCCAAAGTGCACTGTGGAAGGGCAATAATTAATACAAGATTAATACTTTTTCCATGATGATAGTTGCCAGTCCCACCACTGCTTTTGCCTTCCTATAAATTGGTCTAAATATACACCAAGATGGGTGGGTTAGTACTTGTCAACTAATCTACTAGGTGTTTTTAGGAGACACATGGCTTGCAGAACAAACTTCTCAAACCAAAGCCCGACTGCAAGAGAGCAGGAGGGCAAAGCTGTAAAGATTACAATCAGCTCAGAATTTAGTTGAAACAATAAGTGAACAAAATAAACATCACACTAATATGGATGGGACTACAGACATTGAAAGCAGCAAAGGTTACTATGAACCATGGTGATAGTAATGAGTCAAATTCAGATAGAGGGGAATGTTAAAAGCAGCATAGGTTACCATGAAGCACATTAATAGTAATGAGTCAAATTAATTTAGAGGTATTTTAAAAGCAGCTTAGGTTGCCATGAAGCACATTAATAGTAATGAGTGAAATTCAGTTAGAGGTGGATGTTGAAAGCAGCATTGGCTACCTGTGAGGGAATACAGAAGAGGTGTTCAGTTGATGCAGTGTGGAAGTGCAATAGTTAATCCAAGATTAATACCTTTTCCAAGATGATATTTGCCAGTTCTGCCCCTGCTTGGGATGCCCCTGTCTAAGTTGAGAGAGTTTCTGCTATGAATATGTAGATATATTAGATATGCCTAAACAAAGAGTAATTTTTAAAAGGTTTTGAGATTCTGAATGTGGCACTAATGAAATCCTGGTGCAAAGAATGAGGAATAGTAGTTTTCTTTATTCAAGTCTTTTTGTTTTTATTCTCACCTAGTAATTCTGCATGTGACAAAGTTTAAGTCCTAAAATTAAAGCGGAGTTCCGGCCTCAAAAACATTTTTTAGATAAAAATACCCCCCTGGGAAAGTCAGGGCTAGTGCATTTCAGCAACGATAGCCTCTGAACTGTCCCCGGTTTCACTTGCCTTTTAGAAGAAATACTTACCTTGAAAATGTCTTGTCCAGTGCTGCCATCTCAGGTGTGGGCAGCTGAAGCCAGACCGTCCTTCGTTGTCCTCTTCGGTGATGTTGGAGTCCCAGAATGCCCTGCTCATCACTTGCCCAGAAGCGGTTTAGCAGGAAATGACTTGCCTGCCCCGGAAGTGACGAGCAGGGCCGGTGCAGGTGCATTGACTCCTGGGAGCGATGACGCTCATCTCCCAGGAGTCAATGCAAGCAGAGGGAGGAAGAGGAAGGAAGGTAAGTATATTTTCTTTAAAAACAAGGTAAGTAAATAAAAAAAAATGTAATTATCCAAGTCTTTTTCAGGTAAAAAAGCAAGCGGATGGTGCAAAGTTGTGTTTGAGGCCGGAACTCCGCTTTAACCTCCCTGGCGGTATGAATATTTCAGATTTTAGGTGCTGAAAGCGGTACTATTATTTTGCATGTAATTCTTAAGGACGAGCAGCCCAAACCAACTAACCAACTAGCCAGGGAGGTTAAACCCTGCTGGACCCTAAATGCACCATGCTGAATCAAGAAAACAGAGATGAGACAGAACTACAGATACCTGTCCCTCTCCTTCTGTTTAAAACATAACAGGATGTGGCTATGTGGTTCTCAGAGATAGCTAAGAATACTGTAATTCATAACAGGAAGTGCAGGCAAAGAGCACATAGATATTACTTCCCAAGATTTTTGGCAAACTCAATGTTTTTATTTTATTTTGTCAAATATATATATGTATACATATATATATATATATATATCCATTGGTTGCCACTGCACATATTTCAGAAAAAAAAATGTGCCCGGGTGCTCAGCAAAGACTGTAGTGCAAATAATCCAAATGAGAGAGTGGCACTCATGGGTCTTGAAAGGTGAATGCACAATGAAGATGTTATTTCTCAGGTCCTGAGGAAGACAAACTTCGACCTTGTCAGAACGTCAAAATAAAACCTTCATTGTGCATTCACCTTTTAAGACCCATGAGTTCCGCTCTCTCTTTTGGAATATATATATTTATATATATATATATATATATATATATATATATATATATATATATATATATAAAATGTCTCCCAATAGTAAATTTCACAAACCAAAAGGGAAGTTTTCCTAATTTAAACATAAATCACCAAAAACTGGATAGCTTACAGCTGAAACTTCTCAAAGAACATAGTCAGAACATTGTTCCTAATTTTTAAAGACAACTTACTGACTGGAATGGTACCAGCAGATGGACAATAGATATGCACTATCTCTTACTTAGCCATCACATTGGCTGCATCTTACAGCTCTTTATTTATTATCAATTTCCCCTCTCTAAGTAACCACTTAAATCCCAAGCACTTTTACCCCCTTCCTGCCCAGGTTTAATTTTCAGCTTTCAGCGCTGTCATACTTTGAATGACAATTGTGCAGTACTGTACCCATATGACATTTTTTTACAAATTCTTTCACACAAATAAAAGCTTTCTTTTAGTAGTATTTAATTGCAGCTATTTTTTTTTTGCTAATTAAATTAAGAAAAGAACAAACATTTAAAAAAAAATGTTTCTTTGTTTCTGTTATACCATTTTGCAAAATAAATAATCTTTCTTAAAAAAATTAAGCCAAAATGCATTCTGATACATTTCTTTGGTGAAAATAAACATAATCACTGTATATTATTTAGTTTGTAGGAAAGTTTTAGAGTCTACAAACTATGGTATATACTGTGTATCTTAAAATCAGTCAACTTGATGTACTGATGGCCTATCTCATTTCTTGAGGCGGAAAAATCCAGGACAGTACAAGTACCCCCCAAATTACCCATTTTTGAAAAGTAGACAGTCCACAACAAGAGTTGTTAACTAAGTTATAATTCAGGCACCATAAAAATAAATGTATAAAATATATATATAAAAACATCAGTGGGGACACCTGGAACATTGAAAAGACACATACTGTGTCATTAAAAGTTTTTGAGCTTGATTTCATTGTACTTATTTTGATCAGTCTGGATAAAAAATCCTATTGTAGGAAAAAAGATAGATTAATGTAGTCATTAAGTGTATGGTACTTCAAACAATCTTTTCGATCTTCTGTTTTATTTTTCTATTAGACAGTAAATCAAGCCACAATATGATTGTGTATATACTGTAAAAATTGCTCCATCTATCGCTATCATTAAGTACACAGAAGTTGCAAAATTAGGGTGTCAGTTATTTCCCAAATATCAGACAGTTTTTGATGTTAATGTTTTGAAAATTTGCTTATATACAATTGCTCTTTATTATTTCAAGTTGATACAGCAAGGCTGCATTCACTTTGCCATTGTCAAATAGCAGCAGACAGGGGTGGCCAATGGCAAGAATCTACTGTTTGCAAATGTTGCCTGCACACAGTGTATGAGACAATTATGGCTTCCAGATTTCTACTCATCTGAGTCATTTTACACAAATAGAGCCTCAAACCAATCCTGGACACAGACAGTGGGCAACCAGGGTCATCATTTCTGTGGAGTTTTGGCCACAGCTAACTGGCCAGTCACGAAAGTGCTGTGTGACAAAGTTGTGTAAATCCTACAGTTGGATGTTAGGAAATAAAAATCCTTTGACAGGTAAAACAGATACCTTATATGCAATTCAGCTTTGTATTTAGCTGTTTGCCTGGAGTTTAGCTTTAAAGCTCAGCCCCAGACAGATATAAAGGTAATTCATTCTGATACTGAAAAAAAATTCCTTAAAGCAACACTAAACTCTGGTTGAAAAATAACAAATTCTTTCTTTTTTATAATTAACAATTTTTAATAAAATATTCCAAAAATACAATGCCCTGCATAGTGACCTTCACTTATAGTTCAAAAGGCTAACCAAGTACACCTGGCAAAGAAAATGGCAACTATATAGCAAAGCAGGATGCCGCACTACATAAAAGATATGTAGTCAGCAAAAAAATCTGTAAAATGTGCTTTAGTATTAGAATTATAGTGGTGGGAACCTACATGTCAAAGATGATAGGTTTAACTCACTACTTCAGGAAATGGAAGGTAGACATAGTAAAAGCATCATCTTCCCAAACACATAGTAACATAGCAGCCTGAGGTGCATTGCAGAGTATAAGCTGCAGGGCAAACAAAACCAAAAGGGACTAAGAAAACAAAATAAAAAAGAAAACTAAAGACTAAAAATCCCTAAAAAGTGTTCTGGTCAACATATTATTCAGCAACTGAGTCATCTACCAGACAGCCAGAGGACACAGAAGACAAGGAAGTTCAGATTACACATCTTCCAAGAGGTACCAGGGCTTCCATACTGCACGTTGTTTATCTGAGGTATTATATATGAAAGCTGTCAGTGTCTCCATAAATTCCACATCCTCAATAGTTTAGAGGTCTACTGAGGTAGGGGGGTCCTTCTTTTTTCCAGTCGAGAGGCACCAAGCAGCATACTGCCGTGAGAATGACAATCTAGCTTCTTAACATTTTTGGAAAGAGTTGGGGGGAGCAGGACCAAAAGGAATAGTTTGGGGGTGAAAGGAACAGTTATTTCAAGCAATCGCCGCATTACAGTGCGAGAGCACCAATAGGAAATTATGCGTTGGCAATGCAATATTTATGGATAAGTGAACCACATTACTGTTGGCATCTCCAGCAGCAATCACTGAACATGGGGTAAACTGTATGGAGGGTCACTGGTGTCATATGCCAGAAAAATAGGATTTTGTAAGTTTTACCTGTAAAGTGTACAAATATTTTTTTTTGCTGAGACCAGAGGACCTGCCATGCCCCTGAGGTCAACTCCTTAGCCAAAACCCTCCCCTACCTTTACATGGAAGAATATTTCCCCCTGGGTTTGAAAAGATATCCCATTTAATATCTTACAATTGTTTGAAATTAAACCCTTCTGAGAGAGGCCAGAAAGGGCCAATCTCTCAAACAGTGTAAGCTTGGAAAATTGAAGAGAAGGAGTAATAGATTGGGTATAGTGCTGTATCTGCAGGTAGCTGATGTATGCTCAAAGTGGTAGCTAGAATGTATCTCTGAGTATGTTAAAGGGCAGTAACTTTCTGGTCATCGGGGGTTCACCAACTTACTGGAATGGAAAAGTTGCATCGACCACAATGGGGCCATCTGGGAGGTTAGGCTATCTGGCACTTTTGGATTAAATAGGAATGCTGTCATTAGTGAGTTAGTGAGGCTCCTGCCATAAGATTAGTTTTGCATTTTAAAGTTGAAGATAAACTTCAGAGGTGTAGCATACTGTGCAGAAGGGCCAATGAGGCTATAGCAGAGTCTGCATTCCAGAGTAAGTTATTGGGGTTAACTGGTGCTAATCAAAATTTCTCTTTCTCCATCAAGTGATTATAAGCAAAGAGAGTTGACCAAGATGCCGCAGCCCATAGCTGGCATGCATGATAATATTTAATCAGAGTAATATTTCCTATGTCTTTTATTCTTCCAGATAAAGTTTGGGATATCCAGTTAAAGTTTTTTGAGCTAATGTACTGGGATGGGAACTGTTGCCACTTCGTCAAAGTGGTGCAGATTGTGTAAAACAAATGCTGGAAGTTTGCTTTAAAAAATGAATAAATTCTATTTAAGTATGTATTCTTAGTTCAGAAAAGTGTATTATTTTGCTCTCAGTCTCCAAATCTCCAAATTCCTTTTTCCTGTTCTGATCTAACTTGATCTAACATCTTGGCCAGATTTGTATGCACTGTATATAGGAATGTATCCACCATCTCTTACTTTTTTCTTAGATGGACTAGGGACTATGGGCCATGAGTTTTGTAGTATACATAGAGCAGTGCACATTGCAGCAACTAACAAGCACCTCTCATTGCAAACAAAAGGAAACAAGGACGCGAACAACACAGTAAGAAACTATTTCACGAAACATAGATTACAAGGACATTAGGTATTGGATGTGTATAGATTATTTTTGGAGAATAAAAATATTGCTTAGTGTCACTTAGTGTCACTTTAACTACTTGGTGTCCGCGCTAAAGCCGAATGACCTGAATTGCCGGGAGGGCGTACAATGACGTCCTCTCAGCAACGAGTGGCCTGCACGCTCCCTGCGGAGGGCACCTGGCTCGCTCTGTGATCAGCGAATCCATGAGACTCGCCTGATCACAGATCAAAGATCGTGGGCGATCCCGCCCCCTTACCCTGTGATCAGCTGTCAGCCAATGACAGCTGATCATGTAAAGTAAACAGCAGCCGGCGATCAGCTGTTTTTTTCTCCTCACACTGTTAGTGTGAGGAGAAAAAAACAACGATCACCGGCTGCTGTCAGAGGGACATCGGCAAGTGGTTAAAGTAGTAATAATTCCTTACATAAGCCCACTAAAGTGACTAGCCTTGGGTGATACACAGTAATTTTGCAAATCCTCCCACATAAGCTGTATGTGTTTATCTGCAGCCTTCTCTTCTCCACCCCTAAACATTTTATATATATTTTTTTTAGCATAGACCCTAGGGAATAAAATAGCTGTTGTTGCAACTTTTTATATCACACAGTATTTCGCAGCAATTTTCAAACTAAATTTTTTTGGAAAAAAAAACACCTTCATGAATTAACCACTTCAGTTCCAGAAGGTTTTACCCCCTTAATGAACAGGCCATTTTTTGCGATTGGGCTCTGCGTTGCTTTAACGGAAAATTGCGCAGTCTTGCGACACTGTACCCAAATACAATTTATGTCCTTTTTTTTCCCCACGAATAGAGCTTTTTTTTTGTGGTATTTGATCACTTCTGAGGTTTTTAGATTTTGCACTATAAACAAAAAAAGAGCGACAATTTTGAAAAAATCACAATATTTTTTACTTTATGCTATAAAACATACCCAATAAAAAAAATTGAAAAATCAAATTTTTTATCAGTTTAGGCCAATTTGTATTCTGCTACATATTTTTGGTAAATAAAATCCCAAAAAGCATATTTTAATTGGTTTACGCAAAAAAAGTTACAGCGTTTACAAACCAAGGGATAGATTTTTGGACTTTTTATTTATTTATTTATTTTTTATTAGTAATGGCGGCGATCCTTGCGGTGGACAGTTTGGATCCCTAATTGACATTTTTGACACTTTTTGGGGACCAGTGACATTAATACAGTGATCAGTGCTAACTATTATGCACTGTTACTGTATAAATGACCCTAGCAGGGAAGGGGTTAACACGGGGGGTGATCAAAGGGTTAAATGTATGCCTGTTTGTGCTTACTGACTGTGGAGGGGAAGGGCTCTGTGACAGGCACAAAGGGATCGAGGTTTCAGCTTAGCTGAAACTCATGATCCCTCTCTGCCTGTTTACATAAGCAGGCGGGTCTTCTGTCAGTTTCTGTGATGATTGCGAGAGGCCGGCGGTGATCGCCGCTGCTCTTCCCGCTGCCTGACTCCTGCTGTGTCTAATCACAGCAGGAGCGTGGTCTCGGCAGTGCACTCGTGCCGCCGAAACCGCGTGCATATAACCACAAAGATCTACGTGATTATGCGCAGCCGAGCCGCCCTGCCACAGTAAATCTGCGTGGGGCGGTCGGCAAGTGGTTAAAAAACCCAAAACACAAAAAGGAAGCCCTTTTCTTTTTGTATAATGTGAAAGACATGCTACGCCTCGCCTCTTGCTGAAGTCCACCAGAGGTCACTAGCACATCTTGGTGATAATGGACTGTGCCACCCGTTACCCAGAAGAGATTCTTTTCTGAAACACCTCTGCCAAAACCATTGCCAAAGAGCTATTTCAGGTTTTCAGCTGTGTCTGCATTCCTAAAGATGTACTAACTGACCAGGGCACCCCGTTTATGTCTAGAGTTACCAAAGAGCTTTGCAAACGTCCGTAACCCAGTTACGTACTTCAATGTATCTCAAACAGATGGGCTGGTTGAAAGGTTTAACAAAATGGTAAAACAAATGCTGGTTAATAAAGACAGAAAGAATTAGGATTGTCTATTCCCTTATTTGATGTTTGCTATCAGAGAGGTTCCCCAATTGTCAACAGGGTTCTCTCCTTTTAAGCTACTGTATGGAAGGTACGCACGGTAGCTATTGGACATTTCCAGGGAAACATAGGAGAGTGTGAGTTCCCCTCATAGAAGTGTGAATAAACATGTGGCACAAATGCAAGACAGAATTGCACAAGTGATGCCTATTGTGAAGGAACATTTGGCACAAGCCCAGTTGGCTCAGCAGAGGATTTACAAATGTGGGTACAGGTCCATTTTTTTGCACCTAGGGATAGGGTATTTTTGTTGGTCTCCACAGTGAAAGGAAATTTCTAACCAAGTGGCAGGATCCCTATGAAGTGTTGGAAAAAATGGGTGATGTCAATTATAAAATTAGCCAACCAGGAAGACATAAACCTGAGCAGATATATGATGTGAATTGGGCAAGACCATGGGGAAGAATAGGGAATTCTTGGTCGCTGAGACTACCCCACTTTCCGCTCTGCCTGACCTGGTTATCCCTGAAGTTGGGATAGCGGAGACTTTGTCCAAAACTCAGCAACAGGAAGCTAAAGAGTTTGTGCTCCGAAATAAAGGGAATTTTTTTTAGAATTTGCAGGTTGTGTCCAAATATATATATATATATATATATATATATATATATATATATATATATATATATATACAGTGTATATATATATATTTATTTATTTATATTATGACAGGGCGAGCCTATGCCACTGTCTAAAATGGCAGTCTAGGCCAGATTTTGCTGGAAGCAGGCACACTAATGATGCAGAAGCAGGCACACTAACTAAGCAGGTGTGTGCTGCATTCATTTTAGAGCCAAAGTTAGACCCTGGGGTCCCACCCTTCTGAGGGGGTCAGTGTGTGTTTGGAGCAGAGAAAGGTGCATGGCTGCACTGCGCTGTCCAGGTCAGGACAGACAAAGGCTGAGCCACAATGAGAGAGACTGTGGAAGATGTAATAGATGGGAAGCTGCAGTAAAAACACAGAGATGAGGTACAGCGCTTGTGCAAGAGCACTGGGACTGTGTGATTGATGCTCAGGAGGACCAGGGCATGAGACCTGAGCCATAGGGTTGATAAAGGGCCAGGTGGCTGAATCCTAAATTTTGTTCATATTCATGGTGAGAACCCCTTGCATGGGAAGATAGTCACGTGTGAACTTTTAATTAAAAGAAAACAAAAGTGGGCAGAAAAGGCCCTGAAACATACTTCTGGCAAGGAGTAAACTCACTGTTTTGCACTATCAATGATTCAAACAACCCTCAACTTCTCAGAATATATATCATACATTTCAGGTAGTTATACTTTATAGTTTTTTTAATGTTTAGAACACATAGCAGGGTTGAATAGATGACAATTTATTAGAGATATGCAAATTGATATTTCTTTTTATTATAGTGCACTATATACAGTACTAGATGAATTCATGCTGATAACAGTTGCACTTCACTTTTTCAAATATAAAAATGTGTTGATAGGGAGCTTGCTGCTCCTACCTTAATCACAGGTGGGGGTGATTAAGCCCTAGTGCTTAGCATTGTTTAACCAATTGCTGACTGCCGCAAGTACATATACTGTGGCGGTCAGCCCCGGCCAGGCAAAGTGACGTACCGGTACGTCACTAGCCTGTCACTGGCTTGTGAGCCAATAGCAGGCGAGCGCGCCCTGGCTCGTTCCCTAACAAGTCAGTGCGTGTGACCGGCGGACCCGATGTCTGCCGGTCACTCACGATCGTTTGCCGGGAAGGGAGAAAGGCAGGCCTGTGTAAAAATGGAGATCAGACGGTTCTACTATGTAGGACCGTTGATCTCTGTTTTTACAGTAGTAGCCATGTCCATTCACAGTTAGAAACACGCCCCTAGGACACACTTAACCCCTCCCTCTCCAATACAGTTAACCCCTTCCCTGCCAGTGTCATTTTTGTAGTAACAGGTCATATGTATAGCACTGATTACTGCAGTATTGTCACTGGTAACCCCAAAAGTGTAAAAAATGTCAGTCAAGGGTCCGATCTGTCCGCCGCAATGTCGCAGTCCCGAAAAAAAAATCGCAGATCGCCGCCATTACTCGTTAAAAAAAACACCAAAAATGACAAAAATCTTTCCCTTTGTTAGTAAACGCAATAACTTTTGCGCAAACCAATCAAAATACACTTTTTGTGATTTTTTTTTACCAGAAATATGTAGCATAAAACAAATTGGCTGAAAATGTTAAAAAATTTTAATTTTTACATTTTTTTGGGAATTTCATATAAAAAAAATATTGTTATTTTTGCAAAATTTATGCTCTTTCTTTGTTTATAGCGCATGATCAAAAAATCGCACAGGTGATCAAATACCACCAAAAGAAAGCTCTGTTTGTGGGAAAAAAAGGACGTCAAATTAGTTTAGGTACAGCGTTGCACGACCGCACAATTGTCCGTTAAAGTCACGCAGTAAAAATCGCAAAAAAACCCTGGTCAGGAAGGGGGTAAAATCTTCCGGGGCTTAAGTGGTTAAGATGCTTTTGATTCAATTTATCAAGAATATTACCAGTACATCTGGGATTTCAGAGAAAAAAAGATCTTACCAAAGACTTCTCCATGGATCGACACCTTTTAATATAAATGGCTACTTATCAGAGCATATTAGCTTCCAAACTAATGGAAAAGCCAAACCAGCCTTAGGGATACGTTTGCCGAACACTTGCACATAGATACTGTTATTCCCAGAGTTCTCCGGATTAGACTTTCTCTCCTGAGTTAAGTACACTACTGTGTTTTCCATGAAAACTCACACTTTTATTCATCAAATGAGTTGCAAAATATATAGAAAATATAGTCAAGACATTGGTAAGGTTAAAAATAATGACTTTTATTTGAAATAATAATTTTGTCCTTCAAACTTTGCTGTCATCAAAGAATTCTCCATTTGCAGCCATTAAATCCTTGCAGACATTTGGCATTCTAGCTGTCAATTTGTTGAGGTAATCTGAAGAAATTTCACCCATACGGTCGAGCTGCTCCCACAACAGCTCAATAGGGTTGAGATCTGGTGACTACGCTGGCCACTCAATTACAGACAGAATACCAGCTGACTGCTTCTTCTCTAAATAGTTCTTGCATAGTTTGGTGTGCTTTGGGTCATTGTCCTCTTGTAGGAGGAAATTGGCTCCAATCAAGCGCTGTCCACAGGGTATGGCATGGCATTGCAAAATGGAGTGATAGCCTTCCTTATTCAAAATTCCTTTTTAACTTGTACAAATCCCCCACTTTACCAGCACCAAAGCAGCCCCAGACCATCACATTATCTCCACCATGCTTGACAGATGGTGTAAGGCACTTCTCCATCATCTGTTTACTTGTTCTGCGTCTCACATATGTTCTTCTGTGTGATCCAGAAACCTCAAACTTAGATTTGTCTGTCCATAACACTTTTTTCCAATCTTCCTCTGTCCAATGTCTGTGTTATTTTGCCCTCAATCTTTTCCTTTTATTGGCCAGTCTCAGATATGGCTTTTTCTTTGCCCCTTTGCCTAGAAGGCCAGCATCCCGGACTCGCCTCCTCACTGTGGACGTTAATATTGGCGTTTTGGGGGTACCATTTAATAAAGCTGCCAGTTGAGGACCTGTGAGGCTTCTATTTCTCAAACTTGAGACTCTAATGTACTTGCCCTCTTGCTTAGTTTTGCATCGGGGCCTCCCACTTCTCTTTCTGTTCTGGTTAGAGTCCGTTTGTGCTGTTCTCTGAAGGGAGTAGTACACACCGTTGTAGGAAATCTTCAGTGTCTTGGTAATTTCTCGCATTGGAAATTTCTCGCATTTCTCAGAACAAGAATAGACTGTCGAGTTTCAGAAGAAAGTTCTATTTTTCTGGCCATTTTGAGAATATAACCAAACCCACAAATGCTGATGTTCCAGACACTCAACTAGCTCAAAGGGAGGCCAGTTTTATAGCTTCTCTAATCAGCACAACAGTTTCCAGCTGTGCTAACATAATTGCACAAGGGTTTTGTAATCATCAATTAGCCTTTTAACATGATTGGCTAACACAATGTACCATTAGAACACAGGAGTGATGGTTGCTGGAAATGGGCCTCTGTACACCTATGTAGATATTCCTTTAAAAATCAGCCATTTCAAGCTAGAATAGTCATTTACCACATTAACAATGTCTAGACTGTATTTCGTATTAATTTAATGTTACTTCATTGAAAAAACAGGGCTTCTCTTTCAAGGACATTTCTAACTGATCCCAAACTTTTGAACGGTAGCGTATATATAGGATATAAAAGCTTATAGTGTGATACTGTATACAAGCAATTTTATTAAAAGAAAACAAGTACACTCACATGATCCATGTTAAAAATGAAAAGAAAGCCGCAGCGATGGTTATAGAAGAAATCATAACAAACGGCCGATAAGCATGGTGACTTCACATCTGGTCCCATCCAACGCATTTTATCATACGTTTGATGACAGGGGGGGTGGCTACTAGACGTGCACCACGCTGCATAAGTATGAAACAGAGTAAGGGCGGAAGATCAACTTCTCATATACCTAGACTAACCTGAAGAAGGGCAACTAGAGGAAGGAAAGTCTCTCCATGTAAATAGAGAGATTTCCATCGCCCAAAAAATGTACATAATATATAGTATCCAAAAATAATAGGTGCAAAAAAGGCGGCATGATTCAAGGGAATATTATCCTAGGTCCCATAGTAACTAAATACCAATAATGATGTAAATAAAAATCCAAATACAGTAGATATAAAACAATTTGACATTTAATCTGAATGGGTGTAAGATTTGAGACAATAAATCCACCTGGTTTCCATTCTGGAAATTTCCCTTCTCACATGACATCCCCTCCAATGAGGGGCTTCCTTATCTATAGCAGTAAAAAGGGTATCCTTGGGCTTCCTATGGTGACAGATGTCATAATGTTTAGACACAGTGTGACCAGGGAAACCTTTTTTGATGTTACTAACATGTTCCCCCAGTCTCAACTGTAGGGGTCTAATGGTATGGCAAATATATTGCTTCCCACATTTGCACTGTATCATATAAACCACATTTTTAGTGGAACATGTGAACTAAGTGCACATATATTACTTTTGTGACATGGAAAATATCCCTTTAACCCCCTAAGCGGTAACCCCGAGCGAGACTCGGGGTGGTTTTTTCATGCTAGGATCGGTATCCCCGAGTCACGCTCGGGGTAGATGTGCAGAGCCTGCAGCGGGATTCCTTACCTTCTCCTGGCAATCCAGCGATGATCTCCCATTGCTGTGATCGCCGCCGAGATCCCCGCCGTGCCGTCCGTCGCTCTGATTACTTCCTGGTTCCGTTCCCTGCAGCAGCAATGGTGCATGGGAGCAGAACTGGGAGGGAAATTCAAATATTGCACAAACACAAACACATAAAAAGGAGGTGATACAGTGTAATCTGAGAGGATTACACTGTATCACCTTAGTATCAGACACAGTGCCCTTTCAGTGACCCTTGCCATTGTCATTTGTGACAAATAAAACACTTTGAAAATGGCATCAAAAAAGCGCTGTCCTACCAGTGCGCTTTTGGATCAGCTGAACGACTGCGACATCGGCAGTGACATGGAGGTGCTCGCAGAACAGAGCGACAGTGAGTCGTGGGGAGATTTGTCATCTGACTCTGACATTGACACTGATCCAAAAAGTGACAACACCGATGATCCCGCACCTGACCTAAGCGGTGTGCGCACTTAGTGCCCTCTAAACAGCGATGCGGACCAGGCAGCGCCCCCGAGATTCCGATTCACTGGATCTCCTGGGATGAAGGTTGATGTGGAGAGTGACAACCCTCTGGCGTACCTGAAATTATTTCTTACTGAGGAGGTAATTTTAAAAATCGTCACAGAAACCAACCACTACCATGAGCAGCAATCCGCTACGCTGCGTGCCAGATTTTCCAGATTCAGAAAATGGGAATCGGGCACTAAAGAGGACATCTGGCAGTTTCTGGGACTCATCATCCTTCAGGGGGTGGTGGGGAAACTGCTCCAGAAATGGTATTGGACCACCAATAAGATACTGGCCACTCCATTTTTTGGCACCGTGATGTCCGAATACCGTTTTTCACTCATCATGAAGAATTTACACTTCGCCAACAACGAAGAGTTTGATGAGGCCACGCATCCTGCGCCCAAACTCAAAAAAATCTGGGAGGTGTGCCAAATGATTGTCACCAACTTCCAGCAGACCTATGTGCCAGAAAGGGATGTCAGTGTGGACGAAAGTCTGATGGCCTACAATGGACGCCTGAGCTGGATACAGTTAATTGCATCCAAAAGAGCGCAGTTTGGCATCAAATTTTATATGCTCTGTGAATGATCCACCGGATATATCTGGAATGCGGTCATTTACACCTGTAAAGGTACCGAGTTCAATCCTAGGTACAGCGGCTATGGGATGGCCACATCATCTGTCCTTTCACGGCTTGACCCATTGCTGAACCAGGGATATTGCGTGACAACGGACAATTTTTACACATTTCCGGAACTTTATGAGGTTTTGCTCCTAAACAAAATTGATGGGTATGGTACCGTTAGGCCAAACGGCGTGACATGCCATCAATGTTTGGCAGGAAAAAAACTAAAAAAAGGAGAGATGGTTGCCTTTCAAAAGGGTAAAATGATGGCAATGCGATGGCGAGACAAAAAGGACGTGTGTCTCATGAGCACCGTGCATAGCACCTCCACTGCCATGGTCCGCACAAAACACGGAACAGATGTGCTGAATCCGCAAGTCGAGATCGACTATAATCACACAATGGGAGGTGTCGACCGAGCCTATCAGGCAATGACATTTTACCCGGCGAAGCGGAAACAACAGAAGAAGTATTACAAAAAGATTTTCAGGCATCTCCTTGAACAATGCCTTTGGTACGCCTATATCCTTTATAAAGCAAACACTAACATACCTCTTGTTCATTCTGACTTTATCTGGAAGGTGGCTGAGCAGATTTTTGTCAACCACCCGACGCCATCAGTATCTGCTAACAGACCCGGACGACTCGCTGTTGACGTTGGCAATCCAGAATGCCTGACAGGTTGTCATTTTGTAGACTTCGTACCGCCAACCGCAAGAAAGTTAGCGCCTACCAGGATGTGTGTCGTTTGCTGTTCCAAGAGAGATGGCAATGGAAAAAAAGTCAGAAAAGAAACAAGGTACTATTGTCCTGATTGCAACGTCGGACTTTGTCTAGTTCCATGCTTCAAACTGTTTCACACTCAGGATGTGTATTGAATTTCTTTGTTTGACAAATTTCATTATTTTTCATTGCATTATTGAATAAAATTATATTATTGATTAAATTATAATTCATGTGTTTGTGTTTCAAATTTATCACATCTGGGATGTCTACTAGAGTCTTGTTTTGGTCAGGTTTAAGTAAGTAATTACTAAGAATTGTAGGCCTACAATACATAACGCCAAATTTCCATGCAAAAAATTGTACCACTTTTGGTACATAATTCCTGACATAATCATACCGCCAGGGAGGTTAACTCCTGAAAGAAAGTTGGTCTCACTGGTAGGTTTACCACATTGTGGGCAATTTTATGTCAATTTTATGTCTCAACGATGGTGCACCCCTAAAAACTATACTAGGTTGCTCAGCACAGGGCTGAAAACATTTTCTTTTTTTAAGAATGGACCAATGTTCCCTAAAACATTTTTTAAATGCATAGTGTTGAGTTGAAAAAGAGGTAACAAACAAACTTCTAAAAGATTTGTCTGAATTACCTTTCCTATTAGCATTATTTAGCATAGAGCCCCTATCCATCCGAGCTACTTCCTTGATAGTAGTATCAAGATTACTCTCATCATACCCTTTATTAATAAACCAGGATTTTAATTGTTGGGCCTGAAGGAGAAAATCCCTTTCAAGGGAACAGTTGCGTCTCGGGCGCATAAATTTGGCCTTTGGGGATAGCCCTGAGCAAGGAAACATGATGACAACTATCAACTGAAATTAACCCATTACCCAATGGGTTACTATTACCCAATCCTATCTCCCTCTACCATAAGGTCTAAATCCAGGAAATAAATATGTCTATTGCTAGCAGAATACCCCTATAGTTCGAATTAGGATCCTGGATGAATAAATATAGGGAGGTATTGTCATCATTCCAAAGGGGGAAGATGTCATCAATGTACCTCAGCGAAAGTATCAACTGAGGAAGACAATTACCCAAGATGACATCCTCCTCCTATTTGGCCATGAACAAGTTGCTAAACTGGGGGTGAGCTTATCTCCCATGGCTACTCCACGGTTTTATAAAAAGAAAGAGCCACCAAACCAAAAGAAATTATGTTGCATAGCAAATTTCAAAAATTATAAAATAAATAACTCTTTGACTACCAAAGACCCATCCTTGTCCAAATAGTATTTCACTGCTTCCAAGCCCAAACCATGAGGGATGCCACATCAGCTGTAGCTAAAATGTAGTTCTCTCTCCATGTAATGTCCTGTATAATGTTTAGGGCATGAGTTCTATCCTTCAGATATGAGGGCATCTTGGAAACAAGTGGCTGTAGAAATTCATCCACATATTTCCCAATTCTCGAGGTGAGCGAATCATTACCACATTGTACCCATCTGGCCACAACGTCTAAAGCAAATGGGGGATGCAGATGGATGCATCTTCGCAACTCTGGTCAGTACTAAATACCAACATAAGAGTATTTAATAATTTTCTTCAATTAATGTTGTGTTAATGAATATTTTTGATAATGCATATGCAATATCTTGCCAGTCAGATAATTCAAAAGTGGTATTTAAATCCCGTTCCCATCGTTACATGTAAGGAAGTTTAGTATTCAGATCAGTAAGAGTGATGTACACCGTAGGTATCTTTCCTCGTAGGAGGACTTTCGTTTGACAAGATAGTTCAAAATTTGTAAGTGTAAGGGGTCTCTGTAGCAAGTTAAGTTTAGATCGTACAAAAGAGATAAGCTGATTATATTAGAATATTTCTATATAACGTGTCTTTAAAATATTGTAAAAAGTGTGGTTGGTCGCCATTGAGGTAGTCACCTATCCTAAAAAGCCCTTTGTTAAACCACCATAAAAATGGCATGGAAGTTAATCCAGGAGAGAATTCAGAATTTCAAAACAAGGGAGCCAGTCGGGTATGTGGAGATGACAGTGGTTTTTGATGTTTACACCATCCCAAACCGCAAGGGAATGGGACAGGGTAGGACATAAAAAATAGGGGGACGAAGACAGCTAGGAAGCCACATTGGAGAACCAATGGCAAAATGGTGGCCTAAGAGAGCTTCAAAAGAGACCCAAAGAGGTGTGGATCCTTTGACCGTTGTGTAGGAAAGTTGAGTTGTTTAAGCAGCTTGATAATAAGCCTGTAAATTAGGAAGGCCAAACCCACCACTCAGTTTCGAGACATACGTCAATTTATTCATTTTTTTCATTTCCCCAAATAAAGCAAAGAACTTCCAATTGTAGACGCTGTAGATCTCGCCTTGGGACAGCAGTCGGTAGGGTTCTAAAATAATAGAGTATTCTGGGTAGAAATGTAATTTTAATAGAGTTGATTCTGACAAACCAAGATGAGAGATAGTCTGCCCTCCGTCGAAGATCTTGCCGAAGTCGACAGAAAAGTGGAGGCTAATTAGCCCAATAGAAAGTGTCGATTGAAGGAGTCTGTTGGATGCTATAGGTGTTGCTTAAGGTCAGCACCATCGAGGGAGATAAAGAAACATTAGGGCTGTTGTTTTTTGGGTGTTTAGAGAAAGTCCTGAGAGTTGGGAAAATTGGTGTAACAAAGTCAGTAAATAAGATAGGGAAGTTTGAGGGTTAGTAACATACATGAGGATGTCGTCGGCAAACAAAGGAGCCTTTATGTTCCTGTTGCCCACAATATATGCCATGTATACTAGGATGGGATTTAATTGCTATAGCTAAGGGTTCAATTGCCAATGCAAATAACAATAGAAAAGTTGTGAGGTGTGACGGGAGAAAGTGGGTGTGACGGGAGTCACTTTAGGCAGGGGGCTTGTGGAACCCAGATTACTTTAGAGAGGTCGGGAAACTCCTTGCCCAGCTTCCCCAGCCCTTCCTATGTGTAAGTCCATTAGGGAGAGAGAGTGACCAAGAACCCCAGGTCTGCACTAACCAGACCTACAGTACAACCACACCGGACACTGGTTTGTGTTGAAAGAATGAAGTAGCTCTTTCACTTAGGACAGTAGTATTTATGAACAATTTCCCACAAGAAATATATTATAATACATTGATTTAACCTGTTCAGGCTGCTTGTTGGCGGGGAGTGGGGACTGTTAAAAGTCTTCCCCGCTCACTGGGATGACATGGAGGGGGGTCTCCGTGTTGCCCATCTGCCACCCTGACACAGTACTGGAGCGAACGGGGGTAGAGGGCAGCTAACGAAGGCTGTATGTGCCGGTAGTGTGCGGAGCGGTTCAGGCTTGCATCCACTCCAGCCACCCACACATGCACTTTGTCTTTCTTATATTTAAATGTACTTCTGGATGTGCATAGAAGTTTCAGATGTATTCAAAATTCTCGGAGGGGCAAATTTTAAACCACAATTCAACACAGATTTGTTTTCCATGGTAAATATGGCTCTGGAGGGGGGGATGTACAAGGTAAAAAAAGAAGGGTGTAAAGGATGTGGGGATCTTCAATTTATCTAAATCCATGTTTACCACAGAAGAAAAATCTATGTTGGCATGAGAACGAAACCTTATGGTTATGCTTGTTTTATATCCACTGTGTTTGGATTTTTATTTCCATTGTTATTAGTATTTAGTTACTGTAGGACATTACGATGATATTCCCTTGAATCATGCCCCTTTTTTTTTGCATCCATTATTTTTTGGATACTATATATTATATACATTTGTCAATGGAGACCTCTCTATTTACATGGCAAGACTTTCCTTCCTCTAGCTGCCCTTTTTCTGGTTAAGTCCGGGTATATGAGAAATTGATCTTCGACCCTTATATACCTACCTCAGGAGTGAAAGCCTAATCCAGAGAACTCTGGGATTAACAGTATATATGTGCATGTGTCTTTAATAGTAATTGGTGTTGATCCAAGTCTTGGGAAGCTGTTTTTTTTTTTCCTTTTGCATGCATCTACACATTATTATTTCTTGGAATCCACTATTGGGACACTAAATATAATTTCACAATTCTCATTATTCTTTCTTTTTGGATTTTTTGCACCTGTATGGATTTTTTTATGAACTGTTTGAATTTATATTTGGACACGTGTATTTATCATATATTTTGTCATTTATATGAATTGTCTTTTCATTATATTGTAGTACTAGGAAGATCCATTACTAATATCCTGGTTCAGCGACACTGCTTCCTAGCTTAACTTTACTGCTTCCTGGATCACTTACATGCTTATGGTAGTAGATGATACTGACTCATTGTCTAGTGAGCAGACTGGAAACTACATAAATTAAAGCGGTCATAACCCAAAAAAAAAAAAAAAATCCTGTTCCTTAAAAGAATGAATAACAGCACAGTGTTTGTGCTGTGTAATTTGTCCCGTTCGTTGATCGAAAATACCTGGTTGATCATGCCTGCTGCTGCCCTCTGCTCTGTAAACTGACCATGTTTATCATGGCTGCTGATCCATGATAACGTGGTCAGTTTACGTGCCTCCATCAGCCCACTGTCTCTCCTCTCTCCCCCTCCTTCCCTGTCAGCTAGGCCCAGTGCCGGCCTGCTCCCTGCTCCTCCCCTCCTGCTGCTATGATACTAAATCCTGCTAAAATAACTGTGTCTTATTCCTAGAATCTCCAGTGTTAGATTAATGTATGAGCCCTAGTGTATATGCTTTATTAAAAATATTCAGCTTTATATCTTATTTCAGAGCGCCGCTTGGCACTCATGAGACTGCTCGCTGCTTTCCTCCTTTCCCCCCCTCCTCCCGGCTGACGTCAGTGGGGGGATTCTCAGCCCCTCCTGTCATGGTACTGATACATAAAAATTATAAATAATATAAAATACTATAAATCATATAAAATACACGATCCATGGAGCATTCAGAGCAAGATCTCTCACACTTTGCCCAGACAGGAAAGGTCTATTGGACAATAGCTTATTCAACCAAGATACCTAAATTGGCTGAATAAGGAATGACCTCATGAAATACACAGAATAGACTTTGAACACAACTACCTGTGTTGACCAAGTTTAGAATTGCAAATTAGGTTACAAAATTGTTTAACAGTGCAGCAAAAAAACAATGTTGGAAGACTGTCACCTTCCATATCAGCAAAAAAAAGTATTTGATGAAAGACCCAAGGTTGAGAAAAAGATGACACTGTATACGAGAAACCAAAACAAGTGTTGCCAGCCCCACAAGACATTGATTTATCAGCAGGAGTTGGAAAATGACCTTCACCAAAGACAACTAGTGTTTATTCAGCTTTGAATCAAGGCAATAGAGGAACCACATAGTTAATTATATACCAAATGTAGCACTACTCCCTTGGGAGCTGCTAATGACAGGTTCCCCTGGGTTACCCATAGCAACAGCACAATAGTTTAGCGACTTTACAGTGCTTGGCTCAGTCAAGAAACAGTCTAGGGGTTTTGCTTTTTTGTTGTTTTATTGAGAACTTGGATAGGAGAAGGGAATGAGTGGGATACTCCAGCTTGAATAAACTATGCACAATTTGCTGGGACGTTTAACTGTACTTGAGTGCGGCAAGGCCGCTGCTTCACCTTGTCAATAGCGATGAAGTAGTAATAAATGAACCGCTTTAAAAAAGGCGGAACTGTACTGCAGAACATCCTTCAGGGCCTTTCCTGGCATCCCCTTTTGTTCCTATTCTTCAGGGCTTTCTACATGGCACCCCCTTTACTGTAATACTTTCTGTGTGAGCTAGCTCCTTAATCCCCTGACTTCACTGGAGTGATCCCCCTTTCTGGGCCAGACCCTTTTGCAGGTCCCTCAGTACTCTTGGACACTGTTTTTCCCAAAAGACTCTGCCAGTAGCTCCACCGTCAGTTATACTAGATCCTCTGCAGTTCAGCTCCACACCTGGTTCCCTAGGCCGTCCGCCTAAGACCACCTTCCTCACACACTGCAGGAGGAGAGACAGCCGTTCACCTCCTCCTGGGACTCTGCTTCCCGCCAAAAACGCCCTGTCACATGTCCCCTCCGTATTTATGGTCAATCCCAGGATGTATTGTGAGAATGCCCTCCCACTGGGACTGCCATAAAACATGATGTGTCACTGATGTGTCAAATTGGATGCAGTGGGGACACTCCCTCAAACCCAGTGAATCTCACCTGGAAACATGTGACAGGCAACCTAATATCAGGCTCCCCTGATAAGCAGCAGGAGCAATAGAAATGTTTTTCCCAAAAGACTCTGCCAGTAGCTCCACCGTCAGTTATACCAGATCCTCTGCAGTTCAGCTCCACACCTGGTTCCCTAGGCCGTCTGCCTAAGACCACCTTCCTCACACACTGCAGGAAGAGAGACAGCCGTTCACCTCCTCCTGGGACTCTGCTTCCCGCCAAAGACGCCCTGTCACATGTCCCCTCCGTATTTATGGTCAATCCCAGGATGTATTGTGAGAATGCCCTCCCACTGGGACTGCCATAAAACATGATGTGTCACTGATGTGTCAAATTGGATGCAGTGGGGACACTCCCTCAAACCCAGTGAATCTCACCTGGAAACATGTGACAGGCAACCTAATATCAGGCTCCCCTGATAAGCAGCAGGAGCAATAGATGGTTTACCTAGCAACTACCTAACTAGGAGGGTGCTACATCCACCCCCCACCAAAAATGAGCCACGTCCCATTGGCTCTGGGGCAGCCGCCCCCTACAAAAATCCTATCAAAAAAACTTAGGAGTATCCAACAAACCTGGAAAGGGGGAAAAGGGAAAGGGAAACAAATGTAAAAATAATAAATTAAGTGCAAAAATATAATTATATTTCTCTCTATACACCATATAATACACAATATAATACAAGGCAGGTGCATTCGAGGCAATGCACCCCCCACCAAGCAAAGCCTGCTCTGGTTAGTAACTAAATAGACCTGATTGTCAACCTCTAAGATTGTATTACCTGCAAAGAGAAAAAAAGGATTAAACATCTCACTAGCACATAGTGATAGTTGCTACCTGAACTTGTACATTGATGAGAAGACCCTCCCCGTGGGGGAAATTTTCTCATCCTATGTCCCTGACTATAGAAGTCAGCTCCACTGTAGTTCTCGGCATGGGAATAAGTCCACTTTCTCCAAGGTGGTCATGAACCTACTACTAACTACCTTCAGCAGTTCATTGCAGTCCTCCTACAGGGGGTTGGTCACTGGAGCCTGAGTGACCAACACAACCCCATGGAGGGAAAGAGAGTCTCTTCAGGGGGTCCCTGACGACTTCAGGGCACCCCCACCAAACTCTTGACAGGCTGCCTGCCTCTTCCTAGACTGCCGCTAACACAATTCCAGATCTGGCCCATTGGCCCAAGTAGTTCTTCTGGAATATTAAAGCAGGATCTTGAAACTTGACTTTATTTCTCAGTTTTGTTTCTTTTGTACTCCATGACCCCGGCCCAAACAAACTTTGGAGAGGGATGACCCTCTGATTTGAGTCCTGCTGATAGTGACTCTTTTCCTCCCAACCTCTTCTGCAAGGATAGAAGGGAAAGGGGTAGTGGAAAGGGGGCATACGCCACAACAGCAACAAACTTGAACTTGGTTTAGCTCAGTCCTGAACATGGGCTAGCCAGCCATTTTTCTTTTTGGAGTTTATCTTCTTGGAAAATCCTCTTCAGATGTAGTAATCGGGATGGGGAATTCTCACTAACTTCCCATCCTCATCTCTGACACGGACCGACCAAGCCTGGCCCGATCCATCTGGGCGACGAACCTCCACTCGGTCCAGGTAGATGGACCGCCCATAATTCCACTGGGTTTTCTTCCAGATATCTGCCCTGGTGGAGTTTCTGTAGGGTTTGGGGACAAACAGGAAGTCCCATATGACCTCATCACATCAAGACTCTCTCTTTTCTTCAATTTCCAGCATGACCTCCCGTGGAGCGTAAGGGTAATCATACCCGTATTCCATGGCAACCTTTCTCTGTAGCCATCTCTGCATTCTTGAGAACCTGGGAAGGGTTTTCTGGTTCCCTCTTCCAGCTAGAGAAAATGGGGTCTCTTCACGCCTGATCAGGGAGCTGTAGGCCTCATTTTGATCCTGAGCCTGAGCATAGTTCTTGGGTGGGGTTAAATCTGGGAACCGACTGGCATGGGCCCCATAGAACCCCAGAATCTGGGCTAGCTACCCCCTTACCACAGAGTCCCTAGTTTCTTCATCAGGCGTCTCTACTGCATCAGGACATGGTGGACTGTTTCGCTCCTCAGATCCCCAGTCCAATTCAGTCTCATCCTCTGACTTCCAGATATCAATCCCCTCTTCTATGGATCCAAACTGATTCTGGAAGCTGAGACCCCACATTGATGACCCCGGCCTCTTCCTCACTGCTCACACTTGCTTTAGCAGCCCTGGTTGCCGCTGGCCATCGTTTCGCCTCAATTTTTATGGAAGCAGTTGTTACTTCTGCTGCTGTAGTTTTCAGTACATCAGATGGCCACTTCCCGACCCGCACTACCTGCATGCACCCTTTCTCTGGCATTTGGGTCTCCATTAATGAGCATACTGGACCACTGCCAGATTTCATGGCCTCATGCTGCATCGCTACTCTGAACATTCCTCTCCCGTGACCCTGGAAAGGCCCGATTCCAAAGCCGACAAGGCCCGAATGACTCCGGTCTCCCATGACACACACAACTTCTTGGACTGACCTTCACTCCTCTAAGTGAAGGTCAGTCCAGCAGATGACCGCAATGCCTACACTGGCTCCATACTTGCATCCGCAAAGCCACACTCAAACACTGGGGACATACCAGGCCTAAGTGCTCCACGCCTCCTCCGGTGCATAACGCCAGTCTTCCATCGGGCACCATCCGCACTCCTGTATCCCACAGGATGAATGTCTTCGGCTCTCTGGTCTGCTCTCGGGTCTACCCAGCAGGTTCTCCGCCAACAGATCGATCGCTGATGCGCTCTGTCTCACTTCGGCACTCTCCATGTTGCTACTCCGCACACGTGTCTCCCTCTCAGTCACACCCGAGAGGGGAAATAATGTATGGACTTCCCTTGTCACTCCTGATTGGCTGGGTGCGAACGACGTCTCCACCCACATTTCCTTTCTGGCAGTGGCTCCTCCTGCTAGGCAGAACTCTTCAGTGCGTGCTTTCCTAAACAGTGCAGTAACCCCTCCAATGCCGCTCTCTCTCAACTCAGCAGACATGGAAGTCACTGCAAAGAGGACGCTTGCCTCACCAGACACGCATCCACTCTTCTTGCTTGTAACAGGGCCCCAGCTGCGCCTCCATCACCTTGAGCCAGCTGTCCCTCTTTGCCAGTCCAGAGAATTGTCCCACTGTCGTAAGCACAGTCAATAGTTCTGTTTCCAGCACATGTACAAGCTAGGCCCGTCACTATACTGTCTCCAAAGAAAGTCCCACTGCCCTCAACTGAATGGCCGACAGATTTCTTCACAGTATTGACACTGCCACTGTATAGAATAAATGTCCCGCTGCCATATGCATGGTCAACACTTTTCCATATAGTCTTGGCACGCACACGACCCCTGGAACACCGATCTACGTTCCCCTGGCCGCATTTTTCTCTGTCCACACTTGCACTTTTCACTGTTAGGCAGAAACAGTCCATATTCACAAAAAGGTGCCTTTCTATTGCCTCCCAGCACCTCACGGGAGTATACAATTTGTAGCTCAGATGGAAGCTTTCTGGCATATGGCGATTCTGACTGGAATCTTTCTGTTGCCACGGGAAACCATTATTGTGCAATTTCCTCTTCATCCCACTCTCACTATCTCCTTATTTTGAGCATTAGAACACAGTATCTGAAGCAAATATTTAGAAAATTTTCTTCGCCCGTTGCCATTAGCAACCGGGCCGGTAACCCAGGGTGACATTCCGGATGAGCCCCCAAATGTAGCACTACTCCCTTGGGAGCTTCTGGTGACAGGTTCCCCTGGGTTACCCATAGCAACAGCACAATAGTTTAGCGACTTTACAGTGCTTGGCTCCGTCAAGAAACAGTCTAGGGTTTTTTGTTGTTTTGTTGAGAACTTGAATAGGAGAAGGGAATGAGTGGGATACTCCAGCTTGAATAAAATATGCACTGTTTTTGCAATGACACTGTTTTTCCCAAAAGTCTCTGCCAGCAGCTCCACCGTCAGTTACACCAGATCCTCTGCAGCTCAGCTCCACACCTGGTTCACTAGCAAGATTGAAGGTTTTGTGCGGTGCACAGTGTGCCGCATGTATACAATAACGGAGCAACTTCTCCAGGATGGATACCACTGCGACAGATGTGAGCAGGTTGCCCTTCTGGAAGCTCACATTAGAGATCTGGAGGAGCAAATTTCAACACTGGGCAGAACTGACAACCTTGAAAGGGGTCCTCTGCTCACTGAGCAGGTGGCTAGTGGGGTTAATGGGGTGGGTGGCGGGGTAAGTCAGGTTTATCAGGTAGGAAGGTGGGTTAATACAGTCAGAGGGAGTGGTAGGGCTCACAGAAAAGGAAAGCCAGACCTGGATTTGAGCACCCTAACAGATTTGCCATGTTGGGTGAAGATGTGGGGGTGGCAAGCTCAGAGGTGGCAGCCCTAGATGTCACTGCTATCCCTAACAGCCGGGAGAACAGTCAGTCCAGTAGAGGTGGTGAGGGGACTGTAGGTAGGCCTAGACAGTTGATGGTAATTGGGGATTCTATAATCAGAAGGACTGATAGAATAATGTGCCCCCAGGATCACCTCAACCGAATGGTTTGCTGTCTCCCTGATGTCAGGGTTCGGCATGTGGTAGACCAGGTTGATAAATTACTGGGAGGAACTGTCTTGGTCCACATTGGAACCAATGACAGAATATATGGAAGGTGGAGGCTCTTTAAGAACCAATTTAATGAACTAGGCTGTAAGATAAAGGGAAGGACCTCCAAGGTGATATTCTCTGAAATATTGCCTGTGCTATGCGCAACACAGGAAAGGCAGGGGGAGATTAGAAAGCTGAATGCATGGCTAAAGATCTGGTGTAAGTAGGAGGGGTTTGGGTTTTTAGAGCACTGGGCTCACTTTTCATTGGGGTGCAACCTATATGCTAAAGATGGTTTGCACCTAAATGGAAGGGGGTCTTTTGTGCTAGGGGAGAGGTTTATGGGAAGGCTGGAAGAGTTTTTAAACTAGGATTGAGGGACAGGGTGAATTAGATTATAATGGGTCAGACAGGTCAGACAGGGTTCAGCCCCTATTGGTGGGTGGAATAGGAAAAGATGGGGGGGGGGGGAGAGTTATGGCAGAAGATAAGAAGGTTCCCATGTTACAAACAACCAATGGAAATGGTACTATCTGTACCAAAATTAAAAATATGCAAAATAAGTGTGAAAAATGTGACAAGGAATTAAAGTGTTTGCCAGAATTCTGCCAAGCAAAATAGGTGAGTTGGAAGCTCTGGTGCACAAGGAGAACTATGACTTAATTGGTATTGCTGAATCTTGGCACGATTGGGCTATTAATGTTCCTGGCTATGCTCTATTTTGGTAAAATGGAGGGGTGTTCCTTGCTGTGCTCTGTATGGTTGGGTTTTCAATACTGTTTGATTTTGTTGGTTAAATGAGATGGACTTTTTTCAACCTGACTAACTATGTAACTATGTAACTAGGCCGACCGCCTAAGACCACCTTCCTCAGACACTGCAGGAGAGACAGCCATCCACCTCCTCCTGGGACTCTGCTTCCCGCCAAAGATGCCCTGTCACATGTCCCCTCCGCATTTATGGTCAATCCCAGCATGCATTGGGAGAATGCCCTCCCACTGGGACTGCCATAAAACATGATGTGTCACTGGCTATGTTTCCTCCACTGTCCAACAAGCTCCCTCATTGGATGCAGTGGGGATACTCCCTCAGACCTAGTGAATCACACCTGGAAACATGTGACAGGCAACCTAATAGATCAGGCTTCCCTGATAAGCAGAAGGAGCAATAGATGCTTTAAATAGCACCTACCTAACTAGGAGGGTGCTACACAAATATACTCAGTTGCAAACTCAAGATAAAATGCCAGAATATATGGAAAAAAAAGTATAAATAGACTGTGTATTAAATGACCATGCTTGCTATGTGCATAGGACAAAGTCATATCCAAAATCAACAACATAATCAAGCAAGTTAATAAACTAAGGATGGAAGTTCTCATTCAAATTATGAAAGGGGGATGACTCATCAATAGAAGTTTGTCATCTATCAGGTCACAACAAAATATCATATCATGAAAGCACCTATGAGATATTATACTACACTGCAAAGAACATGATATATTTAGATAAATGGACTGCAATAAAGTATTGGCATAAATAATATCCTGAAATCTGCGGAAGAGTTTTATTCCTAAATCAATGATATTTGCATTATGGTTGATAACCACAAAGATCCTATTATCCTAAAACCAGCACATTGCCCAGTATTAGCACTACTCTACCAAATACATTATGAAGGAAGACAGCCATTAGATCATCTCCAATTTGACACCTATTAATTTTTCTAAGACACAAATTAAAATTCCAAATAAATCTGCCTCTTGCAGGGAAGTCAGATTCTCATTCCAGGGACTTGGATGACCCCTAGTGAACAGGTAAAGAAACAACCAGTCACCTCCCACATTTGACTGACCAATCAGAAGACAGTCAATATTGAGTAGAGTTTGGTTTATGGACAATAGACCCAAACAGATGTAAGATAGAAGAAGAAATAAAAAAAGCTTTCTTGATCGCACTAAGCTGACCACTGAGGACATCTGAAAGATGTGACTCTTCTTGCTGACTTCCTGCTGTCTTTGAAGAAGTGGTGAGATTGAGACAAAGTATCGCTACTAACTTTTCTTCATTCCAAAATCTTATTAATGATATTTTATTAAGTGTTCTTTCATGGCAACACTACTTACTGTTATCTCACATATATATTCTTATTATCATAGCCATATTTGCCACCCTAACTCCTCAGTTTTTACACTACATAGACAGTAATATACCGAAATGTGCGGATTGTTCCCGACTGGTGTGCTATTATTTTGTGGAACGTTTCGCCGAATGGTTCACAAAATATCTGCGTTTTTGTGGCAAAATTGGTCCTATAGGAATGAATGGCGGAATGTTCAAAACTAGAGTGGGAGCTGACAAAAGCTAGAGTGGGAGCTGAAATATCAGGACATGATTTCTAAGCTGCCACCACTCCCTCATTTTCAAGCCCACCTACACAAATCTTATATCAAAACATTCAGCTATCCCTGCTGCCACTAAAAATGTCCAGGGTTAAGCCATAGTCCTGATTGTTTTCACTATATGACCATTTGTTTGCAACTCACGCAGTCTATTGACATTCACTGAAACTCCACTCTAGCCACCTCAAATTTGAAGGGCAATTTCTAAACTGCGACTGTGCCTTTATTTTTAATATTTCAGAGACATACTATGCATCAAAATGCAGGTCTGGGTCTTGTGATTCTCACAATATAAAGTTCTTCGCTATAAGATTTATATTATTATTATTATTATTATATTATTTTTAAACTATAACTGTTTAAAGATGGCAACCGCCAGTGAAGTGAGAAATTTGTAGCAATTTGTTTTTAACCGCTCTTCTCTGTCCTATTTGAAATCTAGTTTTGAATGTGTGACAGTTTGGCCGGCTTCTGGTAAAAGGTTTGGAAATACGTTTTATACAGTAGAGAGTATTTGACAGGCAGCTATACACGGCGCTGTAGTGTGTGTGCCATCCGAGGTGGAAACCACGATCAATACTCAGCACATCCCAGTTACACAGAGTGAAGCTGAAAAGACATCCGACATACATAGGCCACCAGCTGTTTCACTATGTCAACATGAGAAATGTAGTAGTAGGTCTGTCAAAAATCATTGACACAGACCCTGACTACAGTGACATTTCAATCAGAGTGGATGAGATGATGATGATGGTGCTGGTAATGATGATGGGATGGAACTCGGCAGTTGTGATGAAACTGAAATGATGGAGATACTTGAACACATCGAAAATTGTGATCCATCAGAGGTACAGTCTGCAGGTTTACCGGCTGCTTCTGAGCAACAAGAAGGCCATGACCAACAACCTCCCAATGCAGAGGATGAGAAGGATGCACTAAGACCTGGAATTGGCCTAGACAGTTGTTTACAGCCATCTGACCTTGAAGAGGAAGCACTGACACACGGTGATGGAATTTTCTGTATTGCACCTGCACAAGGAAACACACCTTTCAGCTTCTTTAAAGTTCCTGGGCTTCAGGCAATAGCTTTCCCTGTTCAGTTCCCTACTGACAGAATACATTAGACCAGGCAAGGCAAGACAAACTTTTCCCGAGCATGTATTTCAAAGCAAGGCTTTTTTTGTGTTGATACTCGTTTTGCAATAGACACAAGCTACCTCTTCTTTGCGCAGTTTGTCACAGAGACACACATGGCCAAAAGCAGCATGTCCATCCAGTTAAGAAAAGCAAATCCCAATACCAGGGATAGACAGAAGATATCCAACAAGTTGCTGCAGGACAAGCGGGAGGTTGAGAGGTTGGTGCAAAACTGAGATGCCACAAGGTTCATGCAACCACTGAGAGGGAGTCTAGCTTACTGAGCTAAAAAATCTGAAGAATTTGCTAGCCATGGTCAGACAATTGGGTAAGCCAACTTTTTTTCTTACCTTCTCTGCTGCAGAATTCAGATTGCCAGAGGTAATAACGGCAATAAAGGCACAACAAGGTCAAAAGGTGGATTTTTCAGAGCTAGACTGGGCTGAAAAGTGTGACATTCTTCAAGGCAACCCAGTGACCACCATGCGCATGTTTGACAAATGGGTTTATGCTCTGATGCGAGAGCTGCTGTTTGGTCCTGCACAGCCAATCGGTGAAGTTGTCGATTACTTTTACTGGGTTGAATTTCAGGCAAGAGGGAGCCCTCATATACATTGTCTCTGTTGGGTAGCAGGAGCTCCTATATATGGACAAGACAGTGATGATAAGGTGTGTGCCTTTATAGATCATAACATCTCATGCCAGCTGCCTGATGAAGCCAAACGGGTCTTACTTCACAGATTTGTAACAGTACTTCAAATGCACAGCAGATCTCATTCAAAATCATGCAAGAAAGGTAACAAAGTATGCAGATTTTGATTTCCAAAGCCACCTGTTAGAAAAACAAGGATAACTTACCCGATGCCAGAAGAACAAGGAAATCATGCAATGAAACCACAAGCAGCCAAAAACAAACTGAAACCAGTCTGGGATTTGCTTAATAACCTGAAAGTGCAGCTTGAAGACATGTCACAGCTACTGGCACAGTGTGATATGACTTTGAATCAGTACAACTCATACATTGAGGCATTGACCTCATCAAGCGTGATTCTAATAAAGTGTGACTGCTGGGTGAACAACTATCACATTTGCTGATGGCCTGGAATGCCAACATGGACATCCAGTACATTCTTGATGAGTATGGTTGCATCATGTACATGTTGTCCTACATATCCAAGCCAGTGACTATCTCCAAACAATAGTCAAAGAAATGAGCCCAGAAAAAGAGACAGAACGAAAAGAAATGAAAGAAGTTTTTCAGGCTTATTGAAAACACAGAGAGGTCAGCGCCCAGGAATCGGTTTCCTGTACGTGCAGCCTGAAAATTAATTCTTGCTCACGTGAGGTTGTTTTTCTGCCAATTGGTGACAACGCACTGAAAATTAGTCTGCCGCTCAGTGCGTTGCAGAACAAACCAACCGATTCTCTTAATGTGTGGATGATGAGTTTTGTCGACAAATACAGAGCCAGACCCGAAACACCAGAGTTTGAGTCCATGTGTCTGGCAGACTTTGCATCCCATTACAGGGTTGTCTATGGCAAGCAAAAGGAAGATGGCAAGCAAAAGGAAGACGGCAAGTGTGTCAGTCTTTTGAATGAAATGGGAACTATTCAAAAATGCCCGAGAGGGAAGCCTGCAATCATCAGGTACGCACGCTTCTCAGAGAAGAAGGACCCCAAGAACTACTACAGCAGACTGCTTAAACTCTACCTCCCCACCGTTTAGAGTCATCACTAAAAACTGTAAGGTTCCCACCAGGATTTTTACAAAGGTGCCTTTGTGAGCTTACCAGGAGAAGAAGCAATCCAAGCAGTGTCTGCATTTGTTACCAGCAACCAAAAGAAGTTTGAACAACACAACAAAATTGTGGAACAAGTCTTGGATGATTTTGTAAAAAATGGCCTTGTTGAAGATGCTTGGAACACCTTTGCCCCAGAAACTGAGTTGGATAGGTTGGAATGTATAGAGGAACGCAAAGAAGGGGAGCCACTTCATGAGAATGAACAAGATGATGTTCCAGAGTATACACGTCACAAACAAACAGGTGGAATTGCGCTTACTGTAAAGGCCCCACAAATGTGCCCTGATTTCCTTTGGCAAATGTACAGAAACCTTAACTGGACACAAGCTCAGACATTCTACTCAGTTTGTTACTGGTGCACTAACCGTGTGCATGGCCTAAATCCTGACCCATTCTATTACATTGTCACTGGTGAGTCAGGGACAGGTAAATCACACCTGATAAAGTCCATTTATGCTGAGGCAACAAAGATACTCTGTAAACTTTCCAGACTACGTGAGGAAGCAGACATATCCATGCCCAGCGTTTGCTCAGGCTTTGACAGATCCTACCCACTGCCCTAATGACGTGCTGCACATCTTTGCCACCAACAAAGAGGTTCACAAACATAATGCCGCAACTGTGTCTGTTCTCCATTCAGACGCCACCAACATAGATGCCGATGAATACAGAAAAGACCCTAAAACAGCAGTGATGCAGAGGCAACACCAACCTTTCAAAGGACACAAAGACAATCTGATTGACACACTGCAAGTAGCTGAAGGTGTCGTATCATGGTCACAAGAAACATTGATGTTGAAGATGGGCTTGTTAACAGGACATTTGGCAAGATTGCAAGAATAATCATCCAGACTGATAATGGTGCTACTAAGGTAAACAAGCTTGGGCTTGTGCTGGACAATCCAAATGCAGGATAGAGATACCATAACAAGTCATCTGGTGATGCTGACAACTTGGTGTACATAGAAAGGGTAGAGGAAAACCTGAGACAGAAAGGAGTTGTTCGCAGGCAGTTCCCCCTGAAGTTGGCTTTTGCATGTACGATTCATAAGTGTTAGGGGATGTCGATACAGTCGGCATTGAAACGGGTCTTCTAACCGGGAATGGCCTATGTTGCTCTGAGTAGAACGACTACACTGCAAGGACTGCACATTACCGAATTTGATGAGAAGAAGATCTTTGCTGATCCTGTAATCACAGCCTCCTTGGACTCATTGAAGAATGCATCACTGGAAAGTGTTATGCCCCTTGTAAAGACATCTCCGCTGACACCTGCTGCTATCCGATCCGATCCTGTCCATGAAATCCGGATGGATGGAAACCCTATTTTCCATTGGTCTGGAGGATCGGATCGGATAAGATCAGATGAAAACGGACAGGCGGTCCATTCTCATCCGATCACCCATAGAGGAGAGCGGGGCTCTGACAGCTCCATCTATGCACACAAAGTGGAGACGGAGCTGTCATCTGTCTGCTCAGCGGGGATCAGTGGATCCATCCCCTCTCAGCAAAACTGACTTTGTCGGGTGCACCGCCCGTGTGAAAGGAGTGTATCTTTCCTGTTGAATGCAGCAAATCTATGGGCTTAAGAAAGCATTTAATTGTAGTAATTGTTATTTTTCTGTCTTTCCTACACCTGCAGAAAATGGGAAATTGCTTTCAAGTGTGTTTAGGGTATTTTTTTATTTTTGCTATCTTTGAAGAATCACGGTTCATCACATTTTTTGTTATATCTGCTTTTGTGTTTGCCTTTGAAATTCCAAAGTATTTGCATCATTGTGTTAATGTGTGTTTTTATAAGTGTGTTTTAAATATAAATCATCAGTAATTTGGTTTTATAAACATATATATAAAATACATTTTAATAAATAAATTAAAATTAACTTTATTTATTATTCTAATTGGGAGATATTCGGATAAGGAATCAGGAAAGTTGATTATTGTGGTATATTTCATCGAGTGTCTGTACTAAATTCATATTGTATAATAGCTAGAGGCACTGTTCCAAATTATATTTATAATTTAGGCACTGCCCCTTTTTAATAATAATTTATAATTCACTAAGCCCCTCATTTTAATTTCCTTATATTATTTTCCATTATAAACACATACACTGGGGCACATAACTTAATCTAACACAGAGGATTCTAGGAATACGAAAAATTAGCTTTACAACCACTTTAAGCAGGAAAATAACTGAAAATTATCAGCTTTTCTAAGCTTACCGTACATGTTACAATTTGATCCTTGTAACAATCTGATTGTACAATCTTCTTTAGATTTTCCAACAGCAATGTAGTACACAGGACAGCCGGACAAATTGAATGGATAGTCTAGGTAGATCCTCATATAACATGGTTTTGGTAACTGGTAAAGAAAATGGTTTTGGTAAAGAACTGTGAATTCATTTTTCATTTTTCATTTCTAACACTGGCTCACTATAATTATGGTTTACCAATACCTTAAGAAGTAAAAAATACCACTGCTGACTACATTTATGATATGGTTTATTACTGAAAAACAATGGTATCACATCTATACGAATAACATATTAATAAAACAAAACATCATTTTTTATGGTTGTTTTAAAGTTGTTCTCTGGTAGGAGTCACTCGCCTAAATTAAAAGGGTGTTTGTAGTCAGCTTAGGGTTTCATGATCTATGAAAATCAATCAAGTATATTAAATCTTACAAATGATAAATTAACAGAGTTATCAGTTTATGTAAATGATAGAATTATGATAGTTCAAACAAGGAAAATTTGATATAGTGTTGAATTTCTTATTGTACTACAACCTAAAATATTGTGCTATTCTTACAGTAAAATGCTATTTAGTAAATAATAACAACCATGTTGCTTGTCTGTAACTCAAATATAAAGCAGGTTAAAATTACTTTCCATTATTCTGTATTTGTTGTCAATGAAACAGCATTTTAAAACTACAGCACATATTTATTTGCAAGAGGGCAAATCAATGACAGATAAGGAAGAATAAAAAAACAAACTTGTTTTTTAAACATTTAGTCATCTAATAATTTAAAATCTCGATTTTATATGAATATATGAAATATATTTATTTAAGCATGTAGTGCCTGATAGTCTGAAGGAAAGCCACTAGGGGTCCTGCAAGGGAAAGAAAATGATAGGCTTGTGTAATAAACTGTACATTATCCTTCATATAGTGCATTTATTGAAAAGATGTGAGGAATTGTCAAATTCGAATTCAGTCTTTTGCCAATTGCTACATTTAACTAAAATAAACTACAAATAGTGGAGACGGTTGATGGATTTAAACATAACATCACAATTTTGATAAAAGGTAATTATAGTTAGTCACGAGTTCAATTCTCATATGTATGTGCTTTTTATGGACCAGAGCAGTTTTTACATTTCACCTACCGGACAATTGATTTGGTAATAGCTTTGTCAATATTTAAGCTAAAAAAGCAACGCGTATAACTTTTTATGTAAAAAAAAAAAAAAAAAAAAAATTTCTCTTGGCAAAAAATTATTGTATTTTTTAGTAATCTATATACAAAATATATAACAAAGTAATGTGTTTTTTTCTAGTTTGACCAGGGTTAGTTTTAAAACATGTATAAATAATAATAATAATAATAATAATAAAAATAAAAATAATAAATAAATGTTCAGTTGATAATGACAGTAAAATCATATTCCTATTGCAATGCATGGAAAAGTTGTATGCATACAAAATAAAGGCATATTTTTACTGTTTTGCGATTTTGCGCATTAAAGAAATTAGGGACCAAAATAAATGGCATTGAATTTTCTAACCACTGTTTTAAAGATACAATTAACACTTTGATTGGTATTTGCAGACTACTAGGTACACATTGCTAGGGACATGGTGAACACAAAGTTCATGCTTCTGAACATTTGGATTTTCAGTCAGGGACATGCTGAACAATTTGGACACCTCTGCCTAAAATATGCTAAGTACACAGAGCACTTTTTCCTTGATGAATTGTACTGGCAAATTGAAGTAATCTTGCACTATGTCAAAGAAAAAAGATGGTTTTGGGCGTATGGTGGGACTTTTAATGTAGGGGTGCTTAATATATATATGGTCAAAAGTAGAAAAGAAAATATGTAAAAAAGAAATTTTTTATTTATTGAACACACTTGAAAAGACATAAAATTGCATACTGTACTAACAGGATACAAAAAACAATATTAGAAATATTGCAGATTAAAAACATTTGCAGTAGACATATGTAATTGGCATATATGACAGGTTTACAAAAGTTTTACAATTCCTACATGGGGTAGATAGGCATATACCCAACACTCATCCAAAAGGAGGTGTACTATGCAGGATAGCGATGAGGCCCACAGTGTCAACCCAACATGTTTCTCGGCCTTTAAGCCGCTTCCTCAGGGGTAATTTTTTTGGGGGGTATCGCTTTGTAAATACAACACTAAGGGTAAAAAGGAAAAAACAGATAATGAGTGTCTATACTGAAAAAACATCATACATGACACATTTATATAGAAATTTCCACAGCTTTATATGCATTATACAATATGCTTGATATTAGAATGTCTATAAATTCACACCTGTCTGGTACACCAACAATGGTCCAATTTCGGGAACACAAGGTAGGGGGAGAAACCCCCCGGGGGCGAACACGGGAGCTCAGACCAAAGAACCACAAGATAGTACTGCAATAAGGGAGATAACTCTATCTGTAAATTAAAAAGCAAATACACCAAATATCAATATCGGCAAAGATATATGTATAAAAGGTGCATACACCCTTAGTTGGTGGTGCATCCGAGATGAAGTCAAAAAGCATTGCAAACCTCAAGGGTAAACCCTGAATGCATATCCTGAAATATATGAAAAATATAGATGTATTCTTACCCAGGTAATTAAGGACGGAGGAAAAGGGCAGGGAACGGGTGTGATGGATATGTTAGATCAAAAGACCATATAACAACCAATGTCCAAAGCCAGATCCTCTACACCAAGCCTAAGAGAGTATGAATGAGTGATTAAAAAAGGGGGAAATGTTCCCAAATATAGCTGGTTGTTTCTTAGTAGAATGAATAGAAAGTATTACCTGCGGTAATGCGGCTCTCAGCGTCCCGTCCCTGCAGACTGCACGGAGGGAACGCCGAGAAAGCATTATATATAGTGGTTGAAGAGCTCCACCCAAGATGACGAACAAGCGCTACGTCTTGCCGTACATCCGGGCTGGCGTCGGAAATGCGCCTCGCAAACTGCGCAGGCGCATCAGCCGGACCACCTCCCGACAACTAGACGGCCGTCTCGTGCGTCGCAAACAAGCGTCGTCATAGAGCACGGCCGGAAGTGACGGTGTAAGTCCGGCATAGCATCCCCAACTCTAACAGGAGATAGGGGATGTGTCCAACGACACGTGTCCGCCGTAGGGGGAGGCACCCGAAGCGTTCCTTCCAAAAGGAGGAGTAGATCCGTACATTGTTGTAAAAAGGAGGCTTGTACCAGAAGGGTGTGAACTAAAAGAAAAAAAAAAAGGGAAAACCAACATAAATCAATATTGATCGGTAACCATATATGTTGTTTCATCTACATAAATATATGAGAGAAAAAAAAGGGGAAAAGGAAAAAACAAACATATGCACCAGAGTATATAACAAGAAAAAGTATATACATAAACAATTCTTGTTTAAACATGAGAACTAAATTCATGCAAAAAGTCTGGGTGTTGCCCTAGCAGCATTGGCTAGAGAATCCAACTCCCAGAGTTTAATTCAATATACACATTATTCTAAATATATATTGGAGGCAAAGATCTATAATGAAGGGGCAGGATACAGATAAAGGCATGAAACACATAAAAACACAAAAGAGACTAACTATGGGGGGGGGGGGGGGAAGAAAAAAAGGATGGGCAAAAATAAAAGGGGAGAAAAAGAAGGGAGAATGGAAAGGATGGGGAAGAAGGGGAAGAAGGGAGAAACTACGGAGGAATGGAAAAAAAGACAAAGAAGTATGACAATAAAACCAGCTGACAACATACTATCACAAAAAGGATTTATATGAGTGGGCTTCATTTAGTCCGGGAGGGATTGTGGCATTAAGTTTTTCTATCCACAAAGCCTCCCTTTGTAAGATGCGTTGGTCCCAATTGCCACCTCTAGGGTCTCGGGGTATAATCTCCAGGACCCTAAAGGAGACACATGAGTTGTTATATCTGTGATGTAGCCCGATATGGCGGGTTACTGGGGTGAGAATTTTTCCCCCACTGGAATGATACACATGTTCACCTATTCTCTGTCCAAGCTGTCTAAAGGTTTTACCAACGTAAAACGCTGAACATTGGCATTGCATTAAATAGATCACTCCACTCGTGGAACAGTCCGCATACCTACGAAGTATGTGGTTGTCCCCGTTTGGCAAATAAGTGACAGAACCCTCTGCTATCCAAGGACAACGAGCACAGTTGCCACATTGGTATGTACCAAATGTTCTCTTGGGTTCAGGGGGATTGCAAGTATAATGGCTCTTAGTGAGCAAATCCCGAATCGAAGTGGCTCTTTTGAAGACCACTTCCGGGAGCTTTTTGACATATTTCGACAATGTAGCTTCCTCACTGAGGAGATGCCAGTGTTTTTGGATAAGGGCTCTCAATTGTTGATGATTTTCTGAGTACTGAGTGATTAGTTTTACAGTTAGATTAGTATCCGTCTTTTTTCTCCTTGGTAGAATGTCGTCTCTGTCCAGTGCCTTGGCTCTATTAAAGGCCTTTCTCAGAATGGTCCGAGAATAGCCACGTTCAAATAATCTAATTTGTAATTGTTTAGCCTCCCGAAAAAAGTCTCTATCTAACGAGCAATTTCTACGTATGCGCAAGTATTGCGCATACGGAATGCTGTTTTTCAGAGATACCGGATGAGCGCTCGATGCGTGTAACAGCATATTACCGGCGGTCGGTTTCCGGTAGAGACATGTGGTTATATAACCAACAGTGTCCTTTCTAATTTCCAAATCCAAGAACACAATGTGTTCGGGGTGGAAGTTGTAGGTAAATTTAAGATTGAATGAATTAATATTGAACGAGGATAACATATCCTCAAGTTCGGGCTTGGAGCCTGTCCATATAAGGAGTAAATCATCAATATAGCGGAACCAGTGTGTTATGTATTTGAGCTTGGAGGCAAGGGAGTCGTCAGAGAAGATGTATTGCTCCCACCTTCCTAGGAACAAGTTCGCATAGGAAGGTGCGCAGCAGGTTCCCATGGCGACTCCCTGCCTCTGAAGGTAGGTGGTCTCCATAAAAGTAAAGAAATTATGTGTAAGGATGAACCTTAACAGGGCCAAAATAAAGTTATTATGTGCCCGTGTGTGTTCGTCTTGGTCCCGCAAAAAAGATTCAACCGACCGGATGCCCTCCTCGTGTGGTATGCTTGAGTACAAAGCCTCAATGTCAACCGCCACGAGGAGGGCATCCGGGGGTATTTGGATCCCCTCGATGTGTCTTAGTAGGTCAGGGGTGTCCTGTATAAATGAGGGCAGAGACTGGACAAAGGGGCGCAAAAAGAAATCGACGTACTTGCTAGCGTTTATGGGCGGTTATGCATACAGATGGATAGCAAACAATTCTACCCAACCTAATAAATTCAAGAATGTAGATCAATATCCTCAATCGGATGGAGATTTGGATTTCAACAGATCCAATCCCCCCTCTACCCTATCACATCCTAACACCAAATCGTCGGTGCCGCGTACCCGACCTCAAAAACGCACACGAAATGCTGGGGGATCACCTAATAATCCCACTGGCAAAAGACGTCCTTCACTCAAATCTACTCAGACCAGTGATCTTACCCCTGCACTTCATCAAATTCTCACCCAGTCTCCCTCCACATTATCACTTCATCACCCCCCGTCCAACGAGGATGGGACTTTTTTTAGATCCACAATTAGATGCGATCCCAAAAATCAAAAAACAAACAAAACTAACAGGATTTGTCAGTCAAAATCCCACCACAGCCACACCTCCCTAGAAGATTGTTCTAACACATTGAACATTATCAATCTCACCGACACTCCCCTCACTTTTGAACAAACACAGGTGTTACAATTAGGATTGGGTTTCTGTCCAGCACAGCAATTGGACGTCTATGATACAATCAAAGACGTGTATTTATTTGCCCGTAACCTGACATACAAATTTATGTTTGATCAAAATCGCCAACAGAAAAAATTACAGATCGAACTTACTGAACGTCTCAAGCATTATACTATGGAGGAGTTTCGTGCTCTAAGGGATCTCATGCTCCTATACGAGGAGGGATCTGTGGACCCTTTGGGTCCCGAATCTCTTCCTCCTTTGGTTGAACCTGAGACCTTGACCGACCCTCCACGAAAAACATTCAAGCCGAAATCGCAACGATTCCCAGATCTGACTACCAGCCCACATATATGGGCATTCGTTTGTCAAACCATAAGAGATTTAAAACGCACGCAGTGGCAACCAATCGAGAATAACCTAACACCTTCTCAGAAACAAGCACTTAAATCACTTCAAAACAACTCTCGCTATGTGATAAAGCCCTCCGATAAGCGGGGCAACATAGTCGTAATGTCGCATAATCAATACCAAACGATGTGTAGAGATGTTTTGAACAACCGGCAATGGTATACCCCTATTCATCCTGACCTTACCACCCAGTTTCAGGAAAAACTGAGGAACCTATGCCTTGAAGCTCTATGGTTGGGCACCATTGATAAAGACATATATGACTTCATAATGATTAAACACCCTCGTACCCCTACACTGTACACCTTACCCAAAGTCCATAAGAATCCCAAGAAACCTCCGGGGAGACCCATTGTCTCGGGTATAGGCTCTATATCAGAAAACGCTAGCAAGTACGTCGATTTCTTTTTGCGCCCCTTTGTCCAGTCTCTGCCCTCATTTATACAGGACACCCCTGACCTACTAAGACACATCGAGGGGATCCAAATACCCCCGGATGCCCTCCTCGTGGCGGTTGACATTGAGGCTTTGTACTCAAGCATACCACACGAGGAGGGCATCCGGTCGGTTGAATCTTTTTTGCGGGACCAAGACGAACACACACGGGCACATAATAACTTTATTTTGGCCCTGTTAAGGTTCATCCTTACACATAATTTCTTTACTTTTATGGAGACCACCTACCTTCAGAGGCAGGGAGTCGCCATGGGAACCTGCTGCGCACCTTCCTATGCGAACTTGTTCCTAGGAAGGTGGGAGCAATACATCTTCTCTGACGACTCCCTTGCCTCCAAGCTCAAATACATAACACACTGGTTCCGCTATATTGATGATTTACTCCTTATATGGACAGGCTCCAAGCCCGAACTTGAGGATATGTTATCCTCGTTCAATATTAATTCATTCAATCTTAAATTTACCTACAACTTCCACCCCGAACACATTGTGTTCTTGGATTTGGAAATTAGAAAGGACACTGATGGTTATATAACCACATGTCTCTACCGGAAACCGACCGCCGGTAATATGCTGTTACACGCATCGAGCGCTCATCCGGTATCTCTGAAAAACAGCATTCTGTATGCGCAATACTTGCGCATACGTAGAAATTGCTCGTTAGATAGAGACTTTTTTTCGGGAGGCTAAACAATTACAAATTAGATTATTTGGACGTGGCTATTCTCGGACCATTCTGAGAAAGGCCTTTAATAGAGCCAAGGCACTGGACAGAGACGACATTCTACCAAGGAGAAAAAAGACGGATACTAATCTAACTGTAAAACTAATCACTCAGTACTCAGAAAACCATCAACAATTGAGAGCCCTTATCCAAAAACACTGGCATCTCCTCAGTGAGGAAGCTACATTGTCGAAATATGTCAAAAAGCTCCCGGAAGTGGTCTTCAAAAGAGCCACTTCGATTCGGGATTTGCTCACTAAGAGCCATTATACTTGCAATCCCCCTGAACCCAAGAGAACATTTGGTACATACCAATGTGGCAACTGTGCTCGTTGTCCTTGGATAGCAGAGGGTTCTGTCACTTATTTGCCAAACGGGGACAACCACATACTTCGTAGGTATGCGGACTGTTCCACGAGTGGAGTGATCTATTTAATGCAATGCCAATGTTCAGCGTTTTACGTTGGTAAAACCTTTAGACAGCTTGGACAGAGAATAGGTGAACATGTGTATTATTCCAGTGGGGGAAAAATTCTCACCCCAGTAACCCGCCATATCGGGCTACATCACAGATATAACAACTCATGTGTCTCCTTTAGGGTCCTGGAGATTATACCCCGAGACCCTAGAGGTGGCAATTGGGACCAACGCATCTTACAAAGGGAGGCTTTGTGGATAGAAAAACTTAATGCCACAATCCCTCCCGGACTAAATGAAGCCCACTCATATAAATCCTTTTTGTGATAGTATGTTGTCAGCTGGTTTTATTGTCATACTTCTTTGTCTTTTTTTCCATTCCTCCGTAGTTTCTCCCTTCTTCCCCTTCTTCCCCATCCTTTCCATTCTCCCTTCTTTTTCTCCCCTTTTATTTTTGCCCATCCTTTTTTTCTTTTCCCCCCCCCCATAGTTAGTCTCTTTTGTGTTTTTATGTGTTTCATGCCTTTATCTGTATCCTGCCCCTTCATTATAGATCTTTGCCTCCAATATATATTTAGAATAATGTGTATATTGAATTAAACTCTGGGAGTTGGATTCTCTAGCCAATGCTGCTAGGGCAACACCCAGACTTTTTGCATGAATTTAGTTCTCATGTTTAAACAAGAATTGTTTATGTATATACTTTTTCTTGTTATATACTCTGGTGCATATGTTTGTTTTTTCCTTTTCCCCTTTTTTTTCTCTCATATATTTATGTAGATGAAACAACATATATGGTTACCGATCAATATTGATTTATGTTTGTTTTCCCTTTTTTTTTTTTCTTTTAGTTCACACCCTTCTGGTACAAGCCTCCTTTTTACAACAATGTACGGATCTACTCCTCCTTTTGGAAGGAACGCTTCGGGTGCCTCCACCTACGGCGGACACGTGTCGTTGGACACATCCCCTATCTCCTGTTGGAGTTGGGGATGCTATGCCGGATTTACACCGTCACTTCCGGCCGTGCTCTATGACGACGCTTGTTTGCGACGCACGAGACGGCCGTCTAGTTGGCGGGAGGTGGTCCGGCTGATGCGCCTGCGCAGTTTGCGAGGCGCATTTCCGACGCCAGCCCGGATGTACGGCAAGACGTAGCGCTTGTTCGTCATCTTGGGTGGAGCTCTTCAACCACTACATATAATGCTTTCTCGGCGTTCCCTCCGTGCAGTCTGCAGGGACGGGACGCTGAGAGCCGCATTACCGCAGGTAATGCTTTCTATTCATTCTACTAAGAAACAACCAGCTATATTTGGGAACATTTCCCCCTTTTTTAATCACTCATTCATACTCTCTTAGGCTTGGTGTAGAGGATCTGGCTTTGGACATTGGTTGTTATATGGTCTTTTGATCTAACATATCCATCACACCCGTTCCCTGCCCTTTTCCTCCGTCCTTAATTACCTGGGTAAGAATACATCTATATTTTTCATATATTTCAGGATATGCATTCAGGGTTTACCCTTGAGGTTTGCAATGCTTTTTGACTTCATCTCGGATGCACCACCAACTAAGGGTGTATGCACCTTTTATACATATATCTTTGCCGATATTGATATTTGGTGTATTTGCTTTTTAATTTACAGATAGAGTTATCTCCCTTATTGCAGTACTATCTTGTGGTTCTTTGGTCTGAGCTCCCGTGTTCGCCCCCGGGGGGTTTCTCCCCCTACCTTGTGTTCCCGAAATTGGACCATTGTTGGTGTACCAGACAGGTGTGAATTTATAGACATTCTAATATCAAGCATATTGTATAATGCATATAAAGCTGTGGAAATTTCTATATAAATGTGTCATGTATGATGTTTTTTCAGTATAGACACTCATTATCTGTTTTTTCCTTTTTACCCTTAGTGTTGTATTTACAAAGCGATACCCCCCAAAAAAATTACCCCTGAGGAAGCGGCTTAAAGGCCGAGAAACATGTTGGGTTGACACTGTGGGCCTCATCGCTATCCTGCATAGTACACCTCCTTTTGGATGAGTGTTGGGTATATGCCTATCTACCCCATGTAGGAATTGTAAAACTTTTGTAAACCTGTCATATATGCCAATTACATATGTCTACTGCAAATGTTTTTAATCTGCAATATTTCTAATATTGTTTTTTGTATCCTGTTAGTACAGTATGCAATTTTATGTCTTTTCAAGTGTGTTCAATAAATAAAAAATTTCTTTTTTACATATTTTCTTTTCTACTTTTGACCATATATATATTAAGCACCCCTACATTAAAAGTCCCACCATACGCCCAAAACCATCTTTTTTCTTTGACATCCAGTTAGGGACGTGGTGCTCCTTCAAGTATTTGCTACCCCATGAGCTTGTCTACCCCTCCGAATCTAATCTTGCACTATGATAGGTGACAGTTTTTGTCTCTGGCATGTTTTTTTTTACTTTTCCCGTTGGGCAGGACTCAGGGTCTCATTCCCTGTATTTGTTTGGGACATCCAGAAAGAGAGCATCAGGCTATATTAGGCCAAAATTAGTTTTCCCTATTTGCTACCATTCCCACCTCCTTCCCTGAAGTATATATCCCTAAGTTCTCCACATCTCTTCTCTCGTGATTCCTCCTGCCTTTTTTCTTTTTCTCTTATTACTATAACCTCACTTTTAAGTGTTAGTGTGTGCTCTCCCCATTTCTATTCAGATTCTAAAGCTTGACTTGCTCAAGTGTCCTTATTCCATAGATAAGCAAACCACAGATTAATATAACGTCTCTAAATGCCAAAGGACTAAACATTATGGAAAAATGCTTAAGAGTGTTTAAGGTTTTCTTTCATGAGACACACTTCCCCAGTAAAAAGATCATTAAACTGACAAACCAACACTGTGTTACATCATACAACTGTCCCTCAATGGACTACAATGGACTACAAATAAAGGGAAGTAAATATCTTGATCTCCAAATCTACATCTTGGAAACTTTTGGACCAATACACTTGAGGAGAAAGCAGTACATTTCTCAACAAAGAAAAAAAAAAACATACAAAACGCAGTAAATACACCTTTTGCAAGCGTCCTTAATTTTGTAAATTTTGGAATTAGGACCCCAAAATACAAATCAGTAGAGTTGGGCTGAACACCCGCCAGAACTCTCGAACATCACAAAAGTTTGGACCCGAACCACAAACCCTATTAAAGTCTATAGGACCATGAAAAATCAAAAATGCCCATTGTGAAGGCTTGTATGCAAGTTATTGGACATAAAAATGGCATGGGGGCCTGGGTACTGCCTTGGGGGACATTTATCAATGCAAAAAAAAATTTTTTAAAAGATCGTTTTTAAAGGAGCAGTGATTTTTATGATGCTTAAAGTGAAATAATAAAAATGAAACATTTCCTTAAATATAGTGCCTGGGGGGTTCCCTTAGTCTACCTGTAAAGTGGCACATCTGTACCATATAAAGAACCTGCTGTGGCAAAACTGACATATCTAAAGAAAAAAGCAAGACATTTAAATTGATTTCACGCAGCTACAAAATTTGAACCCATTGCCAGCAATACAAAAATTTGAAAAATAAAAAACAAAACAATGTGGGCCCCCCCCACCCCCAATTCATACCAGGCCATTTAGGTCTGGTATTGATTTTAAAGGGAACCCCTGCACCAAATTATTTTTTTTAAATAGTGTAGGGTCCCCCCCAAAATCCATACCAGACTCTTATCTGAGCATGCAGCATGGCAGGCCAGGAAAGGGCAGGACGAGTGAATACCCCCCCCCCCTCCTGAATCATACCAGGCCACATTTCCCCTACATGGGGGTGTTGCTTTGGGGTAGGGGAGGTCTGCCCCCCAAAGCACCTGGTCCCCATGCTGATGGGGGCAAGGGTCTCTTCCCCACATCCCTGGGCGGTGGTTGTGGGGGTCTTCGAGCAGGGAGCTTATCGGAATCCGGAAGCCCCCTTTAACAATCACAATGAATGGCACCAACTGATGATCGCCACTGTTCTTTGAAAGAAACTCTCACTCATCCTCTCACTACTCTTCCATGCCAATGACAGGTATGAAAAAAAGACATTGAGGTTGATTTACTAAAGGGAAATATACTTTGCACTAGAAGGGCTCTGTAAGTGGACTTAGAAATGCACTTCAAGTGCACTGCACATGCAGTTGCTCTGGATCTGATGGAAGCCTCTACTGATTTCTATCATTCAATCTCTTGCAAGCAAAAATGCTGTTTTTTTATTTTCCTTGCATATTTACCATAAGATCTAGAGCAACTGCACTTGCAGTGCACAGACTATTTCCCTTTAGTAAATCAACCCCGTTGGGTGCCCACAAAATCAATACCATATCCTTTGAACCTGGTATAAATTTTGGAAGGCCCCATGCAAAAACAAAATGACATGCCTCCTCTTCCAAAAATCAATACCAGACCCTTCAGATCTGATATGGAGTTGTCTCAGGAATCCCGCACAAAAAAAACAAAAAAAGCCATGCCCTAAATCCATGGCCGACTCTTCACATCTGGTACAGATACAGGGCACACAGCCTCCTCACATGCTAGGAAAGGCAGACAAAGAAAGTAGGTTCCCCCTGCTCATTCACAAGAAAAGGTCTGTTGTAAATAAGCACACACGTTTTTGACAAGCCATTTATTGAAAAAAATCCAGCATCAATCAAAAGAATGACTTTTATTGATGGTTGCCACCAATCATTGAAAGAATAAACCCTGAAAAAATACTGACCCATCCACCGAACACTTTCATGCCAATGATAGCTTTAAGGCCTGGTTCACACTAGTGCAACTTCTGATGCAACTTGATTTGCTCAGAATCGCATGACAAGGGAAATTTCATTGTTTTCAATGGTGCCCATTCAAATCAATGTGACTCAGAACTGTCACATTTTGGAAAAGGATTCTTCACTAATTTGGTGTGATTTACAGTGTTAATTGGCCCCATAGAATATCCAAAGTTGCACCACATAATCATGTGGAAAGCAAAGAAGGAGGGGAGGCGCCAATAAGTGTAGTATTGAATTGTAACATTTAATGCACAGGATTAAAAACACTTACAGGAGTAAAGAACAATATAAGCCAGTCATAATTGGTATGGTCCTGATGTTTGTGGTGGTCCTGTGGGTTTCACAATCCCTAAATGCCAAAGGAGGTGAAATATTGGGTATCCTACAGAGTACCTCCACGCTAAGCAGCATGGAATGTGGAAGTGGAAATGTCATCACTGGTGCGGGGCAGAAGTCCGGATCACTGATGCACACACCGGAAAGGCAAAGCCTAAGCGCTCATAGCTCACAGGTCCTTCTACTGGCTTCCTGCTCCCTGGAGGAGAGCAGTTTATATACAGACATAATGGCATGTGCCGCTGCCGTGGAACTACAATGGCCAGAAGACTAACAATGGATACATAATACATCAGAACAGATAAAGAACTTAGTAAAACTGAATAAAAAATCAATAAACTGGGCATACATATTAAACATCCAAAATTACCTAAGGATATGGAGAATAAATGGACTATAAAATATAAATACAATATTGGGAATGCATGTGGGAAAAAAAGCGATTGTAAAGAATACATATAAAACAAACATGAAAAGAACAACATACATGATCATATCTGAATCCATAATATAAAACTGATAATGATATCAGTGAACTGGAAACACATGTTACACTAATGGCTATGGTTACTTACTATACAGTAGAAAACAACCACCACCCCCAAACAGGAGAGGGAAACATTATCCAAAAAATGTATATATGTAAACGACCCTAAGGGTGGAGAAATAAAAATATATTAAATATATTTATGTAGCAAAATGTCCAGGCCTTGAGCCTGAGGTGGGTCTGCCATTGTTACCGGAGGTACTTCCAACACATTTAAGTTGTGAACCCAAGTGTGAGAACCAAGACAATGACCACCCGGCATCTTTGGTTGGTTTTGTTTATTGTTTTTTTTTTTTTTTTTTTTGTTTATTGTATTTAGGGGATGGGAGAAGGGAATGAGTGGGATACTCCTCTTGCTCAACTAGGTTAACTGGGACTTTATACAAAAATGCCCGTTGGCGCTGTCTTGACACCAGCTGAATGCTGACCAGCGCTTCCTGGTGTTTGAAGACGCTGATATGCTGAACTTGTGCTAGAACTTTGACTTTAACTTGTTCGATAACTCAGAAGATCCAGGACTGTAGAACACTTGACTACTGAAACTCAATCTAGTTCAAAAGTCGCTAAACAGCTCCCTCCAGTCCTTCACTGACCGAGGTAGCTCCTTGTCACTGCTTGTGCCGCTGCAACTCTTAACTCTGTACAGTGCACACTGTACACATTAGCTCTTCAGGGCCCAACCGCTGGCGCCCCCTCTACACTTCAGTGTCCTCTGACAAGGCACCCCCTCTAACACTTCAGGGTCCTCTGACTAGGCACCCCCTTTACAGCTAGCTGACTCCTGGATCCCTGGAACCTTCTCTGTAGTGGTCCCCTCTACACTTGGCAAACCCCTAGGAGCAGTTCACAGTACTCACGACCTTGGCAGGCTTTCTTGGAACTGTGAACCCCTCTTCCTCCACTGGTCCTCAGCACACTGGATCCCCTCTGCAGCTCAACTCAGTACTCTCTGGATTCCCAGGCAGCCACCCGAGACACCCGTTCCTTCTGACAGGAGGAGAGACAGCCGTACTCTCCTTCCTGGGACTCTGCTTCCCACCAAAGACGCTGCGTCATGCGTTCCCCTCAAACTTATACCCACTCCCAGAATCCTCTGTGGCAGAATATGCCTTCTGGGGTAGATACAAGCCTGAATGGGCTTCTGATTGGATTTCCTCCACTGCCAAATGAGAATCCTCTCACAGAGCCAGTGGGGAAACTCTCCTCTCAGTAACCACACCTGGGAGACATGACAGCCCAGCTGAAATCATGGCCCTGCTGTTAGGCAGCCAAGTCCCACTATACTTTTACCTAGCACCTACCCTGTAGGGTGCTACATTTACATGATTATATATAAAAAGCAACTGAAGCAGTATTAGTAAAAACACTCAAAATGATTGGAAAAGACTAAAGGTGTTGGAAATTACAGAAATGAGTGCACCTCAAGTTCTTCATTGAGTCCACCTGGCGTGACGGTATTTAAGGAATATATCCAAGTCTCCTGTTGACACAGAAGTTTAAAACATTCTACGGCAGGGAGGCTACCAGAGATGGCCTCAATAACCCAGACTTGGAGGCCCTCTGTGGATTTCAGATGTTTCTCTAGAAAATGTCTGTGAACACTGTGTTTATCATTCCCTTTCTCAATGAGCCGTCTATGTTCCCCGAATCACTTACGTAAAGTGCAGATGTTTCTGCCTTCATAAAACAGGCCACGGGGGGCATGTCAGGCAGTACACAACATACTTGCTAGAGCAATTATGGAACTCTTTGATTGTATAGGCTTTTCATTTAACTGTGAAGGTTTTTTTTTACTATGATGGACAAACTGGCAAGACAGACATGCTTTTTTTATGGCATTGGAACATGCCAACCAATGGGATCAAAGGAATGGGTCGAGAAACGGAAGAACAACTTTTTTGAATTTTACTAGGGGCTACCTTGTTTTTGATGATTCTTGCACTGCGGTATGATACCTTGGGTTTATCAGTGAGGGAAATACCTAAAAATGGATCCTCAAGTAGAATCGACCAGGTATTTCCCTCACTGATGAACCACTTATGCTGGATAAAGAGTGATTGCCAACTTGTCTCTTCAGAATTCCCATAGGTGTGTGGTTGGTTTCAGATCAGGAGACATACTCGGTCACTAAATCACTTTCACCCTGTTCTTTTTTAGAAATGCAACTGCGGCCTTAGATGTGTGTTTTGGATCATTGGCATGTTGGAAAAGTACATGAAGACCATGGGTAAGGAATAATGATAGCACCTTCTTTTTTAATATAGAGCAGTACATTTTTTAATTCATGATATCATCTATGAAATGCAGCTTCCTGACACCAGCAGCACTCAGGCAGCCCCACAGAAGGACACTGGCCACCATCATGTTTCACTGTAGGCCTCATACATTGTTCTATGTACTCCTCATCTTTGCAATGCCATGCAGTTTTGAAGCCATCAGTTCTAAAAACATTTGTCTTGGTCTCATCACTCCAGAGTACAGAGTCCAAGTAGTCTTCTTCTTTTTCAGCATGGGCCCTGGCAAATTCTAAGTAGGCTTCTTTGTGCATGGGCTTTAGGAGAGGCTTCCTTCGTGGGAAACAATCACTCCAGTTTGGCTATCTACTTCTGTAGCTAACCTCACTGAACTTGCATGGCGAGTTTCTTCAAACCTTCTCATCAGAAGATGCTCCTGATGTGGTGTTAACTCCCATGGAAGGTTTGGATATCTCTGTGAGATGGTTGCAGTTCCATCTTTGTTTAATGTTTGTATCACTTTTGCTACAGTATTCTGACTGATAAGTAAAGCTTCGCTGATCTTCTTGTAGTCTTCGACCTTCTTGTGTAAATAAATTATTTTCTTTTTCAGGCCTTGTGATATTTCTCTTCCATGTGGTGTTATTGCTGACGGCATGAAATGTGAAGGAGTTTTCTTTGTTAAGCTACGCCCTTTTATTATCAACTGTCTGCTGTTTAATGAATAATGAGATTCTCCTGTAGCTGAATTCTTGTTAATTGGGATTTTGTTGTCAAAAATTTTGCTCTGCTCCTAAGACTTTCATTGGGGTGTATTCATTTTTGCAACATGCTCTTGAATGACATTGTTAGGAAAATACTTTTTTGTGTGTGCAAATGAGCAAATCTTGGTTGCAATTTAATGATGAGATTCGAGTTTGAGTCGAATGTAAGTTCGACTCGAACATTGGCTGTTCGCTCATTCGTCGAATAACAAACAAATAGGCTTCTTTGTGGGAGTTTCGAGTTCCTGCATTGTCATGGACTCTGACAAAAAGAAACAAAGAAAGGGTGCATCGACCTAGCGCATTATCCTGAATAATAGGCTTTATTTATGCAACATATAAAATGGCTACTCACAAACACAGGTGTAAAAATGATCATAACAAGCTCAGTTGCTCCAATGTCAGGAATAGTCCATATGAAAGTCCATAATCCAATGAGATGATGGCTGACGTGTTTTGAGGCTCAGCCTCTTCCTCAGAGCCTCTTCCTCAGAGCCATACCAGGCCACATGCCCTCAACATGGGGGAGTGGGTGCTTTGGGGCAGGGGGGCTCTGCCCCCCAACCCCAAAGCATCTTGCCCCCATGTTGATGGGGACAGGGGTCTCTTCCCAACAACCGTGGGCTGTGATTGTGGGGGTCTGCAGGGGGGGAGGCTTATCAGAATCTGGAAGCCACCTTTAACAAGGGAGCCCCCAGATCCCACCCCCCCCCATGTGAATGGATATCGGGTACCCCTACCCATTCACCAAAAATGTGTACAAAAAAAAAAAATAAAGACAAAACCCAGTTTATAAAGTCCTTTATTAAAAAATAAAAAAATAGTGTCCCCCAATGATCAGTCGCCCGCCCGCCCGAAAAATATAAAAAAAAAAAAAGAAGCTCCTGCTTCTACAGACGCTTCCCACGCTCTGAGCTGTTTTGAGTTTGACAGCTCTTTTATAGGGATCTGATGTCACAAGCTGCCCCACAATGGACTGCTCAGGTGCAGTGAATAAATTACTGACGTCATGTAATTTATTCACTGCACCTGAGCACTGCAATGTGGGGCAGCTCCTGGCGTCAGATCCCTATAAAAGAGCTGTCAAAATCAAAACAGCTCAGAGTGCATGAAGTGTCCGTAGAAGCAGGAGCTTCTTTCTTTGTTTTTTCTATTTTTCGGGCGGGCGGGTGGGCGACTGATCATCGGCGGACACTATTTTTTTATTTTTTAAACAAGGACTTTTCCAAAACTGGCTTTTGTCTTTATTTTTTTTACACTTTTTTGGTGAATGAGTAGGGGTATGATGAACCCAATATCCATATCACACATATGGGGGGCTGGGATCTGGGGGCCCCCTTGTTAAAGGGGGATTCCCGATTCTGATAAGCCTCCCCCCTGCAGACCCCCACAACCACAGCCCACGGTTGTTGGGAAGAGACCCCATGTCCCCATCAACATGGGGGCAAGGTGCTTTGGGGAGGGGGGGGCAAAGCACCCACCCCCATGCTGAGGGAATGTGGCCTGGTATGGTTCAGGGGTGGGGGGGGCGCTTGCTCGCCCCCACCCCCATCCTGGCCAGCCAGGCTGTGTGCTCAGATAAGGGTCTTGTATGGATTTTAGGGGGAACCCCATGCTGTTTTTTAAAACATTTTGGCATGGGGTTTCCCTTAAAATCAGACCCGGGGGGGTCTGGTATGGATTTTGGGGGGACCCTACACTATTCTTTCTATTGTTTTATCTGTATTGCCGGGAGTCGACAATACATTGCAGCCGCAAGCAGGTTTAAATGACATTTTTCCCTTTAGAAATGTCAGTATTGCTGCAGCAGGCTACAAAGATTGTACAAATGCGCTAATTTACAGGCACATTAAGGGGGTTCCCAGGCACAATATTTAATTACACAATATTTTATTGTTTCACTTAAAACATTATTAAAATCACTGCTCCTGTAAAAACGATTGTTTAAAAAAAAAAATTTGCATTGATTCACGTCCCCCAGGGCAGTACCAAGGTCCCCATACACTTTTTTGGGCCAATAACTTGCATTTAAGTGTTTTTGTGTCCCATAGACTTCATGTTTGTGTCCCATAGACTTAAATGGAGTTCGCATGTTCGCTAGAACATTTCCCCTGTTCGAGATGTTCTGGTGCAAACCGCACAGGGGAGTGTTCGGCTCATCACTAGTTGCAATCAATGGCCTGCATTTGTGGGAGTATTTTTTGTAGTATAGTGTCCCATAGAAAATGTTGATTCTGAAAGGAAAGGTTTTCTCAGAAATCTATTGGGGTGTACTCATTTATGCGCAGCACTGTATATATTCACTTGTCCTCCATAATATTTTACCCCATTCATGACCAGGCCATTTTTTTGCTATTAGGCACTTTTAGCTGACAATCGCGTAGTCATCCAACACTGCACATTTTTATATAACTTTTTTTTTACACAAATAGAGATTTCTATTGGTGGTATTTGATCAATACTGGGTTGTTGTTTTTTTGCGCTATAAACAAAGAAATAAAAGACCAAAAATTAAAAAAATAAATAAATAAAAAAAAATATATATATTTTTACTTTTTGCTATAAAACATATCCAATAAAAAAAATAAAAATGAATACAAATTCTTCAAAAGTTTAGGCTACATGTTTTGGTTTAAAAAATCCCCAGTAACGCATATCAACCACTTGCCATCAACCTCATAGTAGAAAATGGATTGATTGGAGAAGCATGGACTTTGAAGGCAATAAGTAATTAAAATAACAATTCTATTAATCACAACTAAAATTACATCAAAATGTGAACATTGTGCCTCAACAGAGGCAATTTTTAGTCAATGTAGCCAGTATAGCTGATTGGCAATAGACAGTGTATAAATAAGCAGGCAAAAATAATGTTGATTACAATAGTTAATAGATACATCACATCAAGAAGATCTCAAGAAGGGTGACAGATAGGTGAGGCTGCCGTCCATCGAGATCGGTCGATGCTGTATTGGATAAACATAGAATTCATAGAGCCAGTTTGATCGACATGTTTCACTAAAATAGCTTCATCTGGAGCTAGTAGTGAAATGCTCTGTATGATTAAAAAAAACAACATTAGCTAACAGTAAAGTATCAACATGTGCATATAACTATAATTTTATAGCATCTGGAAATTACACAATCAGGAAAAAAAGGGTTACAAATAGACATATATGACTGTTTAAGCAAAGTAATAAAGTTAATTGCCATAAATGATAACCAAAATCTGAGGGGGAGGGGGGACATGCCGAGTAGCCAGGAAGGCCCATCAATGTAATATGTGGGGATCCACGCAGTATATACTTATACCACAGGGTATGTTCTAAGGTAACAATGTATGGAAATCGTGTAATGAACTATACCAGGGGAACAAAAGAAAGGGGGGAGGGGGAAGAAAAGGAAAAAAAAAAAAAACAACAACAAGGCAGCAGGTGCCTGTATATCAATGTAGACATGTAAGAAGGCATAAAGCCAGAGTATGATGCTAACGAGGAGGGTGAAGAAGACATATGCAGGAGCGGATCAGAGGCAATAGGCAGCAGTATGGAGCTTTATCCATAAAGGAATATGCATCTAAGATATGTTGAATACACACCCAATCAATCTGTATTAGGAGGTATAAATGAAGTAATTAATAAAAAGTTGTGGAAAATAGGAATTTGTAGCCGTATTAGTGCACTTGCGACATAGACAATTGAGTACTGTCCGTGATACTTTTTTTATTTGCCCTAACATACAATTTTTCAGGACAAGCTTTCGGGGTATGTCCCCTTCATCAAGATCCAAGCAGTACTGATTCACAAAATGTTAGCAGAATGGTAAAAAAACACAAAATCTCTAAGCCAAAGGGAAAAAAAAAAAAAAAAAAAGGAGAAAACAAAACCAAACAAACATAAATTGAACTGGCATGGTAATAAAACTAGCATATTAAGTAAGATAAGACAGAGGGAAAGCTGAAGACGGGGGAAGGTGGGAGGGAAAGTCACAGAGGGGGTCGTAAAACTGTAGGATAATGAGCAAGGAAACCCATATCTAAGTTTAAGCCGTTCTGTTTAGTGTCAAAAAGAAGTATCATTCTTAATTCAAAAGTTTTCCTTTCCTGGATTTTTCTAAAATTCCCTTTAAGAACTAAAACATTGAGGTCTTCTATAGTGTGGTCCGGTTGTGAAAAATGATGTCCCACAGGTGTGCAGAAACTATCTTCTTTATGTTCCTTGATGGTATGACTGCTCCCCCTTTATCTGCTGGTTTGATGGTGATGGCCTGATTATTGCGCAAATCGTGTATAGCTCTTCGCTCCAGTGGTGAAAGGTTGTATAATGTTTTCTTTTGCTGGGTGGATATCAGGGATGTAACTCGCAGTCTGAAGCTGTCAATATAGGTGTCCAGTTTGGGGTTGCGTCCTTGTGGAGGTGTGAAGTTGCTGTTCTTTTTCTTTTTGTCACTTTCTGTTGTCCTAGGATAACTTTAGTTTCTGTGAAAATATTCTTTGAGCCTTAGTCTCCTGAAGAATTCCTCCATATCTGACAATACCTGTAAATTATCCAATTTGGTAGTTGGGCAGAACGTGAGGCCTTTGGAGAGGACTGTTATTTCTGGTTCAGAAAGTTTATGATTTGACAAATTAATGATTCCAAGTTCCTCTGTTGTATCCGCATTTTCAGTCAGGTCAGCATTCACACAGATGATACGTTGGGATTCTGAATCTGATTCCAAGTCACTGATAGCAGGAGTTATAGATGTTGTGTTTGTTTTATGTTGTTTGGGTTGTATCCACAAGGTCTGCTCTTGGTGTAGCTTTTGGAGTTTTTTTTGCTTCCCGCTCATGGCAAGTTTTTGAAGTCGTCTTTGTAAGGTTTCCATTTCATTCTTCATTTGGTTGATGCTTGTAGGGACCAATGATGTTAAGGTTTCAAACACCGGCTGCTTTTGATGCCTGATGGTTTCCCTTTTACCATACAGTTTGTGAATGAGGTTGTTCCTTAATCTTTCGCTTGTGCGTCTGCAAAGTCCTTCTGCATAGGGAGAGTTCAGTGTATTTGCACAAGGATTTTTAATCCGGAGACCTTGAGGTATGAGGTTCCTTTTTTGCATCTTGAGAGAAAGAAGATGTCACTGTTGATCTGTGTTTCCTTTGTGATCAGGTTGGTTAACTGCTTCTTTATGCGGCTATATGCAGTATCTTCCATCATGCTTGAGGTCATTGTAGCCGTATTAGTGCACTTGCGACATAGACAATTGAGTACTGTCCGTGATACTTTTTTTATTTGCACTAACATACAATTTTTCAGGACAAGCTTTCGGGGTATGTCCCCTTCATCAAGATCCAAGCAGTACTGATTCACAAAATGTTAGCAGAATGGTAAAAAAACACAAAATCTCTAAGCCAAAGGAAAATAAAAAAAAAGGGGAAAACAAAACCAAACAAACATAAATTGAACTGGCATGGTAATAAAACTAGCATATTAAGTAAGATAAGACAGAGGGAAAGCTGAAGACGGGGGAAGGTGGGAGGGAAAGTCACAGAGGGAGTCGTAAAACTGTAGGATAATGAGCAAGGAAACCCATATCTAAGTTTAAGCCGTTCTGTTTAGTGTCAAAAAGAAGTATCATTCTTAATTCAAAAGTTTTCCTTTCCTGGATGGTTCTAAAATTCCCTTTAAGAACTAAAACATTGAGGTCTTCTATAGTGTGGTCCGGTTGTGAAAAATGATGTCCCACAGGTGTGCAGAAACTATCTTCTTTATGTTCCTTGATGGTATGTCTGTGCAAATTCATCCTCACCTGCAACTTCTGTCCTGTTTCGCCTACATAAGATCCTTTGTTACATCTTTTGCATTGGATGAGGTACACAACATTACTGGAGGTGCAGTTGTATGATCCTGTTATATTAAAGGTCCCATGTGTGTGTGTGACACTTTTAGACAGGTTGATCTGGTTGCACAGTTTGCAGCGTTTTTGTGGCAGGGTTTGCTCCCATTATTTGTGACTTCATAATCAGAATGAAGTTTCCTGCTGATTAGTTTATGTCTGAGGTTGGGTGGTTGTCTGAAAGCCAGTATTGGAGGTTGTTGGAATATTCCTTTCAGAGTTTCATCTTCTGTTATGATGGGTTGTAAATCTTTGATTATCTTTCTTATCCCTTCTAGTCCTGGATTGTATGTGGTGACTAGAGGTACACGGTTATTTGTTTTTTTCTCTTTGTATTGGAGAAGATTTTCTCTTTGGGTTTTCAAGGCTGTGTTTATGCTGGTGTTGATGGTTTTGCTTTTGTAACCTTTCTTATGGAAGGAGTTTGCTAGTGTTCTGAGATGTTTATCTCTGTCTTCTGGGTCTGAACATATTCGGTGGTATCGGATGGCCTGGCTGTGTATGATGGCCCGTTTAGTGTGTTGGGGGTGAAAACTGGAACTGTGGAGATAGCTGCATTGGTCAGTCGGTTTCCTGTATATCGAAGTATGAAGCTTGTCATCCCTGATGTATACTGTGGTGTCTAGGAAGTTGACATGCCTGTTAGAATAATCCATTTTAAGTTTGATAGATGGGTGAAAGGTGTTGATCAATGAAAAAAATAGTTTGAGATTTTCCTCACCTTCTGTCCATATGATGAAAATATCATCAATATATCGATAATATCTGTATGGCCTATGTTGTATGCTGTTCAGGAATTTGTCCTCCAGGTCAGCCATAAATAAGTTTGCATACTGGGGTGCCATTTTACTTCCCATAGCAGTACCCATACACTGGAGATAGATGTCGTTGAGAAGATGAGAAGATGAAACTCTGAAAGGAATATTCTAACAACCTCCAATACTGGCTTTCAGACAACCACCCAACCTCAGACATAAACTAATCAGCAGGAAACTTCATTCTGATTATGAAGTCACAAATAATGGGAGCAAACCCTGCCACAAAAAACGCTGCAAACTGTGCAACCAGATCAACCTGTCTAAAAGTGTCACACACACACATGGGACCTTTAATATAACAGGATCATACAACTGCACCTCCAGTAATGTTGTGTACCTCATCCAATGCAAAAGATGTAACAAAGGATCTTATGTAGGCGAAACAGGACAGAAGTTGCAGGTGAGGATGAATTTGCACAGACATACCATCAAGGAACATAAAGAAGATAGTTTCTGCACACCTGTGGGACATCATTTTTCACAACCGGACCACACTATAGAAGACCTCAATGTTTTAGTTCTTAAAGGGAATTTTAGAACCATCCAGGAAAGGAAAACTTTTGAATTAAGAATGATACTTCTTTTTGACACTAAACAGAACGGCTTAAACTTAGATATGGGTTTCCTTGCTCATTATCCTACAGTTTTACAACCCCCTCTGTGACTTTCCCTCCCACCTTCCCCCGTCTTCAGCTCTCCCTCTGTCTTATCTTACTTAATATGCTAGTTTTATTACCATGCCAGTTCAATTTATGTTTGTTTGGTTTTGTTTTCTCCTTTTTTTTTTTTTTCCTTTGGCTTAGAGATTTTGTGTTTTTTTACCATTCTGCTAACATTTTGTGAATCAGTACTGCTTGGATCTTGATGAAGGGGACATACCCCGAAAGCTTGTCCTGAAAAATTGTATGTTAGTGCAAATAAAAAAAGTATCACGGACAGTACTCAATTGTCTATGTCGCAAGTGCACTAATACGGCTACAATGACCTCAAGCATGATGGAAGATACTGCATATAGCCGCATAAAGAAGCAGTTAACCAACCTGATCACAAAGGAAACACAGATCAACAGTGACATCTTCTTTCTCTCAAGATGCAAAAAGAGGAACCTCATACCTCAAGGTCTCCGGATTAAAAATCCTTGTGCAAATACACTGAACTCTCCCTATGCAGAAGGACTTTGCAGACGCACAAGCGAAAGATTAAGGAACAACCTCATTCACAAACTGTATGGTAAAAGGGAAACCATCAGGCATCAAAAGCAGCCGGTGTTTGAAACCTTAACATCATTGGTCCCTACAAGCATCAACCAAATGAAGAATGAAATGGAAACCTTAGAAAGGCGACTTCAAAAACTTGCCATGAGCAGGAAGCAAAAAAAACTCCAAAAGCTACACCAAGAGCAGACCTTGTGGATACAACCCAAACAACATAAAACAAACACAACATCTATAACTCCTGCTATCAGTGACTTGGAATCAGATTCAGAATCCCAACGTATCATCTGTGTGAATGCTGACCTGACTGAAAATGCGGATACAACAGAGGAACTTGGAATCATTAATCTGTCAAATCATAAACTTTCTGAACCAGAAATAACAGTCCTCTCCAAAGGCCTCACGTTCTGCCCAACTACCAAATTGGATAATTTACAGTTATTGTCAGATATGGAGGAATTCTTCAGGAGACTAAGGCTCAAAGAATATTTTCACAGAAACTAAAGTTATCCTAGGACAACAGAAAGTGACAAAAAGAAAAAGAACAGCAACTTCATACCTACACAAGGATGCAACCCCAAACTGGACACCTATATTGACAGCTTCAGACTGCGAGTTACATCCCTGATATCCACCCAGCAAAAGAAAACGTTATACAACCTTTCACCACTGGAGCGAAGAGCTATACACGATTTGCGCAATAATCAGGCCATCACCATCAAACCAGCAGATAAAGGGGGAGCAGTCGTTGTGATGGATACAAACAAATATATACAAGAAGGCCAGATGCAGCTGGCAAATACTACTTACTATAAAAAACTGGATTATGATCCAACCCAGGATTTTACTAAGCAATTAAAAGGTCTCATTAAAACTACACCAACCCACCTACATTCAGAACTTATCAATACTATTCCGGATAATCCAGAAATTGGGGACTTCTACATGCTGCCCAAGATTCACAAGCCAGGAAATCCAGGCAGACCCATCATAACAGGTATGAATACACTTACCGAACATATCTCAGGCCTTGTAGAAAATATTTTAAAACCATTAGTCATGAATACTGCGAGTTTCCTTCAAGACACAACTGACTTTCTTAACAAGCTTAACAATATACAGCAATTACCACCAAATACACTTCTAGTCACTATGGATGTAGAATCGCTGTATAGTAACATCCCTCACAAGGATGGATTGGCTGCATGTCACAGATTCTTATCATCCTCACCAAACCACAAATACAGTGCTGAGGATGTTACACAGCTCATCAAATTCATTCTTACACACAACTACTTCACTTTTAATAACGACATCTATCTCCAGTGTATGGGTACTGCTATGGGAAGTAAAATGGCACCCCAGTATGCAAACTTATTTATGGCTGACCTGGAGGACAAATTCCTGAACAGCATACAACATAGGCCATACAGATATTATCGATATATTGATGATATTTTCATCATATGGACAGAAGGTGAGGAAAATCTCAAACTATTTTTTTCATTGATCAACACCTTTCACCCATCTATCAAACTTAAAATGGATTATTCTAACAGGCATGTCAACTTCCTAGACACCACAGTATACATCAGGGATGACAAGCTTCATACTTCGATATACAGGAAACCGACTGGCCGATGCAGCTATCTCCACAGTTCCAGTTTTCACCCCCAACACACTAAACGGGCCATCATACACAGCCAGGCCATCCGATACCACCGAATATGTTCAGACCCAGAAGACAGAGATAAACATCTCAGAACACTAGCAAACTCCTTCCATAAGAAAGGTTACAAAAGCAAAACCATCAACACCAGCATAAACACAGCCTTGAAAACCCAAAGAGAAAATCTTCTCCAATACAAAGAGAAAAAAACAAATAACCGTGTACCTCTAGTCACCACATACAATCCAGGACTAGAAGGGATAAGAAAGATAATCAAAGATTTACAACCCATCATAACAGAAGATGAAACTCTGAAAGGAATATTCCAACAACCTCCAATACTGGCTTTCAGACAACCACCCAACCTCAGACATAAACTAATCAGCAGGAAACTTCATTCTGATTATGAAATCACAAATAATGGGAGCAAACCCTGCCACAAAAAACGCTGCAAACTGTGCAACCAGATCAACCTGTCTAAAAGTGTCACACACACACATGGGACCTTTAATATAACAGGATCATACAACTGCACCTCCAGTAATGTTGTGTACCTCATCCAATGCAAAAGATGTAACAAAGGATCTTATGTAGGCGAAACAGGACAGAAGTTGCAGGTGAGGATGAATTTGCACAGACATACCATCAAGGAACATAAAGAAGATAGTTTCTGCACACCTGTGGGACATCATTTTTCACAACCGGACCACACTATAGAAGACCTTAATGTTTTAGTTCTTAAAGGGAATTTTAGAACCATCCAGGAAAGGAAAACTTTTGAATTAAGAATGATACTTCTTTTTGACACTAAACAGAACGGCTTAAACTTAGATATGGGTTTCCTTGCTCATTATCCTACAGTTTTACGACCCCCTCTGTGACTTTCCCTCCCACCTTCCCCCGTCTTCAGCTCTCCCTTTGTCTTATCTTACTTAATATTCTAGTTTTATTACCATGCCAGTTCAATTTATGTTTGTTTGGTTTTGTTTTCTCCTTTTTTTTATTTTTTTTTCCTTTGGCTTAGAGATTTTGTGTTTTTTTACCATTCTGCTAACATTTTGTGAATCAGTACTGCTTGGATCTTGATTATTATTATTATTATTATTATACAGGATTTATATAGCGCCAACAGTTTGCGCAGCGCTTTACAATGTGAAGGAAGACAATACAGTTACAATACAGTTCAAAACAGGAGGAACTAGAGGGCCCTGCTCGTTAGAGCTTACAATCTAGAAGGGAGGGTCAAGTGAAACAAAAGGCAATAACTGTGGGGGATGGGTTGATGGAGAAAAGGAGGTACATTTGTTAAGGGTTGGTAGGATAGGCTTCTCTGAAGAGGAGGGTTTTCAGAGATCGCCTAAAAGCTAATAGAGTGGGGGATAATCGGACAGGTAAGGGTAAGGAGTTCCATAGGATTGGAGAGGCTCTGGAAAAGTCCTGGAGGCGAGCATGGGAGGAGGTGATGAGTGAGCTAGAGAGCAGGAGGTTTTGAGAAGAACGAAGAGAGCGATTAGGTTGGTATTTTGAGATGAGGCTGGTGATGTAGCTGGGGGCTAGGCTGTGGATTGCTTTGTAAGATGTTGTAAGTATTTTGAATTTAATTTGTTGGGTGAGCGGAAGCCAGTGGAGGGCTTGACAGAGAGGAGCGGCGGACACTGAGCGATTGGTGAGGTGGACGAGTCTGGCGGCAGCATTCATGATGGATTGAAGGGGGGATAGCCTGTGTAGAGGTAAGCCAATGAGAAGGGAATTGCAGTAGTCGAGGCGCGAGATGACCAGGGAGTGAACTAGGAGTTTTGTTGTGTCTTTGGTTAGAAAGGGGCGTATTTTGGAGATGTTGCGGAGGCTGAGGCGGCAAGATTTGGACAGCGATTGGATGTGGGGTTTGAAGGAGAGTTCAGAGTCCAGGACAACACCTAAGACCTTGGCATGTGGGGATGGGCTGATGGTAATGCCATTGATATTGACGGAGAAATCAGGGGAAGGGGCACGCGGTGGAGGAAAAATTATAAGTTCGGTTTTGGATGGATTTAGTTTGAGGAAGTGGTGAGACATCCAGACCGATATATCTGATAGTAAAGTAGTGATGCGTGAGGAGACTGAGGGAGAGAGCTGAGGAGTGGATAGGTAGATTTGGGTATCGTCAGCGTAGAGGTGGTATTGGAAGCCGTGGGAGGAGGTGTAGATTGAAAATAGGAGGGGTCCAAGAACAGAGCCTTGGGGGACTCCAACAGAGAAGGGAAGAGGAGAGGAGGAAGTAGAATTGTAAGAAACGCTAAAGGTGCGGTTGGATAAGTAAGAAGATAACCAGTGAAGAGTACAGTCACGGAGACCAAAGGCATGGAGTTTTTTGAGGAGGAGGGGATGGTCAACCGTATCAAAGGCAGCAGAAAGGTCCAGAAGTAGGAGTACAGAATAGTGTCCATTGGTTTTGGCCGTTAGCAGATCGTTTGTCAGCTTTAGGAGTGCAGTTTCAGTGGAGTGTTGAGGCCGAAATCCAGACTGAAGAGGATCAAGGAGGCTATTCTCGGCAAGGTGGTCGCACAATCGGTTGTAGACTAGACGTTCGAGGAGTTTGGATGAAAAGGGGAGCAAGGAAATAGGGCGTAGGTTGTTCAGATCGGTTGGGTCCAGTGAGGGCTTTTTAAGTATGGGGCTGACTAGTGCATGTTTTAGAGAGTTGGGGAAGATGCCAGAAGAGAGGGAGAGATTGAAGATGTGGGTTAGAGAGTGTAGAATAGGGCCAGAAGGTGAACGTAGCATTTGCGAGGGAACAGGATCCAGAGGGCAGGTTGTTAAGTGGACGTTAGCAAGTAGTTTAGCAACCTCGGCTGTAGTGGCGGGGTTGAATGAGGGAAGTAATGATCGCACTTGTGGGCGTGAAGCATAAGGCATGGAGGAAGGTATCTGAACAGCAACAATTTCCTTACGAATTGTGTCAATCTTCTGTTTGAAGTGGTTGGCAATCTCCTGGGCAGTGAGTGAGTCAGTGGGAGGGGGTAGTGGAGGACGGAGTAGAGAGTTAAAGGTAGCGAAGAGTTGCCGGGGGCGTGATGACAGGCTGTTAATGAGAGTGATAAAATAGGTCTGTTTGGCAGTGTGGAGACTGGAATTGTATTTTTGGAGGGCGGATTTATATTGGTTGAAATCCTTCTGAGACCGAGTCTTACGCCATAGGCGCTCAAGAGCACGGCTGTGCTTTTTCAGACTTCTAGTGTTATCGGTTTGCCAAGGTTGAAGGGGTCGGGGCCTGATTCGGTGTGTGGTGAGGGGGGCCAATGTGTCCAGGGAGGCTAAGAGTGAAGTGTTGTAGACAGAAATGGCTAGGTTGGTGCAGGACAGGGGTGCAATATTGTCATAGAGGTGGCCGGTAGCAGAGTAGAGAAGAGAAGGGTTGAGATGGCGTAGGTTTCTGCGGGTAACTGTACGGTAGCTGGAGGGAGAGGAGGTGGAGTAGAGGGAAAGAGTGAAACTAATAAGGTAGTGATCAGAGAGAGGGAAAGGATTGTTGGAAAGGTTGTGTGGGGTGCATAGGTGGGAGAAAACAAGGTCAAGGATATTGCCTTCAGAGTGAGTAGAAGCGTGTATCCATTGCTTCAGGTCAAAGGAGGAGGTTAGATTGAGAAGTTTGGAAGTGGTAGGAGTGTTAGTATTAACAGGGATGTTGAAGTCGCCGAGAATGATTGTGGGGATTTCAGAAGAGAGAAAGTAGGGTAGCCAGGCGGAGAAGTCATCAAGAAAGGTTGATACTGGTCCAGGGGGGCGGTAGATCACAGCTATCCTTAGAGAGACAGGGGAGAAAAGACGAATGCAGTGTACCTCAAATGAGGAGAGTGACAGAGAGGGAGGCGGCTGAAGTACCTGAAAGGAGCTATGTGGGGCTAGAAGGATCCCGACACCCCCTCCCTTGCGTCCGTTGGGTCTAGGGGAGTGAGTCCATAGAAGACCACCTTGGGATAGGGCAGCAGAAGACGCAGTGTCGGATTCGTGCAGCCAGGTTTCGGTGATGGCGAGTAGATTAAATGAGTTAGCGATGAAAAGGTCATGGAGAGAGGTGAGTTTATTACAGACAGAGCGGGCGTTCCAAAGGGCACAAGAGAAAGGGAGTCCAGTCTTGGGAAGAAGAGAGATAGGAACTAGATTGTGCTGACTGCGACTGCAGCCAGAGGGTGTAGGGTATGTGGTGTATTGAGCATGGGTAGATGGAGGCCCAGGGTTTGGGGATATGTCTCCAGAGGCCAGGAGAAGCAGAAAGGTGAGGGTGGTAATATGAGAGTGTGATTTATATGAGGGGACATGCCCCAGTTTCCTGGAGGATTTGTGTGCATGTGGATTTAGAAGTAGCAGGAGATGGTGAGTGCAGTAATAAGGTGAGGACAGAAGTGAGGGTGATATATATAAGATGTGGGGTGGAGAAGAGGGGTGAAGTAGAGAGAATTTAAGGATGGAGGATAGGGCAGTCAGAAGAAGTGCCAGAGAGTGCATTTTACCAGGATAGAGCTGAAGAGGTTTATAAAAAAAAAAAAAAAAGGAGGAGATCACCTGCAGTATATGTGGTGTATATCTCAGCCTTTCCTGTGTTCCCTCACTTTGTGCATTCTCTGAAGTGCAGATTCAGAAGTGTGTCCCACTTAGAGAAATCGCCCCTACTTTGAGAAGAGAGCCCCCCGAGAGCAAACGTGCCCCCCCTGCACACGTGCCTTCCCCAAGTGATGTGCTGATTTTATACTATTAGACCTGCTGTGGGGGCTTATCCAATTAGTAATCAGGAATTGATAAATTAGGGCTGGACATATACTGCAGTTTCACTTCACAAAGATTTAAAGATAACTGGCAGATACCCCTAAAGGTTAAAGGCTATAATGGTTGTAAATTTAAGGTAAGAAAACATAGGAAGGATAGGCTACGGATGGATAAGCAAGTAAGCATACCACATAAACTGTATAGAAAACGCAGGGTACAGGAATATTCAGTTTGGGTTGCAATCCTAGATGGACATACCACATAAACTGTATAGAAAACGCAGGGTACAGGAATATTCAGTTTGGGTTGCAATCCTAGATGGACATACCACATACCCCGAAAGCTTGTCCTGAAAAAATGTATGTTAGTGCAAATAAAAAAAGTATCACGGACAGTACTCAAGGAAAATAGGAAGAAAGAAAGGAGGACCCCAGGTGTGACCAGAGTATGCATATTAGTTTAATCAATACAGAGAGAAAGCCAGTAAAAACACCCTAGGAATCCAGAAAGGTGTGATGAAACCCAATACTAGCTATTTAGCATGCTGAAAGCAGCCAGGATTGTGCATAACGACAAATATGCCGCAAGGATTAAAAGTAGAAGTCAGGAAATACATATGATAATCTAGAATGATTAAACAAAGATATCAGCTCACCAAACCAGTATGTAATGGTATGTAAAGGATTGATAATACAGAGCTGTCTGTCTAGGAGAATAAGCAGGGGTTTTATATAGCAAATAAATAATGATAAGGGATTGAAGGTATGAGATAGTATAACAGAGACTTGGGCATGCCAGGAATGGAGCCATCAAGGTACACAATCCTTTAACAAAGAGAGATAGAGTGTGCATCACATACCACTGCGCCCACTCCTGCGTGGATCTTCACCCTCCCGGATGGGGAAACACTGCCATAGCAAGGGCCTGTAGCCATGCCCTATTTAAGGCGTGGAACCTGGGCGGTTTGTCAATTACATGACATCACCACTCGGCCGTTCCACCGGGCATGCGCAAACCCCTGACCGCGCAGGCACGAGGGCACCAAAGCGTCGCCACCCTCAATATGCATACTGATTGTCCCATGCAGTCAGACACATTTTTATGGGTTTGCTGGGGCCAATCACCAGCCACCCATTCTATACTAATTCAGTTTTGTACCATATTCTTTCCATAAAATTTTTTGTTCCTAGTGATCTATGCCCCTTTATAATTGTTTTTATATTGTTAGTTGCCAGCCTTGACCTCTGGGGGGCGGTGTGTTGCCTAGTTCAGGATAGGCCCTTTTCCTGGTCTGTGTGCGGCCAGACTAGCCGCAGGTAATTTCTGCCCCTTTTGGACGGAACTTCCTGTGGCGTCTGGCAAGACACGTTGGGCACTTCCTGCCCTGTGTTCCCAGCTTTGATCCATCCGGGCTGTTCTCCTCTGGTGATGCTTTGGCGCCCTCGCGCCTGCGCGGTCAGGGGTTCGCGCATGCCCGGTACAACGGCCGGGGCGGTGACGTCATGTCATTGATGAACCGCCCGGGTTCCACGCCTTAAATAGGGCATGGCTACAGGCCCTTGCTATGGCGGTGTTTCCCCATCCAGGGAGGGTGAAGATCCACGCAGGAGCTGGCGCAGCGGTATGTGATGCACACTCTATCTCTCTTTGTTAAAGGATTGTGTACCTTGATGGCTCCATTCCTGGCATGCCGAGGTCTCTGTTATACTATCTCATACCTTCAATCCCTTATCATTATTCATTTGCTATTTCAGACCCCTGCTTATTCTCCTAGACAGACAGCTCTGTCTTATCCATCCTTTACATACCATTACATACTGGTTTGGTGAGCTGATATCTTTGTTTAATCATTCTAGATTATCATAGGTATTTCCTGACTTCTACTTTTAATCCTTGCGGCATATTTGTCGTTATGCACAATCCTGGCTGCTTTCAGCATGCTAAATAGCTAGTATTGGGTTTCATCACACCTTTCTGGATTCCTAGGGTGTTTTTACTGGCTTTCTCTCTGTATTGATTAAACTAATATGCATACTCTGGTCACACCTGGGGTCCTCCTTTCTTTCTTCCTATTTTCCTGAACTTTTTATTAATTACTTCATTTATACCTCCTAATACAGATTGATTGGGTGTGTATTCAACATATCTTAGATGCATATTCCTTTATGGATAAAGCTCCATACTGTTGCCTATTGCCTCTGATCCGCTCCTGCATACCCTTCTTCACCCTCCTCGTTAGCATCATACTCTGCACGATTTCCATACATTGTTACCTTAGAACATACCCTGTGGTATCAGTATATACTACGTGGATCCCCACATATGACCTTGTTGGGCCTTCCTGGCTACTCTGCATGTCCCCCCTCCCCCGCAGATTTTGGTTATCATTTATGGCAAATAACTTTATTACTTTGCTTAAACAGTCATATATGTCTATTTGTAACCCTTTTTTCCTGATTGTGTAATTTCCAGATGCTATAAAATTATAGTTATATGCACATGTTGATACTTTATTGTTAGCTAATGTTGTTTTTTTAATCATACAGAGCATTTCACTACTAGCTCCATATGAAGCTATTTTAGTGAAACATGTCGATCAAACTGGCTCTATGAATTCTATGTTTATCCAATACAGCATCGACCGATCTCGATGGACGGCAGCCTCACCTATCTGTCACCCTTCTTGAGATCTTCTTGATGTGATGTATCTATTAACTATTGTAATCAACATTATTTTTGCCTGCTTATTTATACACTGCCTATTGCCAATCAGCTATACTGGCTACATTGACTAAAAATTGCCTCTGTTGAGGCGCAATGTTCACATTTTGATGTAATTTTAGTTGTGATTAATAAAATTGTTATTTTAATTACATAGTGCCTTCAAAGTCCATGCTTCTCCAATCAATCCATTTTCTAATTCATTTGGGACGTGGCACTCAATTATATTTATATGCGCTCAGACCACTGCTATCTGACTGCACATTCAATTCAATCCACCTCATAGTAGATTTACTGCAACAGGGCAGGTCTCCTGTGCAGAATCCTGTACGGGGCAGCTCTCCTGTGCAGAATACTGATTCTGCAGTTCCGCCTAGGGAATACGCCCGCGCACCACCAGCAGGCTGCTTCTGCTTTGAATAATCACAGCAGAAGTCGATGCGGGTGCTGGGCACTGAATGTATGTTGGCATCTGCCGATCATAGTTAGTCAGGTTGAAAAAAGACACAAGTCCATCTAGCTCAACAAATAAAAAAATAGAAAGAAAATAACCCTACAATCCCATATACACAATTCTATACCCACAGCTGATCCAGAGGAAGGCGAAAAAACTCAGCAAAGCATGATCCAATTTGATACAGCAGGGGAAAAAAATCCTTCCTGATCCCCCGAGAGGCAATCAAATATTCCCTGGATAAACTTTACCTATAAATATTAATACCCAGTTATATTGTGTACACCTAGGAAAGAATCCAGTCCTTTTTTTAAAGCAATCTACTGAGCTGGCCAGAACCACCTCTGGAGGGAGTCTATTCCACATTTTCACAGCTCATACGGTGAAAAAACCTTTCCATATTTAAAGACAAAAATTGTCCTCTGTGATGACCTTAAAGTGAATAACTCAACACCAAGTTCACTCTATCGACCCCTTATGTGTTTGTACATGTTGATCATATCCCCCCTTAACCTTCCTAGCGGTATTCCCGAGCATGGCTCGGGGTTAAATTTCAGAGCCAAAAGCAGTAACCCCCGAGCCACACTCGGGGTACCGCTTGGAAGATCGCTGGATCCTGAAAGCGGGGTTACTTACCTTGTCACCGGGATCCAGCGTTGTATCTCGGCGGTGTTTGGTGGCGGATCTTCCTCCTGATCCTCTCCGTGCCCCGGCTTCTGTCTCCTGCGACGTGACGTTCGCAGGGGGGTGGAACCGGCTGCAAATTCAAATGTAAAACACACCAAACACACTGATACAATGCAAAATAAAAAAAATCACATTAGTTTCCCCCCCCCCCCCCAGTGCCCTTTCCTGCAGTTTTACTGTACTTTATATATATATATATATATATATATATGTGTGTGTGTGTGTGTATATATATATATATATATATATATATATATATATATATATATATATAGTATACAGTATATATATATATATATATATATATATATATACTTTAACTTATTTATAGGTTTTTATTATATTATAATTTATGATTTTGTGTTTCAAACTTTAAAACTTTATCATACCCTAGATGTTATAAAGAAGAGCGCACAGTAAAAAAAATCATATGTAAATAGTTGGTTTGGGCTGCTCATTCTTAAGAATTACATGCAAAATAATGGTACTGCTTTCAGCAATTACAATCCGAAAGAATCATACCACCAGGGAGGTAAATCTCCTCTTCTCAAGAGAGAATATATTCAGTTCCTCTGATCTTTCCTCATAGCTGAGCTCCTCCATGCCTCCATGCAGTTTGGTTGCTCTTCTCTGCACTTTCTCCAGTTCCCCGATATCCTTTTTGAGAACTGGTGCCCAAAACTTAACTGCATATTCCAGATGAGGTCTTACTAATGATTTGTACAGGGAAAAAATTACATCTCTCTCTCTCTGGAGTCCATACCTCTCTTAACACAAGAAAGGACTTTGCTTGCTTTGGAAACCGCAGTTTAGCATTGCATGCTATTATTAAGCTAATGATCTGCTAGAACACCCAGATCTTTCTCCACTATGGATTACCCCGGTTGTATTCCCCCTAATATGTATGATGCATGCATATTCTTAGCCCCCAAGTGCCTAACTTTACATTAATCAATATTAAACCTCATTTGCCACATAGTTGCCCAATGAAACAGTTCATTAAGGTTGGCTTGTAAGTTGGAGACATCCTGTAAGGAAGTTATGCCACTGCATAGCTTGGTGTCATCTACAGAGACTGTAATAGTACCTTTAATCCCAAACCCTATATCATTTATAAAGATATTAAAAAGTAAGGGTCCCAACACTGAACCTTGGGGTACACCACTGATAACCTTAGACCATTCAGAGTGAGAATCATTAACCACTGCTCTCTGAATTCTATCTTTTAGCCAGTTTTCTATCCATTTACAAACAGATTTTTCCAAGCCTATAGACTTTACCTTACACATTAGCTGTGTGTGGGGAACTGTGTCAAACACATTTGCAAAATCCAAGTATACTACGTCCACAGCCACCCCTCTGTCCAAGGTTTTACTTCTGTCTTTTATAAATCCATGCTGTTTGTTGCTTAAAATATTTTTTTCAAGCAAGAACTCATCCATGTGGTATTTTATTAAACTCTCCAGTATTTTCCAGACTTCAGTTAAACTAACAGGTCTATAGTTACTTGGCTAAGACTTTGATCCCTTTTTAAATATAGGCACCACATTGGCCCTACGCTAATCCAGCGGTACTAGTCCCTAAAAATGAGAAACAAAGGCTTTGAAATAACAGAGCTCAATTTTTTTAGGATGCGTTGGTGTATGCCATCTGGTCCAGATGCTTTATCCACATTTATGAGCCATTATGGATAATTTTGGGCTGTGTCAATACCATCCCTTTTATGGTCAAGAGCTCTCCCTTGCTCCTTTGTATACACAGAGCTGAAGAAAGTATTTATTAAATTTGCCTTCTCTTTGTCCCCAGTCACCCACTCCAGATTATTTTGTAAAGGGCCTACATGCTCAGACCTGACCTTTTTACTATTAATATATTTGAAGAATTTTTGGGGGTGTGTCCTACTAGCTTTTGCAATCTGTCTTTCATTTGGAATTGTTGTGTCCTTGATTTACTTTTTACATATTCTGTTATATTCTTTTTAACAATTAAACAGTGATAATTTTCCTTCATTTTACATTTTTTAAAAGCACTTTTCTTGTTATTTATAGCTTTTTTAACTTTGGCCATGGACCTCTCTCTTTAAGGCATCTCATGCAAAAATACTGCTGTGCTGGGAAACCAAGTCTAACGATGACCCTGATTTACTGAAAGAGTAAAGTTAATTTTCATTTATTTCAGTGAATAAGGTTAAATAATGTGAAAATTCACTTTTCAAAAATATTTAATTACATGATGACATAGCTGGATGATTGAAGTCAGAAAAACTTCACATTATTTTCCATGTATCTCCGGCTATGTTCAATTGTATTACTGTATATTTAATTACAAAATGCAACAAAATGATAGGTTAACTACTGGCTAACCCCTGTAGCTGAGGGCTATTTCCTATGATTAATATATAAAACTCTGCGCTTATGGATTATTCGAATAAAAGTAGATAAATAGATAAAATTGATATAAGTGGGCTGCAGCCTCCCTAAACTATAGCCAAAAGGCTATAAAATGAATGAAAGAAAGGTAGGGAAATGGCGCTGCTTAGTTGGGAAGATGTGGTAGGATGTTACTAAGGTGTACCTTAGTAACATCCTACCACATCTTCCCAACTAGGCAGCGCCATTTCCCTACCTTTCTTTTATTTCCTATGATTGGTGATATCATTACTTTCCAAAGAGATAAAAAGAAGGAAAAACCACTGTAAAAGAGATGAATTGAGGGTAGACTAAAGTAAAGTCAATAGTCAAGCATACAACACCCTTTATGAGTTCCCTCAATGGTCTCATTTTATTTCCTTTGAAACGTACAAGTCATCAGAACTCCAAAAAAAATGATTTTGCCTTATTATCATCCACATATTATAGCTATCCTTCTTCACATCCAATCTAAATATCCTTGATGATGTACCTTTTAATCTTGGGATTGGGGGGGGGGGGGTGAGTTCTATACCCCATGCCAAAACAGTTACATGATCTACATCATTATGCAAAATAGTAAAACTTTTCTGAATAATTGCACAGATATAATATCAATTAAAAAATATCAATTGGGCCCTATCACTGGGTAAAATTGATAGCCAATGGTTAAGAGCATTCCTTTCTAATAAACTCTGTTTCAACTGGCCACACTGTTGTTCATACTTTACTTCAATCCATCTTTAGTCTAGTAAATTGTTAGTACATTTTAAATGTTACTCCTCCTTCAATTAAAAAATGGTGCATGTTTTTAGGAGTGGAGATCATTCTACTAAGACAGCAGCAGGGATATAACCTTAAAACAAGGATTGCTACATGATAGCTTGAAAGAATTTCCTCCAGGGATAACTTGTATTTTGGATTCTCTTAAGTGACTCTTGTAGAGAAGGCTGCATCAACCACAGTTAAATAGTATTGCTGTTGTTAGTGTGAGTGGCTAATATAATGATTAGAGTCCTATGTTGTACATTTGAGAAGATTTCAGTAAGAGTTCCTGAGCATGAAGTTAAGTGTGTATCTCTTATCTCCAGCTGTGGGAATTGAAGTGAGTGCTGACTGGGGATGGAAGCTGGGAGAAAAGCAACGTGTACCGTGGTTATGGGCAAGTAGCACTGTTGAGAAAGGATACTGTGTCTCTTGGACAAGTATAAAACTAGGTCTTTGCCTGCAGAGGATGCGGTAAGTCTCAGACATCACATCAGGCAGTTCAAAAGAATGCTACATGATATAATGTGGGGCAAGTAGCTAACTGTGTGGTGTGGAGCTCCCATTGGTGTGAGCAATAGTCTAGGATCAGAATATGCAGTGAGCATGCAATGTTTTTCATCTTTACTTCTTGTATGGCCCTTCAGCGCCGGTCCACACTATAGTGATGTCAGACATCGCATGTGATTGACACTGCACTGCTCTGCAAGTCACATGCGATGTCTGTGCAATGCAAATTCAGCCATACAGATTGTATGGCTGAATTTGCATCGCATTCAGACCAAAAGTCGTGCAAAGTCGTTTTTTTGGTCCGCACCAGAGTCGTATCGTATGGGTGCTCACACCAATGCGATCTGATTCCTGTCCGAATTTACAGTTCGCACTGCGATATGTGAACTAATCTGGGGGTGTCATTTTGATTTTGTATTGATACTCCCAGCAGTTTGCATATGGCAGTGGGAACTGCCTGCGAGTCGGGTGCGATACAGGAACCCACAGTGGATTTACAGGGTTCCCGTATCGCACCAGTGTGAACGGGCACTCAGGCTGGCCATATAAGTCTTACACTCTGCAAAAAAGGCCCAATAATATGAAAGCTTCATGCATGTAGTAGTGCATTTCAGCAACTGATCTGACAAATATTTTAGTGGATGCATGTTTATTATTAACAAGCCCACACAACTTAGGGTCTAGAAAATAAATCTATGAAACATTAAAAAATTTATAAAACTCAGTAAAATTTTCCTAAAATGTTTATTATGCATATTTAAACATAGATAATCTATAATAAAAATAAACTAGCAATCTAAAGGGATTACTATTTTCAAAGGCATAGCACTACGTTCATCAACTCATATTTAGGCTGGTAAACATGGCAAAGTTGTAGAAAGCATTTATTTATTTTCTGTATCTAGCCATTTGCTGACATCTGTTTGTGTTTCCATTACTAGAAGTGACAGCAACTTCCTTCTACAATGGATCTTCTTTTTTTTTCTAGTAAATTGCTCAAGCATTATATTTGGGGAGTGAAGAAAAGCGATTTAAAATATATTATACTTTTGTAGTCAATGGCAGATGTGGTACACTTAAGGATGCTGTCAAAATGGGCCTGCACTACATCCTGCAAAAATTTGATTTCCTAGGGTTGTAAGCATGGATCCTGATTGTTAATTCTAGCTCAGCATTCAAAACTATCACTCCAGAAATCTTCCATTCTAAACTCACATAGCTCACTGTGCTTGCTTCTGCCTACCAGTGTATTGCCTACTTCTTGGCAGAACAGAAGCAGCAGGTGAGGCTGGGGAAATTCATATCCAGCCCCTAGACAGTCAATATTAGTGCTTCCCAAAGCTATGTGCACTTCCATCACTGTTCAGTTTGGTTCAGCCTCCAAACAGGATAGGAACAGACACAGAGAACAGTTGAGTCTGCAGTTAAAATCATTGGAACTAACCTGTCCACAATCCAGGACTTATACAGCTTCTAGCTCAGGAAACAGGAAGAAATAAATCACTGCAGAACCCTCACATCCTGGACATTTTCTGTTTCAACTGCTCCAACTTGGTTAGTATTACAGATCACTGTACACCAGGACTAGCAGACTTAACTACCTTTTTCTGACATTCTTTGTTGAATTTAAGTAAAAATCTGTATTTTTTGCTAAAAATTTACTTAGAACCCCTATCAATGATATATTTTGTTTAGCAGAGATCCTAAAGAATAAAATGGTGGTAATTGCAACTTTTTATGTCACACAGTTTTTGCACAGTGGTTTTTTAGACACAATTTTTTTGGAAAAAATACACTTTAATGAGTTAAAAAAAACCCACAATAAATACCCCAATTTTTTGTAAAATATGAAAGATGATGTTATGCCAAGTAAATAGATACTTAACATGTCATGCTTTAAAATTGTGCACGTGGAATGGCGTCAAACTACAATACTTAAAAATCTCCATAGGCAACCTTTAAAATTTTCTACAGGTTACCAGTTTAGAGTTACAGAGGAGATCTAGTGCTAGAATTATTGTTCTTGCTCTGATGTTCACGGCAATATCTCACGTGTGGTGCGAACATCGTTTACATATGTGGGTGTGACCTACGTATGCATTCACCACTACGCATGAGCATGGAGGGATGGGGTGCCTAAAAATATATATATTATTATTTATTTTAATATTTTGTTTTCTATTTTTACACTATCCCTTAAAGAAAAAAAAAAAAAGAGTGATTACTTTTATTGCTATCATAAGAAATTTAAACCTCCCTTATGATAACAATACAGTATGACAGGTCTATAAGATCCTTTGTCTTTTACCTTTATAAGCAAAAGATCAAAAAAAAATTTTTTTACCGTTTAATTAAAAAAAAATGGCCTTATTTACATGGAGCCGGAACCAGAAGTGACGTCAATCCAGATGATGAGTGGAGGCCATCTTTCCTTCGCTCATCTCTGAGACCAGCTGCTGCCAGTGCCGGATCGGTTTCCAAAGCTACCCATTATCCAGGTAAGCCCAGGAACCACTGAAAAGCAGGGGGGGCTACCCTGCTCCTCCCCCTGCTTCTAAAAGTGATCCAGTGGCAAATCGGCCACTCTGATCACTTTTAGAAGAAGGTCCGGCACCTGGGGGAAAAATGAATACCGGGGTTATGACATCCAGTTGCAAGCCATAGCTCCTGTAATAAACATCAAAATCATTACATATTTTCCTAGTTATGCGGTCGGCCAGTGGTAGGGTAACTTCACTTTTGTTGAGAAAAAACATTCCCCTCTGGGTGATCTCTGTACATTTAAGAGTTTTTAACAAAATTTTTGAAGATTCCTATCTTTTGTTATTCTAGAAATAGTTGTTGGTTTGTCTGTGTTTATGTGCAAAATGAATGTGTATAGGAGTGATTTTATAATTATCAATCAGCTGCTGCACTTGCAGGGTTTTAATTAAGAAAGTGTCAGGGCCTTTATCCCATTAGACGTGATTTTCCTTTGGCAGTATCTCCCCAAAAAAATATCTTTCTTGTTACAGGGGATGGGCAAAATTTGACTTCTATCTTAGTGGGAAGGTTTTGTTCTTTAAAATTGTGTATATATATATATATATGTATGAGCGTGCATGTGTAAGTGTGTGCATAGATATGCATAAATGTTTATTTGCAAAGTACACTGAACCCCCCCCCCCCCCCAAACTTGAAACTAAAGAAAAAATTGCTTGTATGCCTCTACATACTTGGCCAATAAATGTTATTCTTAATCTGATTCAACTTTTCTCCCCAAAATTGTTATTCTATAGAAAAGGCTGATGGCTGACTTCCTTTTAAAACTGAATCATTACTAATGACCATCAGCATGTTGTTATCCTAGAACATTGCATACTCAGTTTATTTAAAGTGGTTGTAAACCTCAGATATAACATATGAGCAAAGCATATCCTTCCATAGTATGTACTTGTCCCAATTCGGAGCACTAAGTGTCATTTCTGCACTTAAGCCTCATCGCGTCATTTTTGGCCTCACACTTCTGGTCCGTGGAACACATCGTGTTCCGGACATAGTGCATAGACAGCTTGGAATTTAAGGCCTATTCCCTCTGCTCGTTTATAAGTACATTTTAATTGTATTGAATAAATATCTCATATGGAATGACGCTTTGAGATGCCTCTTTTTACCCTCATGAACCTGTAATGGAAACTCCCCATGATTAAGTATATTGAAGTGAAATAAGCGAAAGATCGCTGCTTACAGTAGTTGGTGTCTGCAACCCCTATTAGGGTTTTTTTATCTTCTGTCGCCCTCCCCCCCCCGCCCCCCGTGACCTGGTACATAGAAGTGGAGAAAGAGATATAACGCTGTTTGGTTGGTGTCTATGACCCCCTCCAGGGGTTCCATATTCTGGTGAGTGCGGACCTTGGAGAGAGGGGGGAGCACGCGTGTACCCACCTTCACGGTTTAACACCAGAGATTGTATTCTACCTGCACTGGTTTCTGCATCTGTCATGTTAAATGGACTTATGAAATAATATACATTTTTTGAGATTATTTTACATATTGTGTTTTTGCATTTCTTCACAGTCCATCACCAGAGATTGTGATTTACCTGCACTGGTTTTTGCACTCGTCACTTTATATGGACTGATGAATTTTTGAGATCAATTTATATTTCACATATTGTGTGCATTTTATATAACACCATATTTTGTTTTTTGATTTTTTTGATTTTTTTTTGCACTTTATTTTGCAACTAGAGTACTTTACTTTATTTCATTTTATACACTTTAGATTTATATATATATTTTTTACACACTAAGGGCCTAAAACATTAGCTCTTTGTATTCGTTTATTATTTATTAAGGGCTCAAATGCATTAGTATGTTGGTTTGATACACATACAGCTTTTCTTAGGCAGCGCCACCCATTCCTCCCCTCGATTTTTATTTTGTTGGTATTTGATCACCTCTGCAGTTTTTATTTTTTTACGCTATAAACAAAAAAAGTGTGGAGTGAATATACTAAGAGTATATCCCTCGCGCCAAATGGATTGAAATTAGTTGTAAATAAAGATTATAAAAGTATAAATATATAAATGTGGAGATAAGCAGCTGCTATAGTATGGAATGTGAAGTGAAAGTGTATAGCCTCAAAAATAGGGGCTACCTATAGCGCTTGCTAATTATTGTGTAAACATATGCTACCAAAGTGCAAACAATAAATCAATACACATTATAGTAAATTAATAAATAAATACATACAATGCATAAATAAATAAATAGATAAATATCTTCATAAATGAGATTCAATACAGTGTGAGGGACGTGCTATGTGCTTATTGTCCCAATAAGTGCTCAAAAAAGTTCATATATATTTAGTAACTCTATTGTCTATAAGACAATAATAAGACAATTTGGTATGTAGCACCCCTGCCCTAAGCTCGATAAATTAAGATTTTTTTTTTGATTCAGCAGCAATTTATTGGTCTCTGAGCCTGACCCCTGATTATGTTAGTTCAGGTCTATCCCTAATCCTGGGGGTTGATTACTCCTGCCTGCCTCTGCAAGAATCTTCCAGAAATAGAGTAGGAGGGTCAATCTCTGGGCCATGAATATTTATCTGATCTCAGCCAATCCCTGGGAGGGGCACTCAGAAGATGGCAGGGGGGAAGATAAATGTTTGGGAAGGCTTGTTCAGATGTCTCTCGCTTACTCTCTTCTGGGGCCTCTGCCCCTGGGAGCAGCCTGTGAAACAGAAGATCTGTTGCTGTTAGGCTTCAGCATGTGCTTGGCTGAGGGCCTGAAAGACATCTGCTGGAGGACACTACCTTAGGAGCTGATGAAGGACCCCTTTTCTCTGAAACATTTCACAGGAGAGCTGATAGGAAAGCTGTCTCTGGACATTGTGAGTGGGACCCTATGCCTAGAGCTTAAAGTGTGCATGTGCTTTGAGGGTTAGATGCCAGAGTTTTCTACATAGACTGTGACTACTTGTACAGAGTTTTAGACTAGCTTGCTGCCCTCTCTACCTCCTGCAATACTTAATATTGCTCTTGAAGATATTTGACAATATATCCTCCTGTACCTGCTTGCATTTAGGAGTATCCTGCCCCTTTGTTATTTCCAGTGGCCTCTTTGGGTGTGATTGCTATAGGTACATTGCTCTGTTTTATATCCAAACACCTCCTCACCAGTTGACTCGAGATTGTAATCATGAAGTAAAGAAGTTTAGACAACTGCACTCCAAAGATGCACTTTATTGCAGATTAAAACTTTACATTTTGTCAAGTTATTTAGTAACAATATTCCTGTCAGAATAATAGCAAATGAGCAGTACAGTGTCTGAGCATTAATACTATTCCTCATAGTTTCCATTTTTAGTATATCTGTACTTATATATATGTATTACCCCTTTCTTTTTTGGATGTTTTCATAGGATTATTTCTGTTTGGAACTTCCAGCATGGCAGTGGCAAGCAGGACTCTCAAGCCTGCTTCTGTTTGCTTCCATCCACTTTTCAGGCACCATTCAGGAGATGATGGTGAGTGGGAACTGGGGGAGGGGCAGGATTTGCATATGGCCAGTCAGGTGATTTACATATGAATGCCACACTATTTATATATAAATAGTGCTGTTTACATGGGAATGTCACGCTGTTTACACATGGTGCTTTGGTATTTTTTTATGAATCACACTGTAGCAGCACTGGGCAAAAAAAGTGACGGGCGGGAAATTACAGAACGCTGCAGTGTGTCTCTCCTTCCAGCAGCTGAAAGCTGGTGGGAGAGAAAAGGGAAGAAGCCAGCCTTCAGCTGCTGGAAGGAGAGACACAGTGCAGCATCCTATAATTTTCCTCCTCTCCCACCACACTGTTCCTCCTGTGTACCCCCCTGTCGATTGCCCTGAGCGGAGTATCTGATAAGTGTGGAGGGTGACTGCTGAGACCAAAAACAGACAAAAGACAAAGACACAGCAGCAGGCTCCAGGTGACACCTGCAGATTAGAACCTCACCCGGCTCCTGTGTCCATTGTCGGTGTGACTTCATCCAAACCAGCAGTATCGCCTTGTCTTGTCCATCCCCACCCCAGAAACATCACCCCCTGGCCCCAGAGTCATGTGAGAGATGTAGTTCTGCAGGGAATGCGGTGTGGAGGAGATACACCTTGTATAGGATGGCCAGTCAGTGTGCACTCTTCTTCTTCATGTGCCCACAGAGAGGGCTCTGCGTGCCAGCTGTGGCACATGTGCCACAGGTGTGCTATTACTGCCCGAGAGCATCACTGCCCAGAATAGAATTGCATAGTGGTTCACACTGAGATCTGCAAATCACTGGGGGTGTCAATGTAAAGTTAATGACACACCCTGATTGGTTCGCAGATTGCAGGCGAGCCGGAGGAGGAATCTGCCAGCATCAGAAGTACACCATAGAGACTACCGAGGACCAGATGGTCCCCAGCTGTCCCTAGCTGTCTCTATGACTCACGTCTGGCCTGACAGTTGTCAATTCTGCCGTGAACTCGGCTAGATAGCCAAGATGATTTTTTTTCCAGCCTGTAGGAGAGATCTGAGGTCTTATTGACCCCAGATCTCTCCATAAAGAGGACCTGTCATGCACTATTGCTATTACAAGGGATGTTTACATTTCTTGTAATAGTAATAAAAGTGTTAAAAAAAAAAAAAGTAAAGGGAATGTGTAAAAATAGAAAAATGTAAATAAAATAAACAATAAAAAAAATGTAAAGGGCCCTGTCCCCGCGCACTCACACGCAGATGCGAACACATGCGTACGTCCAGGCCACATATGTAAATGGTGTTCAATCCATACATGTGAGGTATCGCCACTAACATTAGAGCGAGAGCAACATATAGTCTGTGGCTGTAAGGCTGGTTGGATGTACTGCCAAATTCTCTGAAACACCTTTGGAGACGGCTTATGGTAGAGAAATGAACATTCAATTCACGGGCAACAGCTCTGGTGGATATTCCTGCAGTCAGCGTGCCAATTGCACGCTCCCTCAAAACGTGCGACATCTGTGGCATTGTGCTGTGTGATAAAACTGCACATTTTAGAGTGGCCTTTTATTGTAGCCAGCCTAAGGCACACCTGTGCAATAATCATGCTGTCTAATCAGCATCTTGATATGCCACACCTGTGAGGTGGATGGATTATCTCAGCAAAGGAGAAGTGCTCACTAACACAGATTTAGACAGATTTGTCAACAATACTTGAGAGAAATAGGCCTTTTGTGTACATAGGAAAAGTCTTAGATTTTTAAGTTCAGCTCATGAAAAATGGGGGCAAAAACAAGTGTTGTGTTTATAATTTTGTTCAGTGTACAAGGGACCATAGAATATGTTGCTACCACACCTACATACTGTATTTCCTTGATTATAATGTTTTAATGTAAATGGCTAAAAATGACAGCAAATCCTGGAACTTTAAATGTGACACAGAAGTTGATATTTTTTATCAGCTATAATAAACTTAATGTACTTCATATATGTTTTGTTTTAATAACCTGCGGGTCTTATTGACTGAGACATCGAAACTCACTACACTGAAAACATTAGCACAGCAAAAAATATGCAATTTATATTGCTTTTGCGGTTTGACATTTAAAAGATATTGCTGGCTTTTGTATCAGAACTTTGCAAAGAAAGCACAGAAACAACTTTGTTGACAGCTGATGGTAAACACAGTTCATGTTATACATATTTTATACATTGTGAGTGTTTTATTTATATATACTTATAGACTTTTTTTAACTTGCACCATGCAAGTAGATTTAAATGTAATCGTGATACTCTCTTTTTAATTGTAACATGTAAATGTAATTTTGAATCGTTTTACATATGAAAATATTTTTAGAACAATGCATGGTCATTCTGCCTTACAAAAAAAAAGGAAAGCACCTCTAAGTATAGCAGCAAGGGGTTTATTATATACAAAACAAAATTAAGAACATTCACAAAAGTGATGTATCAAAAGGCTCATCAGTGGAATAAACCACTCAGTGTGCATCCACAGCTCGCAGCAGCAGCAAGGGTCCTAGATCCTCAGCCATCCAGCAGCATAGGAATCCAAAGACCGGCAAGATGGCTGCCCGGAAAACTTCCTAGACCAGCATGGAGTGCAAGCAGAAGGTGACGTCACACAGGAAGAGATGGTAATCCATTTTGGAGCATGCTCAGTTGCTCCTTTGTCAAACCATGCCCTATAACTAACAATAAAAACAGTGGGGAGCTGAACATAAATAAATCCCCGGGACCGGATGGCTTGCACCCGAGGGCTCTTAATGAGCTCAGCCAGGTGATTGCCAGACCATTATTCTTGATCTTTAAGGATAGTTTACAGACGGGTATGGTGCCAGCTGATTGGAAAAAAGCCAACGTGGTACCAATATTTAAAAAGGGGCCGAGATGTATCCCGGGTAACTATAGGCCGGTCAGCCTAACATCAGTAGTCTGCAAAATTTTGGAGGGGATGTTAAGGGACCACATACAAGACTTTAGTAATGAAAACGGTATTATAAGTAGTAATCAGCATGGATTCATGAAAAATCGTTCTTGCCAAACCAATCTATTAACCTTCTACGATTAAGTGAGCTGCCACCTAGATAAGGGAAAGCCTGTGGATGTGGTGTATCTGGACTTTGCAAAGGCCTTTGACACCGTTCCCCACAAACGCTTACTGTACAAACTAAGGAAGGTAGGTATGGACCATAAGGTGAGTACCTGGATAGAGAACTGGCTCCAGGGGAGAGTCCAGAGGGTGGTGATTAATGGGGAGTACTCGGATTGGGCGGGTGTGGAAAGTGGGGTCCCCCAGGGTTCTGTCCTGGGACCAATCCTGTTTAATTTATTCATAAATGATCTAGAGGAGGGGATATCTAGTACAATCTCAGTATTTGCAGATGATACTAAACTAGGCTTGCCAATATCTTCTATGCAGGATGTGGAAACCTTGCAAGCGGACCTGAACAAAATAACGGGGTGGGCAACTACATGGCAGATGAGGTTTAATGTTGAAAAATGTAAAGTAATGCACCTGGGGGCCAGAAACCAGAAAGCAAGCTACTCACTAGGGGGGGAACCTCTGGGTGAGTCTAGGATGGAAAAGGACTTGGGGGTACTGGTAGACAACAGGCTTGGCAGTGGCATGCAATGCCAAGCCGCTGCAAGCAAAGCAAACAGAATACTGAGATGTATAAAAAAGGGGATTCACTCCAGAAATAAAGAGATTATTCTCCCGCTCTACAAGACTCTGGTCCGGCCACATCTGGAGTATGCTGTCCAGTTCTGGGCACCGGTCCTCAGGAAGGATGTGCTGGAACTGGAGAAAGTCCAGAGAAGGGCAACAAAAATGATTAGGGGAATGGAGGACATCAGCTATGAGGATAGGCTACAAGCACTGAACCTATTCTCTCTGGAGAAGAGACGATTGAGGGGGGATATGATATCAATGTACAAATACTGTACTGGCGACCCTAGCATAAAGAACAAACTATTCAGAGAAAGGAGATACAATAAGACACGTGGCCACTCACTAAAACTAGAGGAAAGGCGGTTTAACCTTAAAGTGCGTAAGGGGTTCTTCACTGTAAGAGCGGTAAGGATGTGGAATTCTCTTCCACAAGCAGTAGTATCAGCAGGGAGCATTGATAGTTTCAAAAAACTAGTAGATGGGCACCTTAGAGACCACAACATACAGGGGTATACAATGTACAGTTAAAAGCAAACACACACACACATCATAGGTTGAACTGGATGGACTGATGTCTTTTTTCAACCTCACTAACTATGTAACTATGTAACTGCTGATAAAGCAATCAATAAAAATACAACAAATTCCAGCAGTATTCACGATATTGGAACACAAGGACAAAAAGGCAAACGACAATGATAAAAAAAAAAACTATTATTTAAAAAAAAAAAAAAAAAAACACATAAAATAAAAATGTATGCTTGGTTTGTGTGACGCCACCACTGGAAAAAGTCGGTATGACGCCTCACATGTAATGAATTTGGAATGGCAAGCCACTAAAAGCCAACACAGAGTAAAACTACAAACCAAAAAACAGATCACATCCCTAAAAGGTAAAAATGAGGGGTTATAGCAATACATAAATAAACACATTTTGTCAATAAAAAATATACATTGTCAATAAAAAATCATAATCGAAAACGTGTTACCAAATATATTCAGAAAAATCAAAGTTATAAAAGTGATAATAATGCATGTAATGCATTACACACTGAAATTATATAATTATAGCTCTTATCTATGCACTTGTTATGTGAAGAGTGGTCTACAGTATATAGAATGGACTATACAAATTATGCTTTCTATATGTATAAACCCTGCAATGTGATAAAGAAAAAAAAAAAAAAACAAGATTAGTGACCTGATGTTAGGCAAATAAATATAAAATGTTCTATGGAAATAAAAATATATAAAAGGCATGATTTTTTTAGTATATGTTTATATATGCTATATTTTGGAAACCATAATTAAAATGCTGAAAAGAGAGAAGCGATATATTACCCTCTCCTGTAGTATGCCCACCAAGGGGGTGGGTAATAGAAAAACCAAGAGATAAAAAGATAGTAAGGCAATATATGAAGAGGTCATAGGATTGGGGCAGACTTCTAATTCCTCTTTTAGACCCCCTGGGGATGGGTTGCCCAGCATGTACATTTAGTAGGTCCCCTGCTGGCAGAGCCTCTGAAACCACTCTGCCATAGGGAGACCCCTGGGCATGGCCTCCACCACCCATGAATGGAGACCTTCAGTGGATTTATTATGGTACTCAAAAAATGGGCTTGGTACATTATGTTATTAGCTACTGTCCTCTATGAACTGGCCATGTTCACCAAAATGTTTTCTGAGTGGTCGCATTATCCTGCCTACCTAGTATAACCCACATGGGCAGGACAAACAGTAGACCACAAAGTCAGAAGAGCAGCTATGGAATTCATTTTTCTTATACATCTTTTGCCCTTAATATGGACCTCTTTCTGTCCATGTTTGACAAATGTACAAGTTAGATAGAGAGGTTTGTGATACTGACACATGCCATTGATGGCCAAAAAGTCAATGAGGGAGAACCAGACATTCAGGTTTTTAGGTCACTAGGAGCTATTTTCTTTTTTATGCTTGGGGCCTTGCGGTACGTGACCCTCGGTATGGTTGAAATAGAGGTACCGAAATGCAGGACCTGTAACAATATAGGCCAGTTTTTCATAAGAATATGTTCCATTTTTCAATATCGACAATGGAATTGTGCAGTGAATCTAACCATGCCAGTTTGATCTAATCAGGGTGTTTTTGACTTACCATGGCACGCTTGATATGTGGAGTATGCATCTCCAACTGGGGGGGGGGGCGGGGTACCCTTTTTCTTGAAATTTGTTTTTGAGTAAGGTACTCGAAGTAACATATTCAAACTCCCTAGTACAGTTATGTGGGAGCCAGCATAACAGGATTTTGTGGTTATTTTTGACCCATCACAGGTGATGGCAACCGTTGAAGTGTAAAAAATAATTGGGTTTTTTTCCTGGTTACCCTCATGGCACATTTCCAGGTCTAAGAAGTCCAAAGTATCCTTATCCTTGACTGAGGTAAAGAATAGTCCCAAGTTGTTGGTATATAATAGGAAGCAAAATCACCCACCTCTTTTTTAGATCCATTCCATGTAAAGATGATGTCCATAAAGCAGGACATGGATGAAATGAACTGAGTGAAATGGGTTTCCATAGGCCCATGGCTAAATTGGCATAGGACAGAGCAAAATTGGCCCCCATTGCAGTCCCATGCACTTGAAGGTAAAAATCACTCTCAAAACAAAAATAGTTGTGTGTGAGACAGAACAACGTGACTTCCATAATGATGGAAGCCTGACGGGGGTTGAGCAGGGGATCCTCTGATAGAATATTATTAAGTGCTTGCACGCTTATGTCATGTGGTATGGATATGTGCAAAGATTGAACATCTAAGGACACCCAGAGATAATAAGATTTCCAGGTATAGGGAGAGAGTAATTCATAATAGTAATATGGAAAACAGTAATATGGAAAAGCCACTAGTGATGCTATTAATGACAGCCACAGTAGGGCAACCTGGGGGTTTCCCTACATATTCTGTGTACTTTTGGGAGGTGGTAGAAGTAGGGTGTGTTATAATATTCTTTTAGGAAAAAGGAACATTCCATGTTACTAATGTTTTGCTCTTCTACTGCTCTATTGACCAATTGTTGGGCCTCAATTATAAATCCTGGCAAGGGATCATCTTTAAGTTTTTTATATGTCTTAAGATCAGCCAATCAGCACAGTGCTTCTGAGCTGTAATCACTCCTATCATGTATGACAATTCCACCTCCATTGTCTGCAGGCTTAGTGATAAGATCTTCATCAGTGGGGCTTTAGTTTTCTAGTGGAGTGAGAATACCCGCTCTTCAGGTAGTAGCCTAGGAGTTTTCACACACGGTAATGAAATCTGAGTAAACCCCTCTGTAAAAGGGCAAGATACAAGGACTCTTGACCTGCGTGGGGGAAAAATAATTTGGGACGACTCTAAGGCATGCATGTTTAATAGGGGTAGAGGTGGACAGGTGTTAAAGTGGTTGTGAAGTTAGTGAACAGTATTACTTCCAGCCCCTCTGTTATAATAAGGTATAATACACAGTGTCAATGTTTTATAAAACGTTATGCAGCTAACTACCATATTTCAAAGCACTGCTATGCAGTCACATGACCTCCCACAGCTTTTCTCCCCAAATCTAAGGACTACCTACAGTGGGAGGGGCTGAGGTTCCCTTCTGACATCAGCCAGGGGTCACATGACCGCTGTGCTGTCCGCTCAGCCCATCCCACTGTAGTCCTTAGATCAGCAGGAGTTGAGCTCTCCCAGTTGAGACTACAAGTGTCCTAGATTCTAAAATTGTGGATACTGTTCTGCAGTGCCCATGTTCCAAAGGCTGTCTGGCAGATTCCAATACACAGTGAAGAGTTGCAGCAGCCTAGTCTTGGAATACTCTAAACCCCATGACTTACATTTTTTTGGCACTGACAAGTAGAGTGATGACCTTCACAAAAATGTCTTTATAGTTCCATTCTGACGGTGATTAGATCCACCACCCATACATAATGACAAAGGGACTGGTAGAAGTAACTACAGGGGGCAGTGAGGGACCAGCAGACTAACATTTTTGAAAGTGTTTTGACATACAGTGCATTTCAACTTTTTCTTTTAAGGCCTCATTAATGCAGCCAGCTGATTGGTGCAAGCTGATTGGAAAAAAAGCCAACATTTTAAAAAGGGCTGAGATATATCCCAGGAAACTATAAGCCAGTTAGCCTAACATCAGTAGACTACATAATATTAGAGGGGATGATAAGGGACTATATACAAGACTTAAGTAATGAAAACGGTATTATTAGTAGTAATCAGCATGGATTCATGAAGAATCATTCTTGCCAGACCAATCTATTAACCTTCTATGAAGAAGTAAGCTGTCATCTAGATAAAGTTAGACCTGTGGATGTAGTGTATCTGGACTTTGCAAAGGCATTTGATACAGTTCCCCACAAACGCTTACTGTACAAACTAAGGTACGTAGGTATGGACCATAGGGTGAATAACTGGATTGAAAATTGGCTCCAGGGGTGAGTCCAGAGGGTGGTGATAAATGGGGAGTACTCAGATTGGTCAGGTGTGGAAAGTGGGGTCCCCCAAGGATCTGTGCTGGGACCATTCCTGTTTCATTTATTCATAAACGACCTAGAGGATGGGTAACCAGCACAATCTCGGTATTTGCAGACGATACTAAAGTGATCATGCCAATATCTTCTATATAGGACGTGGTAACCTTACAAGTAGACGTAAACAAAATAATGGGGTGGGGAACTACATGGCAGATGAGGTTTAATGTTGAAAAATGTAAGGTAATGCACTTGGGTGTCAGAAATACAAACGCAAGTTATTCGCTAGGGGAGAACCTCTGGGTGAAACAAATAAAAATGAAAAACTATCAGAGCAAAAATGTTACGTGGTGAAAACTGTTGTGTAACTAGTAATTAATTAACAGTAGTAAATATAATCAAACAGTGTTGCGCCAGAAACAAAACGTGTATAAATCACCATAGAAAAATACTCAAACAGTGAAATATACAGTATACAGTATGTGCACAAATAGTGAGAGAAATGAGTCCATCAAATACAGTCCAATCAAAATAATCTCCAGTGGTTGCCACCTCAGTGATCGCATTAACAGACCCTCCACCAATTACAGTGGCCTCTCACCTTACTCTTAGACCCCAGAACCACCAAGGGTCTAAAGCAGCTATCCCCTCACTGGGGTAGAGAGATGATGATGATCACACCAGGGAAAACAGTTAAGATCCACGTTCCAATCCAGCTCAGTCAGGGGCTATACATGCGTAACGCGTATAGGGTGCGGAGCCTGCATGTTGGACGTCACATCCCCTCTAGACTAGTGTACAGAACTGCGCTTTGCAATGCACTATTGAGTGCTGGATTTTGTAAGTGTTTCTCTGAATAAATTACCCTTTTTCTAATAAACGGAGAGCATTAGATTGTGTTCCTTATCTCCCTAATATGTGCCCCTGACTGTGCTGGATTGGAACGTGGATATTCACTGTTTTCCCTGGTGTGATCATCATCTCTCTACCCCAGTGAGGGGATTGCTGCTTTAGACCCTTGGTGACTCTGGGGTCTAAGAGTAAGGTTAGAGGCCTCTGTAATTGATGGAGGGTCTGTTAACACGATCACTGAGGTGGCAACCACTGGAGATTATTTTGATTGGACTGTATTTGATGGACTAATTTCTCTCACTATTTGTGCACATACTGTATACTGTATATTTCACTGTTTGAATATTTTTCTATGGTGATTTATGCATGTTTTGATTCTGGCGCAACACTGTCTGATTATATTGAATCTCTGGATGAATCTAAGAAAGTAAAGAACCTAGGGGTTCTAGTAGACAACAGACTTCGCAATGGCATTCAATGCCAAGCTGCTGCAGGCAAAGCCTTAGCCAACAGAATACTAGCATGTATAAAAAAGGGGATTAATTCCAGAGATAAAACAATTATTCTCCCACTCTACAAGACTCTGGTCCGGCCACATCTTGAGTATGCCGTTTAGTTCTAGGCACCGGTCCTCAGAAAATATGTGATGGAACTAGAGAGAGTCCATAAAAGGGCAACAAAGATAATTAGGGGAATGGAGGACATCAGCTATGAGGAAATACTGCAAGCAACAAACTTATTCTCTCTGGAGAAGAGACACTTGGGAGGGGATATGAGATCAATGTACAAATACCGAACTGGTGGTGACCCTAGCATAGAGAACAAACTTTTCAGAGAAAGGGAATTCAATAAGACACTGGGCCACTCACTAAAACTAGAAGAAAAGCGGTTTACCTTAAACTGCGTAAAGGGTTCTTTACTCTCAAAGCAGTAAGGATGTGGAATTCTCTTCCACAAGCAGTGGTATCAGTAGAGAGCATCGATAGTTTAAAAAAACTATTAGATGGGCGCCTTAAGGACCACAACATACAATTGTATACAATCTACGGTTAACAGCAAACACACGCACACACACCATAGGTTGTGTAACTATGTAACAACCTAAATTGCCATGATATGGCATGTATATATGCGGATATCTGCTGCCGTGATACCAGGTGTTCTGATTATCAGTATCTGCTCAGCCTGTAGAATTGAATGACTGGCGAAAAAGAACCAGACATATCTGTGGCTGTAAGCAAATATACACATGTATCTATATATGCAGCAGTTAGAAACATTTGTCCAGCCCTGGATGCAGATAGATTGCATCCATGGACATACAACTTCAGATAACCACTGGATGTGTGGACACGTGTACGGCTCCTGTCATTCTGCTATTCAGTTGTGCAGGCTGAGCAACCACTGCTGATCGGTACACCTGAGATCTTAGTTGTAGGTATACTTGCTGCATCATTGCAGTTTAGGATATGCAAAGAAGGGCAAAATTATGTGCATTTATATCTGTCTTCAGAGGGGTTAAATGTTTTCACAGATTTTTCATACTCATAAAATGTCAAAATGTTGAGAAAAGCTAAGCACAGTATGTAGGACCTGATGCTTTATACAGAACTTGTTCAATTATTTTATTTAATCATAGACATGTTAAATGGCCCCTTTGAACCTATAAGGAAAATCTTGTATGTGAAGTTGAAAGTTTTAGCTTTTTTTCTGTCATTGAAAAATAATGGTACAACTATGTTAATGTATCTCATAATGGTTCCTTTCAATATGTGTTATTAATGTTTTCTTTAATGACACTTAGTGCATTGGTAATAGCTCTTTCCAATTTCAATAACCCATAGACCAGAGACTCGATGAGTAACTGTCATCTTAAACTTTTTAAACAAATTATATGTGGCACAATCATAGTAGTTATGCAATATTAAATCATTCTAAGTGCATTAATAGTATCACTGCTTTATTTTCTTTACTGGGATTTTGTGTGAATTGATTATTGTATATTTTGCAACGGTATACATTCAGTCTATTATAAAAGAATGTAACATTCAATTACATTATTCTTTTTATCTTTTATAATTTTATTATGACAGTTGCCAACTGCTATTCACTTTTTCTTTACAAAGCATAATCTTGCTCCACCCAAATCACACAAAAGGATGTAATGATATAGTTAAAAAAAATGGGGGGAAATGCAGTTATAAATATATAAGGCAGTTTCAGTGTAAAAACATGTTCCTTAAACATTTGGGTTTGGAATAGGAAATTAAACATGTCTAGGAAAATGCCCTGCTATTGTGTGTCCAGGAAAATGAATAGCTACAAATAGAAACAAGTTCACTTAATACAATTACTTTCAACTGAAAGTCATCATCTGACACATAAAATGCCAAGATTATAAACTTGTTCTCAAAAGACACAGGGAAATTAGTAATTTCAGCATAGCTGAAGTTACTGAATAAAAGCAAACCAAGTGCACATAACTTAATTATAATTATTGATGATATTATCCTGATGTAGTTGTTTTATCCTGCTTGTTAAAAAAAATCCTTATTTTGTGTTTATGGCAAATGGTGACATACCTGCCCACCCTTGCAGGAATTCATCAAGTGCAAGTATCAAGGGTATACCTAGCTCAATGATAACTTTTAAACCTTCACTCCTTTTTACAGGGATATTTTCCAACGGTGCCTATGATTTCCCAATAGTTGCAAATTATACTCAAATTGTGGAGTTTTTCTTGCTTTTATCAACCTCTTTATGGCTAGGCATACACAGGCTAAAAAAAAAAATGGCATCTCCAAAACCTGAAACATGTTTCAGTCATTACCCTTTACTGATTGTGATATGCATATATGTTTGCGGCAGGAAAAGTGGGCCTTTGCTGGGAGCACACTTATTGGGTTCTCCCAGCACAATAACTGAGCTTTCCCTGACATTTCCGGGTCAGAAGACAATAGATTCTCCCAATAATGTGACCGCTGTGAGAGCCAATCACAGAGATCACATGACTGGGAAGGCCCTTAACCTCCTTGCATTAAAGCCGACATAAAAAGCAGCCAGGAGCCAACATGAAGGGATTACGTTGGGAAACTTTTCAAATAGGAAACAGATGAAGAAAATAAAAATAAGGGGTATATAAAAATAAGGTGCTGGATCGCCACATTGTACTATAAACCAACCGATTACGTTAAATATGCAGGTTACAATTCGGATATGTTCAACATATGAAGGGGCCCACTTTCACCCCTTCTATTCAGAGATGTATAGTAACGAAGTAGAACTACTTAAGTACTGTACTTAAGTACCGAAATGCGGTATCTGTACTTTCCTAGAGTAGAATTTTTTTCTCCTACTTCTACTTTTACTTCACTACATTTTTTCGATGATTTAGATACTTCTACTCAAGTATTTTTTTTTTGTGCTGCATAGTTACTCGTTACTTTTAAAAAAATTACCATTGCCAGAACAGTAGATAGCAGGTTGCATAAAGCTCAAAAAAATGTGTATAATGTCATTTGTAAATCAGTGCATACGAAAATAAAGGCTGTGTATAATAAAAGCTGCTATACCAAATCTTTCCAATAAAAAGAAAATATGAAACAAACAAATAAATGGTGCTACAGCGCTTAAAGTGCATCAAGAAACTACTAACAAACACAGGTTAATCATTTAAATAAATCATTTGAAATAATAAAAACAATATGATGTTCAAACTTTTGACTTATTTCTTTAATAACTACATAACACAGTACTTGTACTTCTACTTTCAGTACTTGAGTAGAATTTTTTTTTCAAAACTACTGGTACTTTTTACTTTTAGTACTTAAGTAGCAAATTTTTTGAAAAAACTACTTGCAATACTTAAGTAAAAAAAATGTTGAATACTTTAGTACTTCTACTTAAGTAACTTTTTCTGCGAGCACTTCCACTTCTACTCAAGTAATTTTTTGATCGAGCACTTGTACTTTTACTCAAGTAGAAATTTCGAGTACTTTATACAAGTCTGCTTCTATTTGACCAACTTATTGAAACTTTGGCGCCGAACATTAGAGCAGCTCCTACTATTACTGGCATAGAGTTGGCAGGATATCAGCATAAAATCTGCTTATTTGTGGATGACATCCTCCTATTCTTATCACCACAGGTATCCGCTCCTACTCTTCCATAGATTAGCCACCATCTCGGGCCTCATTGTCCACTCCCAGAAATCTACAGCTTTAAATGTATCATTGTCAGAGCTAAGGATGTGAGCAGCCCAAGATGCACTACCCTTCACATGCGTTTCCCACCAACTTCCCTACTTAGGCATCCAAGTCACTGCCAACATATCTGACCTTTTTGCGGCCAATTATCCATCAATGCTAAAACAGACAACAAACCTATTGACACAGTGGTCCTCCCTTTCTCTTTAGTGGCTCAGTAAAATTAAGGGTATAAAATGGCTATCCTGCCTAAGTTCTTATACTTTTTTAGATTTCTACCAATCCCAGTAATAGCATATTACTTGTGGATCATACAGAGAAAGGCAATGCCCCTTGTTTGGGGCTCGATTAAACCTAAGGTACCAAAAAACTTTTACATTCCCAAGCTCCACAGCGGTCTAGGTTTCGCTAACTTTTCTATGTATTACAAGGCATCTTACCTGTCACATCTACCTAAGTACCTGGCTTCTTGGTACCATCTAGAATATCAAAATTTCCCCCCAGCCCCTCAGCTCTTTGCTTTCACAGGTGGTTCGGTACCTGGCATACATATGCGCAAATAGTGGAACTGCCTGGCGGTCCAAATCTTCTGAAAGGCAATTTTCGATCTAGCCTCTCAGGTATTAGAACTAACCCTGTAACCGTCAGCTCTCCTCCTCAATCCAAGGCCAGAAATCTTGACAGGAAAACAATTTAAATTCATTAACCAGCTCCTGACAGCCACAAAGCAAATAATAGCTAAAGCATGGAAACCCCCCTCCTTAGTTGTGGCTGAGGTGAAACATAGAATGAACTACGTGCTGATCCACGTGAAGATGAAAGCCCCTGACAAAGACCAAATCTGATAGATGGGGATGAAGCATTGCTTGCTGCCAGACTTTGACGAGGCAGTGCACATGGTATGGTAGATGTGTGTTATCCTTACACCTCACATGATGCCCGACTGCTGGGAGTGTCATCCTCTGGAAATCTATTCTCTTTTTTCTTCTCTTTTTTCTTTCAACTACCTTCTAACCTCTTCTCTCCTCCTCAGCACTAGTCGTCTTGCTCCATGTGTTTGTTAATCCTTTTATGAATTGACAGGTTGTCCAGTGCCAGGCTTATACCCACTAGATAATTACTATAATACCCTTTTTCACACGGTAGTCCCTCCATGTTCTGTATTAACAGTTGATATTAAGAGTTATGCTTAGGCCCTTGCATCGTAGATGGTAAACATCTGCGTTTATTTCAGTCAATAATGTATGGATGTAATTAATGTACAGTTAGGCCAACAAGTAATTTTGTTTCTAATACACAGTGCTACTTTACCGTTACTGTAAATGTACAATCTTTTTTCATTTGGTCTTTTTTTTGTTAAACCAATAAACATCTTGAATGAAAATTATGGGTGATCATCAAACATTTGTCTGCTAGTCTCCACTGTGCAGTATGCATGGAGCTCTCCAATATGGCCGCATAAGCTGAGAGCTCTGTCCCAGACCGGCTGAATCCCAGCTGCCACAGCACCCACAGCCCTTGGATTAAACTACCATTTGCTGCGGGAGGTAGGAGACGCCATCTCACATTTATGTACTGAGGTTCGGATCGTAGAGTCTGCCCCTGGCCGCCGCCGGGGGAGCGTGGTCAGGCAAGGAAACCTAAGATGGCGCCCAATACAAAAAAATTGGGCAACTGAGAAAAAGAAAAATTGCCAAAAAAAACGCCATTAACTAGAGTAACAGGGGTATAAAAATGTATGGGTCAACATGAATTACACAGAAACCAAATTCCTAATAAAATTATCAAATTTATTGAATCAAAAAGTAGGACAAACGGTTTCAATGAATAGAACAATATTATGGACAAACCTTCCACCTCACCACTATAAATATAAACCACGTGGTAATTAAAAACAAATACACATACGTATAGGTAAGCTGCAGCTACCTTATGAGCAATATTAAAATATCACATTGAATAATGACATAAATATCGGTCCATGAATGGCAGGATGGAACCGAGAAGGGGCAACCGCTCAGCTGAAAGCAATCACTGGGTATCAAGCCGAATAGTGTGACCGATATACAAGTGATTATGGACAAACCGAGCGAGGAGCCGAGCTCAACATTTAATGACGGGCGGCGCTACTGGAACAAACAGGAGCAAAAAGTCAAAACGGGCTTGTAACGGATCAACCATTCAAACCATTACTTACAGTATCTGTCTTTAACTTCCAGTGACTGTGAATACTGTCACATATCTTCCCCCCAAAGGTAGACGAACCAGGTACCAGACCTCCAATCGGTCTGTGCCTGAGTTAGTCGGGTAACAAGTCCCAAAGAGTCCATCCATCATGGCAGCTTCCTTGACAAAGTTCCACATAGTTTGTAAGTTTGTCTTGGCAAGGCACATGGAGCTCTCATAGCCGATCAGTCTGTGAAAGTCTGGTTTGGGCAGGCCAGACTGGGCTTCTTGGGCACCCTGTGTCCCTAAGAGACACAGGGTGATTTAGACATAAGAGGAGCCTAGTAGGCTGAGAGAAGAACTTTCCAACCTCTCTAAGGTAGGCTGTGTTCCACAGGCCCTCCCAATGTCTGCACCCACCCAGTACCCCAAACAAATTGTCTGGAAAACAGTGTTCCTCACCCAGCCAACCTCTGCCTTTCCGTAGAACATACCCGCTGCTGGGGATAAGTGTGGACTGGCCCTTCTCCTGGGAGTCCTTTCAGCCACTGGATAGAAGACAGGGTGGTGGGGTTCACTTTGTCAGGCTGTTGGGGATCTGGACTGACTGTCCAGCATCCCTGGGGTGTACAAGTGAAGACTGTAGCTTTTGCCGCTGCTGGGCAGAGGTTGGTAGCACTCTGCCCTGTTGCCAGCTTTTCTGCTGGGTTGGGGTTGGCAAATACTACCCCCAGGACCTGGTTGGGGGTCTGCTGTAGAGAGGAGGGATCGCTTACCTCCTCCTCCTGGTATTCTTGCGGGGTAGGTTGGGGATATGGACCGGCCATCCAGCATCCCTGTAGGTCTGGTGCAGAGACCGCGGTCCCATCTGCACCATTGGGGTCAGGGCTGTTGTCTCCCTGTGGTTGGGGAGAAGGATTAGTTGTCTCCTCTCCCTGGAAGGTACACTGCTGTTGGGAAGGAAGGACGACACCTTCAGAACCGACCGTCTCTATTCCCAGTAACTCCTGCTGTAGCTGGGGACCTGGGCCGGCTGCCCAGCCTCCCTGTAGGGCCGGTAGAGAGACCTCGGTCCCATCTCCACCTGCCATCGGTGGGTCTTCACAGTACCACCAGTCTGTACTGTCTCTCCAACTGAAGGGTTGTGGGTCTGGATCTGTCACCCAGGACTCTGGCTCTGCTTGCAGGGTAGATTGGGGTGGAATGGAGCAGAGCAGGCGTTGGTAGTCCTGCTCCAGTTCCCACTCCATTCTGACCAGATGAACCAGGTCTGACCCCAGGTCATCCGCTCTGGGGAGATCCAGTAGGGCTTCCCTGGTGTCCTGGATTTCCCAGCGCCGAAACTCTGCTGGACATCAAAAGTCCCTCTCCTCAAAGGCCTCCCACAGCAAGCCCGGGCCACTATAGTCCTCATCTTCTGGCATATTGTCGTCAGCCATCCAGTGGTCGCGCCAGGTGGTGTACCACTTTAGTTCCCAATAAGCTTCATCCAGCCACAACTCCTTTCAAATCAGGTCCCACAGCTCCTTCACCCACTCATCCAGGGGTTGCTCTCCTAGGAAAGGTAACCGCAGGGCAACGTATACCTGGAACCGCTGTTCTTCGCTGGGAAGGTTCTCTCTCCGCCTCCACTTCACATTCTCTAAGGCCTCATACCACATTTCCTTTCAAGTAAAATCTCTCATGTCCAGTATGGCTTCCTCTGATACAGGCCCATCCTGTTGGACCAGGTGTTGCTGCAACCTCCAGAGAAACTCCTCCTCATATGGGGATGCTGCACAGGTGTTAGCTCGCTCCATAACATTACCGGTGTCTCCGAGCTGCTTCTCCTCACACTAGGACGCCATCCCATCGCTTGCCACCAATGTAAGGGATCAACCAGAACCCTGACCAGGCACCTCCATTGACAGATGCTCCTAGTGCTTTCCAAGGGCTCCAAGCACTCCACCAGACACCGTAATCACTTCAGACCCCACGAACCGCCACAGCTTGGTTAGGGTCTTGCTGTCTCCTACCCACCCTGGACCTACGACAAGCCTCCAGGTTCCTGTGGGTGAACCTCTCTTTCCCCAGAGAGTGCAGAAGAACAAGCTCTTATACAAGCTCTTACAAAAGTGATTAGTGATTATCCAAGGGAGTATGGAAGACCATAGCAATCCGTTGCAGCAGATTCCCCCAATAAGAGACAGGACTCTAGATTGAGGGTGAAGTAACTCTAGAACAACTTTATTGAACAGACTTATGCACAGTTTTCATCCACAAGGTTACCACCCAGGTGGACCTTGTTGAAGACTGGATGTAACATTCACCATCCAATAGGAACAGAGCTTTACTCTCTCATATGGTGTACACAAAAATATACAATGTGGGACAATCCCCCCTCCCCCTTAGCATCCAATCCACATACCTATATACATAATAAGTTTCTCTTAAGGCAGACAGACAGAACAATGGGAGGTCATTAACACTTAACAATGAGACAGGGCAATCCACATTCCCTCCCAATACACAACGAAAGGAAAACCTGTCTGACATTGAAAGATATGTAATATACACAGCATTTAGGAAGAACAGATTTCATGGCAAATGGGAATAAATCTTTATATTCCTATGTCCCATCTGAAGCAATTCAAACCATTACTTATCTGTCTTTAACTTCCAGTGACGGTGAATACTGTCACAGGGCTAGAACCAAGAAATTAAAGCCAAATATGCCTCAGGATTTATGCATTCAATTCCACCAACGACGTCAATCGTACATGTAGGGGGGTCACACACACAACAGGAGGGAGAGAAAGAGCAAAACAGGATCACAATCCACAAATTAGAAAATACCATCAATATTATAAATGATGTAAATGAATCTGTAAAATAAAGATTAAATTATAAAATCAGGATAATCAGATTAACATGAGCAGAGTATCATAAACATCAATAGGTATTCTCAGCAAAAAAGGTGGATAGGATAATAAATTGAAAAAGTGTACAATAACCAGGCTTATGGATGATAAATGACTGAAAAATGGTCCAGGCTCATATCAGGTACCATCAACCTTGCTGACACAATGGGCATGTGAACGGACCAGTCAGGACAAACCAGGGTGATAGTGTCCACTGGCTATGGGAAGCCTAATTACAGATGGCACTATCCTAAAATAGAGCTGGTGATGGATAAGGTAATGGAAGTTCACTCCGCTAACCGATCCAGATCGTCAGATGCATGGTGGGTAAAAATATGATCTGCTTAAACAACAAAGGGTCCAAGTAATCGGGGTGAAAACAATTGTGGGAAGTTCTCTGGGATGAGAAAGACTGCTAAACCTCATGGGGTGGAGCGCCCACCGGCCGACATAAGGGTAACTTCCTATAACAAATCCGGACTGGAGGGAGTAAAGACTATACACCAAACAGGTGACTGATAGCCAGACACAGGGAGCACCTGTAGTAATCAATCAGTGAAGCGTTACTGGATAGTAGTGAGGTAGTATTTCCTATGAGAACCGGCCATATGTCAGCGGGTCATCCCATGGAATAAACGAGAAATACTTATATGCAGATCATAAGGACAGCTCCCAAGTCTAAATATACTAGAGCCCAAAGATATGGGAAGAGGGGTAAATGAAAAGCTGTCAGGTCTCCTCAAACCTCATCCACGCAGTGTCTGGCATTCAGGCAGGAATCAAATGACATCCTAGCGGCATGGTTTGCATACGGCCATGCACGGGAACAGGGAAAGTGGAATAGAAGGAGGCTGTCGGATATCCTTAAACCTCATCAGCGAGATGCTTGATGTTTCAGGCAGGAAAATGAATTGAGGACATCTTAGCAGCATAGTTTACACACGGCCATACACGGCAAAAAGACATACACCGCCCAGCCGATCAGACACCAGGTTCAACCGATCAACTGCAAGCCGCATCTGCATCAACCGCAAACCGCATCTGCAGACCAAAAAACGGCAGAAGGATAGGGGTAATCTCCCATAAACGAAATGGCAATGTCTCTGCAGACAGGGGACCCCCAAGTATAAATAGCAGGGTGACTTGGCTCCGTGCTTCAGAGCCCCAGCTCAAGCAAGCTGCAGCAACCCAATAGTGTAACGTCTACGCGTTTCGCTGGACACAACCAGCTTCATCAGGACATAGCGCCCCCTAGCTGACGGCTATCTTAAATACACTTAGCAATCAAATATTCCAATTATCAAATTGAATGGCTAATTAAGCCAGATGTGGCACTTAAATGTGTTTAACCATTAAATTAATTTAAAAAGAAGGGCAAGAGTTCTCTAAAGGCATGTTGAGAAACAAAAAACTCACAAAATGGGGATAGAGTAAGAAATAATAAATAAATAAATAAAGAATTATAAAAATCATCAAAAGTAAACAAAGATGAAAAAACAAATAATAAAAAACAAAAAACAAAAAAAAACAAAACAAAGACAATAAAGAAAAATATATACGAAAATGTAGAAGAAACCTAAGATGGCGCCCAAGCCTTCTCTCCCCACAAGAGGCACATTGCCTGCAGGCCAGCTGGTTGATCTGAGGGACTCCATGGATCTACCAGGTACTCAGAAATCTCTAGTGAGTAACCTCCACTGCAGTGGAGACTCTCCTGCTTCAACTATGGAGGACCCAGTCCTCTCACAGCTACAGCCTCACAGCCAAGTCCCTCCAGTACTGGCTGCTAATGTCCTGGCCTCTGACAGTATTTACTCCCCTTTCACCAAATTTTCTGAAATGTTGGATTCCAGGCTTACTAGAATTGCAACTAAGATTACTTCTGCCAGTTGGAGGTGGATAGGGCTCACAGGGCTCTGCAGCCCACACGCTCGGATGGTTTCCCCTGGACATCATTGTGAAGCCACATTATTACAAAGTAAATAAAGCTGTAATTAAGTGTTCCCGAGACTCTCCCTCCCTGTCTATCCAAGGCCATGAGGTTCAAATTTTTGCTGATCTGTCTCTTTGCACCATTCAACGGAGAAGGACTCTCAAGCCCCTACTGCTGGCTCTTTAAAAAAATGGAGTGAAATACTGCTAGGCATTCCCATTTAGACTGTCCTTTACTGTGCAAAATAGGTCCTACACCTTTTTGTCTTTCGCAGTGGGAGAAGGTCTGCTGCTTTAACTGGGGGTTATTACCACCGCACACTGGGGTGAGTTCAGCTAAATGGCCTTCCCCGGCCTCCACACCCTATCTCACCTTTGTGGCGGGGAAGGCTCTACACACCTACACACTCTGCACCACCTTGAGCTGTCTATCTGTTGGTTGAGTGTTCTTAGTCTTTGGTGATCCACTGTGGAACTTATGTTTCTTTCTCAGTTGACCTAGTCTGGGGAACCAGGTTCCCTCTATCCTGCAGTTTTTTAGTTTTACTATATTTTTATGTTTTTGTTTATGTTTATGTTTATCTTTATCTTTATCTTTATCTTTGAATTCCTGGGCTCATGCAGTAGCCACTTGTAGGTTTTGCCTTGTCCAATTCATGGTGTGGTAAGTATTAGCCTATTGGTTGGGTGTTCCTCCCCGCTTATCTGCAATCATAACCCCTGCTAGTTCTTCGGTTTTACGGGTTTTTACTTACAACACTCAGGGATTAAACTCCCTGTGAAACGTCGTAAGGTTCTACAGTATTACCATTTGCAGAAGGCTGATGTAGTCTTCCTTCAGAAAACCCACTTCCCTTGCACTTACAATCCCTCATTTCTCCACGACAAATAATCCAAATTTTATCTGACAAATGCTCCGGGCAAGACCAGAGGTGTCCCCATTCTTTTTTGGAAACATATCGTCTTTGTCCCACTGCAGGAAATGCGGGATCCCGATGGGTGTTTTTTGTTTTTAAAGGGCACTATTGATGGGCAACTTTACTATTTTATTTCCTATTGAGCCCCTAACCAGGGTCAGTTGTCCTAATTTTCTTTTATGTTCAAGGAGCTCATCCCTCATGTCGAGGGGGTGGTAAGTTTTGGAGGGGACTCTAATCTCACCCTGGGTTTGGGTCTGGACAAATTTAGGCCACCCGCTATCAACTTTAAGCAGCCCTCCAAGATGAGTCTTCATCTCGACAAACTACTCCATTCTTTCGGTCTGGTTGGCGTATGGAGGGAGACCAATACTACGACCAGCGATTACACTAATTTTTCTGCTCCCCACACCACGTATGCCAGAATCGATGACATTTTTTATCTCTAGCGCTATCTGGTTCATAAGACACATATAGGAGAGACAGCCTGGTCTGAACATTCTATGGTCTGTTTGGTGCTCTTTCTACCTTCAGGTCTGCCTGGACCTTTTCCATGGTGGTTGAATGAATTTCTGCTAAGAGATCTGATTAGGTGCACTGAACTTGACCTCAAATTGTGTAACTATTTTCTGAACAATGACACCATGGATGTGACCCCCCACTACATTATGAGTGGCCAATAAAGCCACCATACGGGGGAAAATAATTCAAATATTGACTCAGATTAGGAGAGAGCACAGACCTGATCTGGAGAGATTAGACTCTGACCTACAGGCCTTTTGTAAGGCACATAAACTTGAGCCCAATCGAGAGACACTAGCTAAAATTGAGTCCACTAGGTTGGCGCCTAATTTGTCTCTAACTACTAGGGTCGAGAAGAGTTTGTGCTGGAGTGGTGCCCGCTTTTTTTTCAGTGTAATAAACTTGGGCCTATGTTGGGTTAAGTCCCATGCAATGCTAAAGCTGCGTTCCACTATGAGGGGGAAACACCTAAAATCCACAAAAAATTGTTGAGGAATTTGGGGACTTCTACTCAGCTCTACCAGTCAGACTCCTCGGGGACTTCTTGACTGACCTTTCCTTGCCTAAGCTGACTTCAGCGCCCGGTGCTCAGTTAGAGGCTCCTATTTCTGAGAGGGAGGTTCTGGGGTGATTAAACATGCTCTGGACCGGTTGGCTTTTCTGGTGTTTACTATGAGAAATTTGTGACTACTTTATCCCTATACTTGACTTGTTTTTTTAATTTTCTGCGGGAGGGGGGCTTCCTGGACTTGGACTTGAACATATATATTACCATTACTCCTAAGCCAGGTAAGGAATTGCTTCTTATGTCCATAAGGATCAGGTGTGGTTCATCCCTGAGCAGCAAGGTCCTGACCAGATTCTTTGGGTGATTGATGTCCTATCTCTGCTTAGGTCCGGATGGGATGGAGGTCCCTCTCAGAAAGGGTTTTTATTGTCCTTAGATTTGCAGAAGGCCTTCGACATGGTTACTTGGCCCTATATGTTTAAGGTCTTGGATGTCTGGGGGTTCTGTCCCCGGTTTCCTATGACCCTGCAGGCTCTGTATACATCCCCGCAAGCCCAAGGGGGCCCGCAGGGCCTATTCTCTTCCCCTATCTCCATAGCACAGGGTACAAGGCAGGGCTGCCCATAGTCCCCTTTAATTTTTTCAGTCACTATTGAGACCCTGGCAGTAGCCATTTGGACTGACCCAGACATCCAGGGGGTGCATTTTTGGGAAAGGTAACATAAATGTGTGCTGTTTGCAGATAATCTGTTATTGTTCCTGACCTTCCCTATGACTCCAACACCTAAGGTATTCAAATTGCTCCAAGACTTTGGCAGAGTATCAGGGCTGGAAGTCAATATGGCTAAGTTTGTGACACTGAATTTTTCGGTAGCTGCAGATATGGTCACTCACCTTAGGGACCACTTCCCTTTTATTTGGAACCCTAGTCATATTCTGTTTTTAGGGATACAGTTAACGGCTTCTAGAGGCTCTTTATTTAAATACAATTATCCCTCCCTGTTCCATAAATTAGAGGGGGACCTTCAACAGTGGTCTCTTCATACTTTATCCTGGCTGGGTAGACTCCATACAGTTAAAAGAATGCTATTACCGAGAATTCTTTACTTTTTTAGGTCCCTGCCTATACATGTTCCCCGTTCAGTACTTGACCATTTTTTAGGCAAAGGTGATAAGGTATATCTGGGGCAATAAAGTACATTGATTTTCAAAGAAAATTCTACTCTACCCTAAAACTCAGGGTGGGCTGGGGTTGCCTGACTTGTTTAGATACTACCAGGTGGCTCATCTCACACATCTGGCAGTAGTATATTCTCAATATGCCTAACCATTCTGGGTGTACATGGAGAGAACGGCAAATCCGGATTTCATGTTAGACTACCTTTTGTGGAGCCCTCCAAAACATAGACCTCCCATCTTGGCAGGTACTCTCTCCCACTCGGTGGGGCTGTGAGATAAGCTCCGCTCTAACAGTAACTTAGTGTACTCCTTCAGCCCATTAGCTCATTTGTTTAATAATACATATTTCCCTCCATGGCAGGATTTTGAGGCATTTAAGTGGTGGCTAAACAAGGGACTACACAGAATTGGGCAGTTTATTACCCATAGGGGACCTTTTACACTCCGTCATTGCACAGAAGTTCTTGAAATGCCTCAGTCGGACCGTTTTAGTTTTTTTTCAATTTCACATTTTCTAAAATCTCTCTGGCCAGTTAAGCCAGATCACTACCAAGTGACTCCATATGAAAAATAGTGCACGCAGGATGTGGATCAGCGGGGGTATTTCCCTTATTTATGGGCTGCTGCTGTGCTCCCCTCCTATATTCCCTTACATTGCGGACTGGGATACTGACCTGGGCAAGGATAGGGACACTGCGTCATGGCATACTTGTTTCCTTAGGTCATATAAGGGGATATTGCCTTGATAGAGGCAAATTTAAAGGTGCTCACCCATTGGTACTTAATGCCAACCCTGCTAGTCAAAATGTACCCTTCTGTGTCGCCTCTGTGTTTTCCAGGCTGTCAAATGTAGGGGACAATGTGCCATATTTGGTGGGAATGCCCTAGGACCTGTAGCTTCTGGAACTGCATTTTTGCCCTGGTCCATAGAGTAACAGGACAGTCAGTTACTCAGACTCATATATAGCACTCGATAATGCCCCTGTGCCTGGTTTACCTAAATGCTTACAAGTAGGGTTGAGCGAACCCGGACTGTATTGTTCGTGTTGGTACCGGACTTTTGGTTATTCGGTACCCAGACCCGAACGGACATTTCACTGTATGTTTGGGCACTGTCCATTGTTCGGTAACATTATTTGATGTTTTGGCACGGTTTTAATGGCGTGCTTTCAACAGGTGCAAGGCAGCCAATCAGCAAGCGTTTTACTAGTGTGCCCTAGAAGCCATCACAGCCATGTCTACTAATGGCTGTGATTGGCCAGTGCAGCATGTGTCCCAGACTCTATATAAGCTGGAGTCACACAGCGCCGTGCGTCACTCTGCTATAACTATACTAGGGACAGGTTCCTGACTGCTGCTGCTGAGGGAGAGATAGGAGATTACTGTAGGGCGCGGCTGGAGAGATTGCTTGTAGGTAAAGCATAAGAGGAACAATCTGCTTTATCATACAGCGATCTACATTGATTTGATTGTGTGGGGTGCAGTGCACAATCTTTTTGCCCGGAGGGAGAGATTGGAGTTTACTGTGGGGCCAGGCTAGAGAGATTGCTTGTAGGGAAAGCATAGGATAGGAACAATCTGCTTTAATCAGACAGCGATCTACATTGATTGTATTGTGTGGGGGTGCAGTGAACGATCTTTATGCCCTGACCTGAGCCCAGTGAGTAGGAGAAAGGAGAAACAAAAAAATTGTATCAGTCTGTTAGGCGTGCGGTGCTGCACCTTTCATGCAAGCTCAGTGCATATGTGTGTGCTTAATCTGCATTTAAAAAAAGAAAAAACATTTTTTACTTCATATTTAACTTTGACATACAGTCTTTAGACAGACATTGCTTTTCTAACCTGCTCATCAAAAAGCACCAGTAGGAAAATAAGGTCAGGGGAAAATAATTATTTTTCAGTATTTAGGGAAAAAAAAATATTTTTCAGTTTTTCATTCAAATGTTTTTTTTTTTATTCAATAGCGGAATAGAACAACAACAGTATCCAACCTGTTAGGCGTGCGGTGCTGCACATTTCATGCAACCTCAGTGCATATGTGTGTGCTTAATCTGCATTTAAAGAAGAAAAAACATTTTTTACTTCATATTTAACTTTAAAGACTGTATGTCAGACAGACATTGCTTTTCTAACCTCCACTTCAAAAAGCACTAATGTGAGGGAAAAATAATTCTTTTACAGTATTAAGGGTAAAAAAATTATTTTTCAGTTTTTCATTCAAATGGGTTTTTTTTTTATTCAATAGCGGAATAGAACAACAACAGTTTGCAACCTGTTAGGCGTGCGGTGTGTAGCGGGCATTTCCTGCAACCTCAGTGCATATGAGTCTGCTTTATCAGCATTTTAAAAAGAAAAAAACTTTTTTCCTTCATATTTTACTGTGACTTACAGCGTTTAGACAGACACTGTATTTCAAATCTGCTATTCAACAAGCACCAATTAAGGGGACAATTATTTTTCAGTTTTTCATTCATACATTACAGTGCGATACACCCATTGCATACTGTTGTATTGCGCATTGCAATAAAAAAAAAACATTTAGGGGCAAAAAAAGTTGATTGCGGCCCGGTCTGCATATGTTACAGTGACATACACCCATTGCATACTGTTGTATTGCGCCTTGCAATAAAAAAAAAAATATTTAGGGGACAAAAAAAGTTGATTGTGGCCCTGCCTGCATATGTTACAGTGACATACACCCATTGCATACTGTTGTATTGCGCCTTGCAATAAAAAAAAAAACAATTTCGGGGACAAAAAAAGTTGATTGGGGCCCTGTCTGCATATGTTACAGTGAGTTACACCCATTGCATACTGTTGTATTGCGCCTTGCAATAAAAAAAAAAACATTTAGGGGCAAAAATAGTTTATTGCGGCCCTGTCCGCATATGTTACAGTGAGATACACCCATTGCATACTGCTGTATTGCGCCTTGCACTAAAAACCCATTTTCGGAGAAGATCCAAAATTCGATAAATATGAGGAGGTCAAATAAGGGACGTGGCCTGGGTCGTGGTGTTGCCGGTGGAGCTCCTGTTGCAAGGAGAGGATGTGGTCGATCTGTGCCAGCTACATGCACAGGTGAAACACCTTCCTCAGCTGCGAGTAGGCGACAGAACCTGCAGTAGTATTTGGCAGGGCCTAATGTGCCTCTACAAATGTTAAGGCCAGAACAAGTACAGGTGATTGTAGATTGGGTTGCTGACGGTGCCTCCAGTTCATTCACATTGTCTCCCACCCAGTCTTCTGCTGAAAGGTCAGAGTTGGCACCTGCAGCTGATGTCCATCAATATGCCACCGCATCCCCTTGCAAATCAGCCAAGCAGTCTGAGCCCCAATTCATGCAGAAATCTTTTCTTCTTTTTGATGACTCTGTTAGCGTGGTTTCTCAGGGCCATCCACCTAGCCCTGCCCCAGAAGTGGAAGAGATTGAGTGCACCAATGCCCAACCACTTATGTTTCCAGATGAGTACATGGGAGGACCATCGCAGCACGTATCGGATGATGACGAAACACAGGTGCCAACTGCTGCAGAATTCAGAATTGTGGAGACCGACAAGGAGGGCAGGGGTTAAGACTGGGTGGAAGACTATGTGGAGGACGATGAGGTCCTCGACCCCACATGGAATGAACGTCATGCAGGTGATCTGAGTGGTGTGGAGGAAGAGGTGGTGGTCGCACAGAGCCACCAGCACAGCAGAAGAGGGTGCAGGGTGCAAAAGCGGAGCAGCCATGCCCGAGACATTATGCCTGCTACTGCCCAACGCAGCAAGGGACCGAGCACACCAAAGCCAGCTCACAGGAGTTCCCTAGCATGGCAGTTCTTCAGACAATGTGATGATGACAGGACACGAGTGGTTTGCACACTGTGCAATCAAAGCCTGAAGCGAGGCATAAACCTTCTCAACCCGAGCACAACCTGCATGACCAGGCATCTAAGTGCAAAGCATGAGCTGCAGTGGAGTGCACACCTCAAAAACAAAGAAAGGTCTCTGGCTCCTCCTGCTTCCTCTTCTGCTGCTGCAGTCTTTGCCTCTTCATCCACCACTGTAGTGACAGTGGCACCTGCCACCCCGCAAACAGAGGATCCATCAGCAACACCACCACCTGGGTCACCAACAACCATCTCCGCATTGTCCCGTGGAAGCGTTCAGCTTTCTATCTCCCAAACACTGGAGCTGAAGAGGAAGTACCCCCCTACCCACCCACGATCCCTGGCCCTGAATGCCAGCATTTAAAAATTCCTGGCCTTTGAAATGCTGTCATTCCGGCTGGTGGAGACGCAGAGTTTTAAAAGCCTTATGGCGGTGGCTGTCCCACAGTACATCGTGCCCAGCAGCCACTACTTTTCCAGGCAAGCCATCCCTTCCCTGCACAACCAAGTGGGTGACAAAATCAGGTGTGCACTGCGCAACGCCATCTGTGGCAAGGTCCACCTAACTACGGATACGTGGACCAGTAAGCACAGTCAGGGACGTTATATCTCCCTAACAGCACACTGGGTAAATGCAGTGGCAGCTGGGCCTGAGGCGGATAGCAGTTTGCGCATGTCCTTCCACCACCGAGGATTGCGGGGCGCTTCAGTTTGCCTCCTGTTCCTAACTCCTCCTAATCTGCTTCCTCATCCTCTACCGCCTCCTCATCCGGTCAGCGTAACACCTTCACCACCAACTTCAGCACAGCCAGGGGTAAACGACAGCAGGCAGTTTTAAAACTTGCCTGTTTGGGGGAAAAACCCCACACTGCGCAGGAGTTGTGGAGGGGCATTGAACAGCAGACCGATGAGTGGTTGGTGCCAGTGAGCCTCAAGCCCGGCCTAGTGGTGTGCGATAATGGGTGAAATCTCGTAGCAGCTCTGGGCCTAGCCGGTTTGACACAAATCTCTTGCCTGGCGCATGTGCTGAATTTGGTGGTGCAGAGGTTCCTTAGAAATTACCCCGATATGTCAGAGCTGCTGCAGAAAGTGCGGGCTGTCTGTGCGCACTTTCGGCGTTCTCACCCTGCTGCTGCTCGCCTGTCAGCGCTGCAGCGTTTTTTCGGCCTTCCCGCTCACCGCCTCATATGTATCGTGCCCACAAGGTGGAACTCCACTTTGCACATGCTGGCCAGACTGTGCGAGCAGCAGCAGGCCATAGTGGAGTTTCAGCTGCAGCACGCACGCGTGAGTTGCTCTGCGGAACAGCACAACTTCACCACCAATAACTGGGGCTCCATGCGAGACCTGTGTGCCTTGTTGTGCTATTTCGAGTACTCCACCAACATGGCCAGTGCCGATGACGCTGTTCTCAGCTTAACTATCCCACTTCTATGCCTCCTTGAAAAAACGATTCAAGCGATGATAGAAGAGGATGTGGCACAGGAGGAGGAGGAGGAGGAGGAGGAAGAGGTATCATTTCCAAGGCTTTCAGGGCAGTCATTCACAAGTTGCTCTGAGGGTGGTTTCCTGCACCCACAAACACCAGGTAAACATTTGTCAAGCAGGGGCACAGTTCTGGGGGATGACGAGGATGAGGAGGAGGAGATGTAGGAGGAGATGGAACCATGTTCACATCAGGGTGGCACCCAGGCCAGCTCATGGCCATCACTGGTGTGTGTTTTAAAAACAAAGGATTCCTGCGAGCTACCTGTCCCTGTTAGATTCTTAAAATGCAGCAAACACTTCACTTCTCATAAAAAGTGTAAAAATCTAAAATCTATAAAATTGTGTTGCGCAGAATAAAAATCTATATAATAAATGCTCTTAATAAATAATTGCATAAGCTGGTACAAACAATGATGTTCTTCCTCAAATAAAAGTCTGGTGTGCAAATAACAATCAATGTCAAATGTAAAAAATATTGGTGAATAAAATTAATATAATAAATAGGATGCTCTCAATAAATCATCTAAAAACTTTCATATAAGTGTAAAGTGCATATGCTGTGCAATATCCATCAATACATAAACCCACAGTGATAAACCAATTGTAATAAAACCTTTGCAAATTAATCCTATTATGACGTGCAAATATCCATAAATACAACCAATCTTATATATAGTGTCCAATAAACAATAAATAATTAAATATGGTAATATAGTGTCCAAAAGATAGAAATAAAAAATCAAGTCCAAAGTGAATCTGTGCAAATAACAGAAACTATGCTGTGCTCAAAACCACCAGTAGGTGGCAGGTGCTCCCCAGACTTGTGAGTGACTGGGATGTCACTGATCCTACAAACGCTGTGCACCCCCCTCGTGAGTGGGCACTCACCTCAGAAAAGATTAAACCAGGCACATCGATTGGGGCTCCTAATCAGGGATAGCCCTTCCCAGTGATACTATGGTCCGTGGCTCTGAAGTCAGCCCTTATAATGAAGCTCAGGTGAGCTGCTTCATCCACATCCTCTTACTCCAGCACAGGGTGTCACCACATGATATGCAAGAAATAAAATCTCCAATAGTGCTTATACCCTTAAGATACTTTATTTCAAACAAAAAGAACTGATGTAAATTCACATTTAATGGTGCAAACATGCATCTTTTGCAGGCAGTGTGCAATCAAACAATCCAAGCCGTGATGGGATATGATTGGACGGCAGGACGATTCCCTTTGCTTTTATGCTGGCCGGCGCCATTTTGTTGAAGACCAATACATTGTGCAGACATACTTTTCCTGACTATGTGCATTCCCCCCTGAGGAAGACACGAGGTCCCTGTGTCGTCACGCATAGGGGAAGAGCTAGGACGGATGATCAAGATGATTATTTTTTTTAATGTTATTTTAAGTTATTTCCCTATCCACATTTGTTTGCAGAGCACTTGCCATGCTCTTAACCACTTAAGCCCCGGAAGATTTTACCCCCTTCCTGTACAGAGCCTATTTTGCGATTCGGCACTGCGTGACTTTAACGCACAATTGCGCGGTCGTGCGATGCTGTATCCATTCTTGGATACTCAGATATTCCTCAATGAGGATGGCTCGATTCATACCTCCCTGTACCGTAAGAGCACCGCGGTAAATACAATTTTACATTTTGATAGCGGACATCCGCGCCCTCTAGTGCAGAGTATACCATACAGCCAATATATCAGGCTGCGTCGCAACTGCACTAGAGAGGCAGATTTCAAAAGAGAGGCAGATGCCCTACGTATTCGCCTGCGTGCTCGAGGGTACAGCAATAAGGTGTTGAAAAGAGCATTCTCAAGGGCCAAATTGTTGGAAAGGGACCAACTAATTTTTGAACCAAAAAAACGTCAAAATGAGGGTACCACTAGGATTATTACGAGGTACAATGCCCATCATCAAGCCATCAGAAAGGTCCTTTCCAACAATTGGCACTTCCTAAGAGATGACCGAGTGATATCTAAGTATGTGAAACCGCAACCACAGATTACGTTCAGGAAATCTAGATCAATAAAAGACTCATTGGTCCATAGCCATTACCATCCTCCTCGAAAGCCGACTGAGGGCCCGGAAAACACTAAGGGTACCTTTAGATGCAGAAATTGTGACTTTTGTCCATCGATCAAAGAGGGTAATACTCTTGCCCTACCCCGTAGAGGAACTCTAAAATGCCGTTCTTTCGCCAACTGCACTACTGAAGGAGTAGTCTATATCGCCAATTGCCTCTGTGGGGCATTTTATGTGGGGAAAACGAAAAGGAGATTTGCTAAACAAATTCAGGACCACCTATATTATCTAGAGGTAGGGTTGATCCATACGCCCATCTGTAAACATGTGGGCGTGCATCATGGATTTAACCCAGATTTCATTAGCTTCTCAGTTCTTGAAGTCATACCCAGGAGTTTTCGTGGGGGTGACTTCGATAACAAGATCTTACAAAAAGAGGCTAAATGGATCTTTAATTTATAGGCGACGGTGTGGCCAGGTCTTAATACGGCAGTGTCGTTTAAGCCCTTTTTGTAATATATTACATCACGATAGCCCACATGATCATGTGTACTAACTGGTCAGATTATCCTCCTTTTTTTTTTTTTATGTTGATCTATCGTTATTTTATGATTCCTAATGCCGGTTGCCACTATGATGTAACGATTGGGCAATGCAATGTATTATTATAAGATCTATATATTATGAAATGTAACTGACTGTTTTTTGATTTGTCTTATGTATATCCAGTGGACGACTCCTTCATTGGATGGATACGGGGTCTATCTGTGCAGTCTCGGGCGCAAAGCAAAGGCAGGCTCCCCCTAGTGGAGGGCTGTGCCTCTTCCGATCGATGATCGGAGCCGCCGACGGCCGCGGTGGAGGGGCGGGATCTGTCCACTCGCAGGGGCCGCATGTGGCATCATGCGCCCGCACCGGAAGTGACGTTGGCGGGCTAGGCGTCACTTCCGGTGGGACCGGCTTAAAGGTGGAATGCACGTGGAGGACGCCATTAGCGGCTCCTCCTTGCTATCCACCACACATGGTGGCAGCTCTTTTTTGGTGAGTACAGGAATTATCTCATGGAACGGCTTGCCTGTTTGGGGATACGTTTAATGGACTTACTGTTCTGTTATCGGCAGTATTTTGGGGATCGATTATGGACCCATTCCTCTTTTGTAGGGAGATGAACACCAATACCAATGGCCCCCCTTATTTCTTATATAATGTGTTAGGACTGCCTAATGGCAGTCCTTATATAAATAGGTTTCAACCATTTGTGATGTGTCCTGTGTTATTCCCATTTTTTGTGATGTAGCCTATGTGATCCCCATCTCTGTCTATATATATATATATATATGCCATCTAGGTGATAAAGTGCATTATGATGGGCAATTAAGTATTTGATACCTTGGGGCTATCCTTTTTACTGATATTGTATATATTTAAATTCTATTTAGAGTTGACCAAGTGCTAATTCCTCTGCCTGCTGTTGGATAAGTCCGCACTTATAGGCTGGTCCAGTCTGCACGTATGTGGCCGATTCCTGGGGAGGTGTCACGGTCCCCTAGGATATACGGCTAAGGCCATGATCCATCTATCCTGGTGATTCGTCCTATTGGAGCCTGTCTAAACTATTATTAATTATGAAGTATGGTAAGCTGTTGAAAATTAAAGGAAACAGATTTTGAATGTAGAGAGCACCTCAATGCTATTATTTAGATATTGTGTAGTGTCTTTTAACTTATTGTTGTTTTTCCTTACATTATTGAAGTGTTGGAAGATGAGTATATTGCCCTCATTCCTGATGAAGTGATGTCTGTTTAATCAGTCTGCGTAACGTGTTGAATGAATGGGTGCCTGTTCGACATATATTCATCCACCTTGATATGTATTGTATCTTGCAATCATACATGTATTGTCATGTTGAATTTTAATATGAATTCTTTGTAATAAACATTTTGTATTTTACCACATGTACTTACCTAGTTTACTACATGTATCCAATCCTAGAAAGTCCCATACTCCAACATGACAAGACTGAGTACTGGGACCAATCGGTTTGTCTTTGAATCTAGTGTTATCACGAATTCAGGGATGTGGATTGGATGCATTGGACAGATTTGATTATTAATTTGTTTCCTGTACCCAAATGAAATTGACGTCCTTTTTTTCCCACAAACAGAGCTTTCTTTTGGTGGTATTTGATCACCTGTGCGATTTTTTAAACATGCACTATAAACAAAAAAAGAGCGACAAAAGGTATTGTGTTTACTAACTAAGGGAAAGTTTTTTTTTAACGAGTAATGGCGGCGATCTGCGATTTTTTTTGCGGGACTGCGACATTGCGGCGGACAGATCGGACCCTTGACTGACATTTTTGACACTTTTGGGGGTACCAGTGACATTACTACAGTAATCAGTGCTATACATATGCACTGTTACTGTAAAAATGACACTGGCAGGGAAGGGGTTAACTTTATTTGAGAAGGAGGGGTTAAGTGTGTCCCTAGGGGCATGCTTCTTACTGTTATTGGATGTGGCTGTGTGTGTAACTACAGAGAAATACGATCCTGCATAGCAGGACCGTATGATCTCTGCACTTACACAGGGGAGAATGACAGTCGGCTTTGTTTACATTAGCCGCCTGCCTTTCTCCCGCAGTAGCGGACAATCGCGAGTGAGCGGCGGACATCGGGTCCGCTGCTCACTCGCGCGGGGGGGTCCGTGAATGAGCGGGGGCGGGAATGCGCCTCCGGCGGTGCGCGCTCACCCCCTAGAGCCTAACAGGCTAGCGACGTAGTACTACGTCACTTTGCCTGTGAGGGGCTGACTGCCAACGTAAATAGTCGTGCGGCGGTCGCAAGTGGTTAAGAAGATTTTGCTGCCATTTGCAGCCCTCTAGCCCTTTCCATGTTTTTTTAGAGCCATTTTAGTGCTCAAAAGTTCGGGTAACCATTTACTTCAATGGGGTTCGGGATCGGGGTAAAGTTCGGGTCAAGTTCGGGTCACAATGAAGACAGTATGGGTGAATTACTAAAGGAATTGAGATTGCTCCCTGTGCAAAGCAAATGTACACGTTGCAAAGTAAATATTTACAGAAAATAGAAAATAAGACAGCGCCACCTTGCGAAGAACGCATAACCTTCCCGCATCACTATATTTCCATGTCACACGTGTTCATCATTTTCTGACCCTACACCCGTTAAAAGATATATTGACAGATAGACGCCTATGGGAAGCCCTTACTGATAGGTCAGAGAAACCTAAGCGACTCTCATACTACTACAATGTACTTTTAGATAACACATCCTTCTTGAAAACCCCACCAATGTTCAAATGGGATAACGATCTGGGTACCTCGTTCACAATAAAACAATGGAAAATGGCCCTACAGACAGTTCAGAAGCATACCCACTGCGCTACTCACTGGGAAATGGCCATGAAAATCACGAACAGGTGGTACTATACCCCTTATCGCCTAGCAGGATTTTCTCGGTCATATTCTCCCCTCTGTTGGAGGGACTGCGGACACACGGGAACATTACTACATGTCCTGTGGGAATGCCCCTCTTTAAAAAGCCTGTGGAACAACGTCTTTAAATATATCTCTACACATACCGGCTATATTGTCACGCCAAATCCGGCCTTAGCTCTCTTACATCTGGGAATCGAGAATCTCCCTTATCGATTCCATGCGTGGATCACACACATTCTAATAGCTACTAGACTATTGATCCTACGCAAATGGAAAACCACTACCCCTCCCACCATGCAAGAAACGATTTTATTACTACAAACCAACCACAGATACGAACGATCTCTGGCCGTAAATATAATGACCCTGAAGAAATTTGATTACCAATGGGATTTCTGGTCCACTGCCTAATGTATCATAACATATACATAACACACCCTCATAAGCTCTGTTGCCTGTCTGAGAACGCCTCCGAAGAGCGTGACATGTCTTTTCCTCGATAGTTCCACAGATATTGCTATTGCTTTTGCTATTGATGTTTGATATAGGTCATATGAAAGTCACCAATTCGGGTGATCCTTTGTGCCTTCTCCTCTTCCTTCTCCTTAGCTAAGTCACCAACCATCATCATCACCATGTTTCCTTCCATCCTGGGTTGACGGACTCCCCCCCCCTCTTCCCCTCCCCCCCCCCTCTCTAACCCGCATTGTTATTTTCAACAATTTGTCGACACCTAGTTTGAACATAGTGTTTTTGTATTGGAATACTGAACATATACTCCTGTTTGTTACTATTTGAAAAATCAATAAAAATTATTGAAAAAAAAAAAGAAAATAGAAAATAAAGAAAATCTATGCTCACTTGAATAACCAATCATGTGGAAGGGAAATAACAAAAACATTATTGTTGCTTGCAAATGTTTGGATGATTGAGGTGAAAACAGTTTTACTATATTTTCTAAGCGAAGTATAAGTATACTAAATAGTATAAAAGTAAAATATATTCAATCCTTTAGTAACCCAAATAACTGCTCTATTCAAAGCACAAAAAGAATTACCAATGCTCTAAAATTGACAAAACATTAAAAACCTGAAATATGTAATATAATACTGATCATTATAAAAAGAAAGCTGTATTTTAATAAAAAATGCAAGACACAAGATAAAATATCAAAACTGATGTTACATTGATCTGTTAAAGACATTATTAATTATGTAATGTCACTCTTAAAACAGCACCTGAATATCAAAGAGCATTTAAATGTAATATTCTATTAACTTCAATCAATTGACAGCTGTACGGCATTAAACACACCAAAAAAAAAAAAAAAAGCAGTAGCGTTTTTTTAAAAATATGAAGTACTGTATAATGTTTATATTTTTTAGAAATGATACAGTGGCACAGCCAAAGACAAGCATGGGAAGTTTCCCATAATACTGTACATTCATTTAAAGTGGTTGTAAAGGCAGAAGGTTTTTTATCTTAATGCATTCTATGCATTAAGATAAAAAACCTTCTTTGTGTAGCAGCCCCCCTAATTTTTACCTGAGCCCCCTCTCGATCCAGCAATGTAAATGAATGCCTAGGCCATCCTGCACTCTCCCTTCTGATTGGCTGAGACACAGCAGAGGTGCCATTGGCTCCCGCTGATGTTAATCAAACTCAGCCAATCAGGAGAGAGAGGGGGTGAGGCCAAACCGAGGCTCCATGTCTGAATGGATACAAGGAGCTATCAGCTATCCTCCCGATAGAGGAGGATCCCAGCCAGAGGCTTAACTAGAACCTTCCGGACCCGGGTGCAAGACACCATAAAGGGCCCCCCTGATCCCCAGCCGGTGGCAAAATGCTAGGGCCGGGTCACAAGTGCAACTTTTGGGACCCTGGTAGTTCCGCCACTGGTGTCATTATTTTTTTATTTTAGTTATTTTATTTTTTACCAGTTTATTTATTTTTTTCACAATTTTTTTTATAATTTTTTAGGGGGGGGAGTGGGATGAGTGTCAGGGCTAGGGATGGATGGGATGGGTGTCAGGGCTGGGGTGGGGGTGGGAGGAGTGTCAGGGCTAGGGATGGATGGGATGAGTGTCAGGGCTAGGGATGGAGAGATGAGTGTCAGGGCTGGGGAGAGGGGGTGGGATGAGTGTCAGGGCTGGGGAGAGGGGGTGGGAGGAGTGTCAGGGCTGGGTATGGATGAGATGAGTGTCAGGGCTAGGGGGGGAGTGGGATGAGTGTCAGGGCTAGGGATGGATGGGATGGGTGTCAGGGCTGGGGTGGGGGTGGGAGGAGTGTCAGGGCTAGGGATGGATAGGATGAGTGTCAGGGCTAGGGATGGATGGGATGGGTGTCAGGGCTGGGGGGGAAGGGAGGAGTGTCAGGGCTAGGGATGGATGGGATGAGTGTCAGGGCTGGGGGGGAGTGGGATGAGTGTCAGGGCTGGGGGGGAGTGGGATGAGTGTCAGGGCTAGGGGGGGAGTGGGATAAGTGTCAGGGCTAGGTATGGATGGGATGAGTGTGTCAGGGCTAGGGGGGGAGTGGGATGAGTGTCAGGGCTAGGGGGGGAGTGGGATGAGTATCAGGGCTAGGGATGGATGGGATGAGTGTCAGGGCTAGGGATGGATGGGATGAATGTCAGGGCTAGGGATAGATGGGATGAGTGTCAGGGCTAGGGATGGATGGGATGAGTGTCAGGGCTAGGGATGGATGGGATGAGTGTCAGGGCTAGGGATGGATGGGATGAGTGTCAGGGCTCGGGATGGATGGAATGAGTGTCAGGGCTAGGGATGGGTTGGATGAGTGTCAGGGCTAGGGATGGATTAAATCAGCAGCGGTGGTGGGGAATAGATTCAGTGACACTTACTTGATGTCACTGTGCACTCGGCTCCCCCTGCATTGCTGTCTCTCTCTGCTCCCTCTGCTCCACGTGTCTCCTGTGTACATCCATCCTCATTCAGCATCACAACCAATCACAATTGCAGCTCCTTCCCCATCACTGTACTGGGTCAGCAGATTCGGCTCTCAGACAGAATGCCCCTGCAGCTGCACGGACCCGGCAGAGACTGTGTGGGCGGTCCGCTGCGCTGTGCAGCAAGTGTCCCTGTTCTGTGTTGAGTGTAACCTAACCAGAGAAGTCAGCGGGCCCCCCCACAGTGACGGGACACCAGGGCCCGGTCGCAAATGCGACTGCTGCACCCCTGGTAGTTCCGCCACTGATCCCGGCTGTTCTGTCCAAAACCATTCCACAGAGCAGGTAAGTATAACATGTTTGTTATTTTAATAGAAAAAAAAAACAAGACTTTACAATCACTTTAACACTAGGTAGTAACTGAAGTAGAAATCTAACAGTGTAATATATACCAATATTTAAGTATTTTGTTATATTTGCAGTAAAGATACTGGGTTGGCCAATATTGTATGTATGCTATTGATCACATAGTCTATTCTAACCAATGTCACATCATTATTAATTAGAAAAGAAATAATTAATATTCTTAAAAAGGACATTCCTGACATCTTATTTATCCTTGCAGAAAATATTTCCTTTAATTCAGCTCTCAGCACTTAAAAAAGGGCATTGCACCACCCTCTACCCAGGCTGCAATAGGAAAAGGAAGAGGCAGATACCTGATTGCCTTGGTAGTGGTGCAGTCTCCTTTCCCTTTGTCTTTTAGTTGGTTATCTTCCTAAAGCTCCGTACACACTACTATTTTTTGATAGTAGGTAGGTTGAATGAAAAAAACTGACAGCTCAGGTCAGAGCTGCTGTACTAACAATCCAATGTTAGTACAGTGATCTCCCTTGCTGTTCTATTGTGTTCTGACAGGGGGACAGCCCCACCACCAGAACACTCATGTCAGTGCTCCCAGCCATTTCAAAGAGTGCTGATCAGGAGCTGGTCAGCAGACCTTTTTTGATCATGAGGATTGCATTAGGCCTGCATTTAAATGAGTGACCACCCCCCCCCCCCAAAAAAAAAATATATATATATCTTTCCATTTATCTATCTATCTTGGTAGAGTGCAAGCAATAAAATATGTCTTTGTAATACTGTATCTTTGTATAGGTATTAAACAAGGAAATCCTGCTGTCTTATAATTGTACTTATTTCAATAAATCTGCCCATGTCTTCTTTGGAAAAAAATGTCATAATTAAACTGTGAAATTTTATTTTCATATGAAGACATTCAAATTGTAATCTGATTGAAATGTTTGCAATATCTAATTTCTTATTTCATTCTATGCAGCTTGGGTGTAGAATGAAAAATCCACAAACAGCAAAAATATTTGTATTATATAATATATTCTTTACTATATCTAAACCAGCATAGTATAAATAAATGGAGTTAAGTAGTTTATGTGCATGATTAATGTTTTGTAATGTCACTGAAAGTTTGCAGAATGAAGAAACAGTTAACTTTCAGAAAAAGTCCATAAACAAAGTCACTAGTGTAGTAAGTCTGACAAAATAATGACTCTGAGATATCTTCAGCAAGAAATAAAACATGTATTTCATTAAATGTCTTTCCCCTGGGTATGTTCATAAAGTAATTACTACCTCAGTTTAATCCACTTTTCTAATTTTCAGTCTGTTATGGCATCTGTGGTAAAGGTCAACATCCCTGCTCCTTCTTTCACTTGACATAATTTAATATTGCAGCATTATTACAGATCCTATACCTCTAGAAAGAGGGCTAAGAAAGTATAAAACTTTTAAACTTCTACTTGTATGCCTTACAATTATCCCTTTAAAACTATACTTAACACTGCCTAATTACAGCAGTAATGCAAAACTGCCTTACACAGAAAAGTTCATTCAGAATTTAAGGAAAACCTATTTTGCACTTTTTTTACTATGGTTTTAAGAGTGATTTTTATGGAAATCCATTTTTGCTTAGTCAGCCCATACAAGCTGTAGTAACTATAAAGCTGAACATACACACTTTGGAGTAATTTTATCTCACAAACAGCTTTTTCTTTAACCACTTTGCCGCTGCTCACTAGAGCTCTACTGCGGCAAAGTGGTTCGTTATCGTCTGGCGACGTAGACCTATGTCGCCAGACACTCCCCCTTCTTGGCGGCGCACGCGCGCTGCCGGAGGCTCGTTCCCGCTGTATTCAGTCACAGCGGGAGTCGGGCCAGGGGAGGAGATCACCGCTGCTCTTCCCCGATCGTCGGGGAATCGAGTCTGGAGATCCGCCCCTTGTGTAAACAAAGCGGGCGGATCTCCTAAGTGACAGGCAGGGTCAGATTGCAGGGTTCAGCATAGCTGAACCTGCGATCTGTCCTTGTGTCACATAGTCACCTCCCCCCACACATGTCAGTAAGCACCAGGCATACATTAACCCCTCCCTCTCCAATAAAATTAACCCCTTCCCTGCCATTGTCATTTTTACAGTAACAGTGCATATTTATAGCACTGATTACTGTAGTAATGTCACTGGTAACCCCAAAAGTGTCAAAAATGTCAGTCAAGGGTCCGATCTGTCCGCTGCAATGTTGCAGTCCCGAAAAAAAATCGCAGATCGCCGCCATTACTCGTTAAAAAAAAAAACACCAAAAACGACAAATCTTTCCCTTAGTTAGTAAACGCAATAACTTTTGCGCAAACCAATCAAAATACGCTTATTGCGATTTTTTTTTACCATAAATATGTAGCAGAAAACAAATTGGCCTAAAATGATAAAAAATGTAGATTTTTACATTTTTTTTGGGGGGGGGGGATTTCATATAAAAAAATGTGAAAAATATTGTTATTTTTTCAAAATTGTCGCTCTTTTTTTGGTTTATAGCGCAAAAAGTAAAAATCACACAGGTGATCAAATACCACCAAAAGAAAGCTATGTTTGTGGAAAAAAAAGGACATAAATTTCGTTTGGGTACGGCATTGCATGACCGCGCAATTGTCAGTTAAATTCGTACAGTGCCGAATGGCAAAAAGTGGCCCAGACGTAAGACAGCAAAATCCTCCGGTGGTAAAGTGGTTAATACTGAAAATATTTTATGCAACAGAGATGAACATTGGTTCCAAGCAACATTTATTTACACCTGTTTCTTTAAAAGATATTTACTGCAATGCAAATACTGAAAAAACATTGTAGCCTACCGGTTCATAGGTGTGGTGGTTGAATTTGTTTTTTTTCTTAGGCTCGGAATATTTTCAGAAAATACAGAAAACACCTGAAAAATGAAACCACATCATTCACTTTTGTTTGCCTTGCTTTAATATAGGATTAACCCTGATGGGTTCCTGGTTTCCATTTTTAGTTATTTACGTTTGATGAGAGTAAAAATATGTTGATCTTAATTGAAGCTTAAAGTAACTTTGATTCGTATTTTATTTTTATATGTAATATTGTTATTTTTATGAATGAATCATCTGTTATGTTGATAGTGTCAGCCCGTTAAAATGGACGGTGGGGTTTCCTGCTGAACTATTTAATGCTTCGACAGCTAGATGTAAATAATCTTTACTATTAAGCACTTTATGCAAAATGTATTAGAGCCCATTCACATTAGTGCGACTTGTCAGGCGACTTGTCAGCCTGACAAGTCGCGGTATGTCGCGGTCCATTGAGTAGTACAGGACCCGTTCTAATTGGAGCGACACAAGTCACTCCTACTTAGAAAAAGGGTCCTGTACTACTTTGGGGCGACCTCGGAGCGACTTGCATAGACTTCCATTATGTGAAGTCTCTGCAAGTCGCGCCGAAGTTGCGGTGCACAGCGGTGCACGCGACTTCACAGGTCGCCCCCCGAAGTCGTGTCGCCTCAATGTGAATGGGCTCTTAAGGTATCTTCTTCGATGCGTGTTTATATGTGCATGCTTGTATATTGTCACAACAAGTCTTTTGGTCAAGCAAGAGAATAAAGAGATGTAACTTTACTGGGGTTCTAATAAATATAGCAGGACCAGGCAAGGTCTAAAAGTTGTGACCCTTGAAGTAAATCCTGCTCACCTGTAGTAGTAAAGTTTCTGTTATCTACATACAAAATCTGTTGGCAAGCTTAGAAATGCAGTGTCTTCTGAACTAAAATCACAAACAATGTTATCTTTCTATCAAGCTATGTTCTATAAACTATGAGTAGTGTTGAGCGAACACGGACTGTATTATTCGTGTTCGTACCGAATAATTGGATTTTTTGTACCCGAACACGGACACGGACACTTTACTGTATGTTCGGGTAAAAATCCGTGTTCGGTCGTTTTATTTCCGGGTTTTGCATGCTTTGGCGCTCTTTTCATGGCGGGCTTTCAACAGCCAATCAACAATCGTTTAACTGGTGTGCCTTAAGCCATCCCAGCCATGCCTGCAAATGTCTCAGTAGCTGTGATTGGCCGTCTGAAGCATGTGACCAAGTCTTTATAAGTTCGAGGCAGCCGCAGCGGCGTCATTATGCTGCTTAGATTCAGGGACAGAGCACACATCAACGTGCTGGCTGCTGATTAGGGAAAGATAGGCAGGAAAAAACCATTTGTGTCCGGATAGAATTGAGGGACAGGTCGGAGTGTTTAGGCAGGGCGAGTTGTAGGCATTTTAGGGATAGAGTCTGCTGAATTATAGGGTCAGTGTCTTCTACAAACTACAATCGATATTGCTGTGTGGGGGGTGGGGTCTGCACTCAATCCTGATCTACGATCTCTTCTCAATCCTGTTAGGGACAGAGTCTGCTGAATTTTAGGGAAACTGTGTTCTACAAACTACAATCGATATTGCTGTGTGGTGTGGGATTGGAGATAGGCAGGTGTCAGTGATCCACATCCATTTTTCTGTGTGTGAGCTGCAGTGAACACAATCTTTTTGGGCTGCAGTGAACACAATCTTTTTGGGCTGCAGTGAACACAATCTTTTTGGGCTGCAGTGAACACAATCTTTTTGGGCTGCAGTGAACACAATCTTTTTGGGCTGCAGTGAACACAATCTTTTTGGGGTGCAGTGAACAAAATCTTTTTGGGGTGCAGTGAACACAATCCTTTTTGGTGTGCAGTGAACACAATCTTTGTGGGGTGCAGTGAACAAAATCCTTTGTGGGGTGCAGTGAACACAATCTTTTTGGGGTGCAGTGAACAAAATCCTTTTTGGGGTGCAGTGAACAACATCCTTTTTGGGGTGCAGTGAACACAATCTTTTTGGGGTGCAGTGAACAAAATCCTTTGTGGGGTGCAGTGAACACAATCTTTTTGGGGTGCAGTGAACACAATCTTTTTGGGGTGGAGTGAACAACATCCTTTTTGGGGTGCAGTGAACAAAATCCTTTTTGGGGTGCAGTGAACAAAATCATTTTTGGGGTGCAGTGAACACAATCTTTTTGGGGTGCAGTGAACACAATCTTTGTGGGGTGCAGTGAACACAATCTTTTTGGGGTGGAGTGAACAACATCCTTTTTGGGGTGCAGTGAACAACATCCTTTTTGGGGTGCAGTGAACACAATCTTTTTGGGGTGCAGTGAACACAATCTTTGTGGGGTACAGTGAACAGAATCTTTGTGGGGTGCAGTGAACACAATCTTTGGGGGGTACAGTGAACACAATCTTTGTGAGGTGCAGTGAACACAATCTTTGTGGGGTGCAGTGAACACAATCATTGTGGGGTGCAGTGAACTCAATCTTTGTGGGGTACAGTGAACACAATCTCATACTTCTGAAGGTTTGAGGGTGCTGCCTGTTCCATACTCCCCCTACTCCTCATCTAGCCTTTTAGGGGTACAAACAATAGTAATTGGGGCCTAGTGTGGTTGTGTACGTGTGATATACATACACTTTTTTGGGATCATATTTTCTATTCCGCTATTTAATCAAAAACCTTTGGGGATCAGTTAAATTGGGGGATAGTCTGTGTTGGTACGTGTGAGAGAGATCCACCTTTCCAAGTTGTTGGGGTTCATCTCATACTTCTGAAGGTTTGAGGGTGCTGCCTGTTCCATACTCCCCCTACTCCTAGCCTTTTAGGGGTACAAACAATAGTAATTGGGGCCTAGTGTGGTTGTGTACGTGTGATATACATACACTTTTTTGGGATCATATTTTCTATTCCGCTATTTAATCAAAAACCTTTGGGGATCAGTTAAATTGGGGGATAGTCTGTGTTGGTACGTGTGAGAGAGATCCACCTTTCCAAGTTGTTGGGGTTCATCTCATACTTCTGAAGGTTTGAGGGTGCTGCCTGTTCCATACTCCCCCTACTCCTAGCCTTTAAGGGGTACAAACAATAGTAATTGGGGCCTAGTGTGGTTGTGTACGTGTGATATACATACACTTTTTTGGGATCATATTTTCTATTCCGCTATTTAATCAAAAACCTTTGGGGATCAGTTAAATTGGGGGATAGTCTGTGTTGGTACGTGTGAGAGAGATCCACCTTTCCAAGTTGTTGGGGTTCATCTCATACTTCTGAAGGTTTGAGGGTGCTGCCTGTTCCATACTCCCCCTACTCCTAGCCTTTTAGGGGTACAAACAATAGTAATTGGGGCCTAGTGTGGTTGTGTACGTGTGATATACATACACTTTTTTGGGATCATATTTTCTATTCCGCTATTTAATCAAAAACCTTTGGGGATCAGTTAAATTGGGGGATAGTCTGTGTTGGTACGTGTGAGAGAGATCCACCTTTCCAAGTTGTTGGGGTTCATCTCATACTTCTGAAGGTTTGAGGGTGCTGCCTGTTCCATACTCCCCCTACTCCTAGCCTTTTAGGGGTACAAACAATAGTAATTGGGGCCTAGTGTGGTTGTGTACGTGTGATATACATACACTTTTTTGGGATCATATTTTCTATTCCGCTATTTAATCAAAAACCTTTGGGGATCAGTTAAATTGGGGGATAGTCTGTGTTGGTACGTGTGAGAGAGATCCACCTTTCCAAGTTGTTGGGGTTCATCTCATACTTCTGAAGGTTTGAGGGTGCTGCCTGTTCCATACTCCCCCTACTCCTAGCCTTTTAGGGGTACAAACAATAGTAATTGGGGCCTAGTGTGGTTGTGTACGTGTGATATACATACACTTTTTTGGGATCATATTTTCTATTCCGCTATTTAATCAAAAACCTTTGGGGATCAGTTAAATTGGGGGATAGTCTGTGTTGGTACGTGTGAGAGAGATCCACCTTTCCAAGTTGTTGGGGTTCATCTCATACTTCTGAAGGTTTGAGGGTGCTGCCTGTTCCATACTCCCCCTACTCCTAGCCTTTTAGGGGTACAAACAATAGTAACTGGGGCCTAGTGTGGTTGTGTACGTGTGATATACATACACTTTTTTTGGATCATATTTTCTATTCCGCTATTTAATCAAAAACCTTTGGGGATCAGTTAAATTGGGGGATAGTCTGTGTCGGTACGTGTGAGAGAGATCCACCTTTCCAAGTTGTTGGGGTTCATCTCATACTTCTGAAGGTTTGAGGGTGCTGCCTGTTCCATACCCCCCCTACTCCTCATCTAGCCTTTTAGGGGTACAAACAATAGTAATTGGGGCCTAGTGTGGTTGTGTACGTGCGAGATACATACACTTTTTTTGATCATATTTCCTATTCCGCTATTCAATAAAAACCTTTGAGGATCAATTGAATTGCGGGATAGTCTGTGTCGGTACGTGTGAGAGAGATCCACCTTTCCAAGTTGTTGGGGTTCATCTCATACTTCTGAAGGTTTGAGGGTGCTGCCTGTTCCATACTCCCCCTACTCCTCATCTAGCCTTTTAGGGGTACAAACAATAGTAATTGGGGCCCAGTGTGGTTGTGTACGTGTGATATACATACACTTTTTTTGGATCATATTTTCTATTCCGCTATTTAATTTAACTGGGCCTCCATGCGAGACCTGTGTGCCTTGTTGCGCTGTTTTGAGTACTCCACCAACATGGCCAGTGGCAATGACGCCGTTCTCAGCTTAACTATCCCACTTCTATGCCTCCTTGAAAAAACAATTCGGGCGATGATGGAAGAGGATGTGGCACAGGATGAGGAGGAGGAGGAGGATGAAGAGGTAACATTTCCAAGGCTTTCAGGGCAGTCATTCGCAAGGGGCTCCGAGGGTGGGTTCCTGCACACGCAAACGCCAGGGACGCAATTGTCCAGCAGGGGCACAGTTCTGGAGGATGAGGAGGATGAGGAGGAGGAGGAGCTGGAGGAGGAGATGGAACCATGTTCACAGCAGGGTGGCACCCAGGCCAGCTCATGGCCATCACTGGTGCGTGGCTGGGGGGATACAGAGGACACGGACGATACACCTCCCACAGAGGACAGCCTTTCGTTGCCTCTGGGCAGCCTGGCACACATGAGCGATTACATGCTGCAGTGTCTCCACAACGACCGCCGAGTTGCCCACATTCTAACTTGTGCTGATTACTGGGTGGCCACGCTGCTGGATCCCCGTTACAAGGACAACGTACCGTCCTTAATTCACTCACTGGAGCGCGATCGCAAGATGCGCGAGTACAAGCGCACGCTGGTAGACGCCATGCTGCTGGCATTCCCATCTGACAGCGGGGCCACAGTGGAAGCACAAGGCAGAGGAGGAGGAGGAGGAGGTCGCCAACGCAACCAGGGCACCGCCAGCACCTCAGAAGGCAGGGTTAGCATGGCTGAAATGTGGAAAAGCTTTGTCAGCACGCCACAACAAACAGCAGCACCAGCAGCTCAGATGGAACGTCTTAGCAGGAGGCAGCATTTTACCAACATGGTGGAGCAGTATGTGTGCACACGCCTACATGTAGTGAATGACGGGTCTGCCCCCTTCAACTTCTGGGTCTCCAAATTGGGCACATGGCTTGAGCTTGCCCTTTACGCCTTGGAGGTGCTGGCGTGCCCTGCAGCCAGTGTATTATCTGAACGGGTATTTAGCACGGCTGGGGGCGTTATAACAGACAAGCGCAGCCGCCTGTCCAGAGACAATGTGGACAAGCTCACGTTCATTAAAATCAACCAGGCATGGATCCCACGGGACTTTTCCGTACCTTATGCAGAATAGCAATGGATACCGACCTTACCCACCCATTGTTCCATTTTTGCTCTTTCTCACTCTTTTGGGGTGTACCCTCATTTAAAATTTTTGAAAAGAAGCAGTGTTGGCTACCTCGTCCTCCTCCTCAGGGCCAGATTAATGTAGGGGCTATTGGAGCTGCAGCTCCAGGCCCCTACCTTTTATATAGGCCCCGGGTTGGCCATATTCACTGTTACCGCTCTTCTGTCACTTGTAAACACAGAAGTCTGGCTTCTATGCTCGCTTCCCCAGGCAGCACCCTCAGAACCTCCCCACACAGCGTGAAGGCCGGACAAGGAGGGACAGTTGGCGATGCATGGATGTGTTTATGGGCTTCAGAGACAGCATCCCATGTTGAATTAGGCATGCATGGCTGCACCCTTCCTCCTCTGGGTGCATGGCAAGGCACGGCCCTTAAGGCCCTTCAAAATCCTCAGCACCAAGCCCATGATGCTGTTAATCCGGCCCTGGTCCTCCTCCACCGCCGCTTCCACCTACACCGCCCATAGGTGTGCGCAGCCTATTGCATTAAGGTGTGCACCCCAAAGTTGAAATACACATGCATGTGTTTGCCAGCAGGGAGAGTAATGTATCGGGGCCATGTACCTGTAGGCAAGGAGAAATAGAGCAGAGCAGGTCCCAGGGAGATCTTTCCCATCTCCTCACTGGCAATGCTATGTGCCCTAGGTGATTAGGGTGTGCCCAGGCACACCCAGCACACCCTGTGCGCACGCCTATGTCACCGCCACATCCACCACCACCTCAACCTCCCTCCTACTCCATATGGGCCTCGTCCTTCAGAGATGAAGAAGAACATTGTTTTATTTTTCTGTTTTTTTTTTGTTGTTTTAAGTTATTTCCCTATCCACATTTGTTTGCAGAGCACTTGCCATGCTCTTAATTACGTTTTGCTGCCATTTGCAGCACTCTAGCCCTTTCCTTTGGTGTTTTAGAGCCATTTTAGTGCCTTAAAGTTCGGGTCCCCATTGACTTCAATGGGGTTCGGTGTCCGGGAAAAGTTCGGTAAAAGTCCGGGACACGGACCCGGACTTTTTTTTAAAGTTCGGCCGAACCCGTCGAACACGGACATCTAGGTGTTCGCTCAACCCTAACTATGAGTTAAAGAGAAGAAAATATGTCTGTAGCCCAAATTAGATTAGCCTAACATTAAAACCACAGATTTCTCCATAGTAGGGATGAGCTCTGAGTTAGGTCAAGGTTGGGTTTAGACATGCACAATTTGTTTTGGTCTGAATATAAATTCAAATAAATATTTGGTTTTTCTGAGATTTGGATATATCCTACTCTCCAAATGAAATAGTAACAAAATGTAAACAAAAGAATGCCGGTAATGAAAAATTCGGGAAAAAAACAACGTGCCCCCCAATCCATTCCAGCCCTTCAGGGCTGGTATGGATTTTAAGAGGACACCCATGCCAAAATGTAAAAAAAAATAAAATGGAGTGGTATCCCCCCAATCCAAACTAGACCCGCATCTGAGAAGGCAGCCCAGCATGAATGAGTGAGCCCCCCCTCCTGAATTATATCAGGCCACATGCCCTCAACATGAGGGGGTGCTTTAGGGCAGAACATTGTCCCCATGTTGATGGAGACAAGGGCCTTTTCTCCACAACCCTGGCTGGTGGTTGTGGTGGTCTGCAGACGGGGGGGGGGGGGCTTATTGGAATCTGGAAGCCCCCTGTAAAAAGGGAACCCCCCGAAACCCAGCCCCACCTATATAAATGAATATGAGGCACATTGTACCCCTATCCACTCACCAAAAAAGTGTAAAAAGTAAATTAAGACCCAACACAAGCTTTTGAGAAGTCCTGTATTAAAAAAAATAAAAATAAAGTCCCCCGGTGTAGATCCATTGTTAATCACGACGCACACCGGACCCGAAAAAAAGGACAAAAAAACCTCTAGTCTCGTCGAAGGCTCCCACTGCAGACATTACCGGGTGGCCCCTCTTCTTGTGATGTCATCAGTGACTCCGCCCCTTAGTTATTTAGGAAATGTCAGACAGCAGAGCAGGCACATGGTGGGAGCCTTTGACGAGACTTGAGGTTTTTTTTTTTTTTCAGGCCCATCGGTATGGCAGGGTGTCATAATTGATGATGGATCTACATTGGGGGACCTGTTATTTTAATTTTTGATTTTTTTTTTAAATAAAGGACTTGTCAAAACTCATGTTGTGTCTTTACTTACTTTTTACATTTTTTGTTGAATGAGTAGGGGTTCTATATCCCCAATACACATTCACATTGGGGGGCTGGGATCTGGGGGTTCCCTTGTTAAAGGGGGCTTCCATATTCTGATAAGCCTGGTACCCACAAACCCTCACAACCACCAGCCAACATGAGGACAAGATGCTTTGGGGTGGGGCTCCACAAAACACCCCCCATGTTGACGGGATGTGGCTTGGTATGGCTAGGCTTGTTCGTCCCCCCCTTTCCTGGCCTTCTGGGCTGCATGCTCAGATTAGAGTCTGGTAAGGATTTTGGAGGGAACCCATGTCATTTTTTTATTTTATTTTGGCAAAGCGTTCCCTTTCAAATCCATACCATACCTGAAGGGCCTGTTATGGATTAGGGGGCACACTTCTTTTGTTTACATTTTAGCTGCCCATGGGGATGATGAGTCATCAGTTGTTATGGATGCTGCGGCTGGCTTCCCTGCGGCAGGCTGGCCCTCCTGCGTTTACTGACGTAGCTTTATGTCTGTCGCGCGCTTGGTGTTGGGGGAATAGCAGTGATGCTGATACATGGGATCGGTGACCGCGATTGCCGCCGGGCACCCGCGATCGCTCCCTGCTGAGAGAAGGATGGTCAGCTGTTGTAAACACAGCTGACCATTCTTCTCTCTGAAATGATCACAGAGCGCCTGTGATCCTTCTATATAGGATCACAGATCTCTATGGTCATTTCACAAGCCCCTCCCCCCCACAGCTAGTAAACACTCCCCTAGGCTCAAATATAACCCTTTGAACACCCACTAGGTTAACCCTGCCAATGTCATTATTGCAGTAACAGTGCATATTTTTAGCACTGATTATTGTAGTAATGTCACTGGTCCCCCCAAAGGTGTCAAAAATGTAAGTTAGGGGTCCGATCTGTCTGCCGCAATATCGCAATCCTGCTAAAAATCGTAGATCGCCACCATTACTAGTAAAAAATAAATAAATAAAAATGACATAAATATTTCCCCTAGTTTGTAGATGCTATAACTTTTGCACAAACCAATCAAAATACGCTTATTGCGATTTTCGTTTACCAAAAATGTGTAGCAGAATACAAATTGGCCTAAAAGGATGAAAATGGCCTGGTCATTAAGGGGGCAAATCCTTACGGTCCAGAAGTGGTTAACGAGCTATTCTTCTCACAGAATTCAAATCGGTTGATCATTTTTTTGACAGATCCAAAATCTAATCATTCCCAAAATGTGGAATTCTTTAACAAATGAATAAACAAAATGAAATTTAACAAAACAAAACTAAACAAATTCTGAAACGATTCAAAGAAACAAAATTAGTAACATAACAAGTCTATCTGAAACTAAATCTATTCCGTTCTGCACATGTCTAGTTGGCTTAAATCCCGATTCACACTAGGGCGACCTGTGAGGCGACCTGGTCGCCTCACAGGTCGCCGCAGGTCTCCTCCCATAGGGAAGCTGCGGACCCGTTCTAATAGGAGCGACACAAGTCGCTCCGACTTAGAAAAAGGGTCCGGAGCTTCTTTGGGGCGACCAGGAGGCGACCGCCATAGACTTCAATGTTATGAAGTCCGTGGCGGCCTCTCCGAGGTTGCGGCGCGCTGCTCGCACCGCGACCTCGGAGGTCGCAGTGCGAAGTAGCGTCGCCGTATGTGAACGGGGCCTTAAGGTGAACCCAACCTATTTGTAAATAGAGGACTAATGCAGTTATTGGTCCCCAAAGCAACCAGCTACCATTATTGCACTTCCTGGCTTTTGAACTCACAAGGTTTAGAATGACCAATAATAGGGTGTGTTATGTGTAAGCCCCTCACTTTAAAAAAGGAGGGTTCCCAGCAGTCATGTTGACAATATGCTTAGCTATGATAGGTAATTCTGATAATAAAGTGCATAGGGGAAGATCAGTGAAGGATTTGTAGACACTATTTTTTTTTTTTTAATTTATTTGATGTACACCCTTCACTGAATGTCTTTTAGGTAGAGAAATACTGTGTGTTTTTTGGGGTAGGGATAGGAAAGCTCTTTACATTTGAATGCTGCTAATGTGTGTCCTGTAGCAGTGCTGTATAGCCTGAATGCATGTTTTAATGCATGTTATTTTTTTTGCTGGCTGCAATTTATTTTTTTACAGCCTGTCAATATGAAATGCACTGATAATTTGCTTCATATGGACCATAGGTCCATAAAGACATGGATGAGCACATTTTGGGTGGGGGAACTGGACTGGCCTGTACAGAGTCCTGATAGAATACCTTTGGGATGAACTAGAGTGGAGACTGTGAGCCAGAAATGATCAAATATTCCCATAGGCACACTCTTAAACATTGTGGACGGCCTTCTCAGAAGAGTTGAAGCTATAATAACTGCAAAGGGTGGGCCAACCTAATACTGAACCCTATGGACTAAGACTGGGATTCCATTAAATTTCATGCACGTTTAAATGCAGGTGTCCTAATACTTTTGACAATATAGTATATATAGTCTTTAATTACCATATTAGTAATATGAATATATATTTAAATATACTGTATATATATATATATATTACTAACATGGTGATTAAAATAGGTAGCATGACTTAAAACAGGATACAAAATTATATAACTATTTTATAAGCTGTGCACAAAACACTAAGTTATTCAGTAGCTTCCTAAACTTAGGACTTACGCAATGAGCTGCATAAAACAGATAAAATATTTTTTGTTCTTTCCTTTTCCAAAAAAAAAAAATCCCCTGATGCCAAAGCATTGAATTTTAAAGCAAAGGCAGCTGGTACATTCTCATTGAACTTTACATCTTTGTCAGGCAAGAGGATAATGTCTGTTTTGGCAATCAGACAATATTTACGAGCTTTGATCTACTAGGTCTCCCTACAAACACCTCAACAAATATAGTTGGAAAAACACCCTTTTGTATTGGCATTCACATCGGTCCTCTTTAGATCAGGAGTTGCATTTGGTTTAAATCAAACATCTTTATTTTTGATGGTGAGCCAAAGCAAGATCGCTCCATAGGTCTAAACATCTTTGGCAGCAGGAAAAAACTGCCTTTCTCTTAACCACTTGCTTACTGTGCACTAATACCCCCTTCCTGACTTTCAGAGCTGTCACACTTTGAATGATAATTGCGCAGTCATGCCACACTGTACCCATATGAATTTTTTTTTTTTACATAAATAGTGCTTTTTTTGGTGGTTTTAAGTCACCACTGGGGTTTTTTTTTGCTAAAAAAACAAAAAAAAAGCCTGAAAATTTTGAAGAAAAATTTTTATAGTTTGTTAAAAATTTTTTGGAAACAGGTCATTTTCCTCCTTCACAAATTTGCACTTATGAGGCTGCACTGATGGGCCCTGATAGGTTGCACTGATGGGCACTGATGGGGCAGGTCTTATGGGCACTGATAGGTGGCACTGATGGGCACTGATGAGGCAGCCCTAGTGGGAACTGATCAGGAGGCACTGATGAGGCAGGACCGATGGGCACTGATAGGTGGCACTGATGGGTACTGCTAGGTGGCACTGATGGGCACTGATGAGGCATCACTGGTGGGCACTGAGAGGTGGCACTGATGGGTACTGCTAGGTGGCACTGATGGGCACTGATAGGCACTGGTAGGTGGCACTAATAGGCAGCACTGATAAGTGACACTGATGATAAGGCACTGATAGGCACTCATTGGCAGCACTGATGGGCACTGATAGGTGGCAATGGTGAGCACTGATTAGCAGTACTGATGGGCACTGATAGATGGTACTGGTGGGCACTGAATAACAGCACTGGTGGGCACTGATTAGCGGCACTGGTGAGCAGAGCACTGAGGGGACCAATATCCCTGCAAAAGAAGCGGGTAACAGCTTTCTTTTTTTTTCCTCACACTCTCAATGTGTGGATGAAAAAAGCCGATAATCAGCTTCTGTTTACTTCTGTGATCAGCTGTCACTGGCTGTCAGCTGATCACGTGGTAAAGGGCCCGCTGTACACCAGTTTGTGATTAGCCGAGTACCAAGGACTCTGCATACATAGAGCATGCTGCCTGCACACTGTAGGGGGCACGCAGGCAGCGCAAGAATGGGGGGATGTCCATTGATGCCCTCCCAACATTTTAAGCCTGAGCTGTAGCTGTCTTTCGACTATGGCACGGGTCAAAGTGGTTAATTCAAGTGATACGATAGCTTCAATGTATTTTGGTTACAGCCTTTCTGTCCATGCCCACCATGTTTCCCTAAAGGATAAGTTCACCTGTCTAAACATGTTATATGTTACACCCATATTTATGGTGTAACATGTTCAACATGTGAAAAGATAATTGTGTGAGCCTCCTGTGCTACCAACGTGTGATGAAACCAACTAAATAATCCTAAATAACTGTGCTTAAACTGAAAAATGAATAAAATTGAATACAATTGTGATATCACAGGTGCTGCTAAAACACCAATTTGTGGTCTCACATATAATGGGTGTGACAACCATGTACTTCAATACTATGTTTTAAATGCTGTTATAATAACGCAATAACCAATAATATCTACATTTAAAACATACCTAATGTGAATAGTCAGGATTTATGATGTTCATAAATAAAAATAAAGTTCATAAATCAGTCTTTCCAGAAAATATCCATCGCTTATGCAGTGCTTGAAATTATCTGTGACTTTTGTATCCCACACCATTGTGAATCAAAAAATAATTATTATAAATTCAAACACCACATGCTCTCTCCAGGCTCCCCGAACTCTCACCTCCAGTTGAAATATTTAGGCATAATAAGTTCAAATAGATTTTCTAGTTCTAGAGGCAACCTTCCACATCCACATCCTACTGTTATGAAATAGGTACCAAAGAAAAAAGAGGAACACATACCACCTCCTATTGGAGATAAAGGACTTTAGAGGATGTGGGGTTGTTGCTTGAGATTAGCACACAAAATAACATATGAAAAAATTGGTAATTTTATTTTACAGATGTTTTAAAAAAATATATTAAATGATAAAATCATGTATACAGAGATACAGTAGAATGTCTCATAGCGTATAAAATAGGTATATTTATGACAAACTACTGAGGGAAGTGAAGGTCCAACGCATTTCGCAGAACATACTGTTATTCCCACTCCGCTTCCTCAGGGACCCTCAATGTTAGTACAATTGTCACCAGAGCTTGAAAAGAAAAAAAAAGGAATTTTCAATAATACATAGAATAATATCATAGGTCAAAAAATATGTCTTGATCTGAGAACATCTGTGCTCACCAACTTCACCAAGGAAAGAAGGACCACACTAAGCCATCCAGGCACATGAGGTATGTACCAGGGTCATTAAATGACCATACAACCACCTGGAGATGTTGGGGTGAGTCTGATGGACACTGGACCATGCCTGCATAGCCCGAATAGTTTTTCACAGTGTCCAAACACTGAAAAAGAGCGGAGGCAATAGAACCACTTAAGTATGTGTAGGGGTTCCTAATTTCAATGGATAACAGAATATTGTAAAAAAAAAAAAGAGGGGGGTTTCCATAAACCCCAAGAAAACCATATGAGAAAAAAAACCCATACAAACCTAACACATTCCAATGTGACAGCCTCACTGCATCCAGGGAGGTACTCATAGGTCCACTGCACCCATAGGTAGATGTCTCCCCCTTTCCCCCTTTCTCCATACATACAGTACCCCCCCATTACATACTCGACACAGGCAGCAAACAGCCATCTCCAATGAGATGCATACACCCACTGGTCCCATTCCCCAAACATATAGCAATAACAAGTGATGTAAAATACAGGAACCCCCATATAGGACTATCATAGATAGAAAGCCATTAGGTGCAGCCATATATAGATCAGATGTAACCTGTATCAAAGTAATAATTATATCTTCTTGGTGTGCATCCGTCCAGTGCTGTGGAGTATCCGCATCAAGGGAGCTGAGTCCAGCATCCGATTCCACCAGCTTGCTTAAATAGCACGGTCCCACCGGTTATGACAAGGCCCTAACCCAGCCCAATGTGTCACATCCAGTGCAGGCGCCCAGTTGAAAGCACATGCGCGTAGTCCAGAGTGACTCACAGACACAAGAATGCTGCAAAACTGCCCAAAACCATGCCATGCACAGCGCTACTCCCAACCAATCACTACCCAATCCTGGCTGGGCGCCTAAATGTCAATCACAAAAACTGCGGCCATCGCGTCCCTGCATTGTACATACCAGCAACCAGGGGCAAAGTAGAAAGTCATCATGACTACAATACATTATATATATAAAAGATAAATCAACATATACCACATTCCCTATACTCATATTACATAGGCAAACGTTGTAAACCTGTAGTGTGTAGCAGAAGGAAGGAGAAACAATTCATATCATCACAATAGCAATACCCTCAAAAGATAGGCACACTTATAAGGCATTGTTATTATAGAAATGGCTTGAACGACATCGCTGTATTTAACCCTGGCGGAGAAGTCACTTTTAGGTTATAAATCCACTTAGCCTCCTGTTTTAATTTTTGATTATCAAAGTCCCCCCTCTAGGGTTTTGGGGAATTCTCTCAAGGACAAAAAGGGAAATAATTTTAGGGTCATAACTTTGACTTAGGCCTACATGTTTACCGATGGGAGTGTACAAAAGCCCCACATTGACATAGTAGTGGTGATCCTGTATGCGTAACCCAAAGATCCTTTTGGTTTTGCCAATATAAAATGCTCCACAAGCACAATGGCAATGTAGACTACTCCCTCCGTCTGACAGTCTGCAAAGGACTTTGATTTCAAAATTCCCCCTCTAGGGAGTAAGAGAGTGCCTCCTTGTCTAACCCATGGACACTGATCACATCTTCCACATCGGTAGGTACCTATTCCCCCCACAGCTCATGAATAATGGCTATGGGCCAGACTGTCTCTCACAGATGTACGGTATAACATCTCCGGATGGCTATGTACATATTTGGAGATGATAATACCCTCTGTGAGTAAATGCCAATTGTGAGCTAGTATACCTCTAACCTGTTCATGATGAGCATAGAATCACTTTAATAGTGTCCATTTTCTAACGTGTTTGGGGTACAAAAATTAGTTGTTCTCTTTGTTTTGATTTGGCTTTTTTTAGGATCTTTCAGCTATAACCTCGAGCCAAAAGGCAATTTTGTATGGCCTTTGCCTCCAATTTAAAGTCCTCCCCCCTGGCAAAGTTCCCCTGCAGCCTAATGTATTGGCTGTAGGGGATACTGCAAATCAGGGGGCGAGGATGAGCACTGGTAGAGTGTAGTATTGTATTCCCTGCAGTTTCTTTGCAGTATACGGTGGTATACAAGGTTCCATCTGAATTAAAAATGTTAATGTCCAAAAAGGGGATACTCTGTGTGTCAAATTGAATTGTAAATTTTAAAATAAATTGATTGTTGACTATAAAAGTCAGAAAATTGGCTAATACAGTTGGGGTCCTCGTCCAGACAACCAGCACGTTGTTGATGTAGTGACGCCACAAAAGACTGCCGTGGTGTCATCTGAGAACAGGGAAGTCTCCCAACCCCCCCAGCTGCAGGTTGACATAAGATGGGGCATAACATGCCCCCATCGCAACCCCCTGTACCTGGAGGCATGTAGTCCCATTGAAGACAAAAAAGTTGGATATAAGGATATGATCCAACAGTCTAATTACAAATTCTGCCAGTGGCCAACTTGATCGATGTTGTTCTCGAAGGAAAGTGGAAACAACTTCCACTCCTTTGTTATGGGGTATACTGGAATATAAGGCTTCAATGTCTATGGCTACCAATAATGCCCCTTCTGGGACGGTAAGGTCTTCAGCCACCTTTAAAAGTTCAAGTGTGTCTTTAGGTTAAGAGTAGAGTTGAGGGAACACCTGGATGTCCGGGTTCGGCGGGTCCGGCTGAACTTGAAAAAAAGTACAGGCTCGTGACCAGGACTTAACCCGAACTTTACCCCGATCCGAACCCTATTGAAGTCAATGTTGACCCGAACTTTTGAGTATTAAAATGGCTCTAAAACAAACATCGAAATGGCTAGGGGGCTGCAAATGGCAGCAAAATCGTCTTAAGAGCATGGCAAGTGCTCTGCAAACAAATGTGGATAGGGAAATAACTTAAAATAACATAAAAAACAGAAAAATTAAAAATAATAATTTTGAATAATGTAGAAGGAGGACGAGGCCCATATGGAGTAGGAGGTTGAGGTGGGGGTGGATATGGAGGTTTAGGTGGAAGCCGCGGCGGCGGTGGAGGAGGAGGATGGGGCCCATATGGAGCAGGTGGTTGAGGTGGCGGTGGATGTGGCAGTGTAGGTGGAAATGGCGGTGGAGGAGGACGAGGTAGCCAACACTGGTTTTTGTTTTTAATTTTATTTCTTTTTAAATTAGGGTACACCCCAAAAGAGTTAGAAAGATCAAATACAGCAATGGCTGGGTAAGGCCGGTATACATGTCTATTCTGCATAAGGTACGGACAAGTCCTGTGGGATCCATGCCTGGTTCATTTTAATGAATGTGAGCTTGTCCACATTGGCTCTGGACAGGTGGCTGCGCTTGTCTGTGATAACGCCCCCAGCCGTGCTAAATACACGTTCAGATAATACACTGGCTGCAAGGCAGGCCAGCACCTCCAAGGCATAAAGGGCAAGCTCATGCCATGTGCCCAATTTGGAGAGCCAGAAGTTGAAGGGGGCAGACCCGTCATTCAGTACATCTAGGTGTGTGCACACATACTGCTCCACCATGCTTGTGCTGGGTCGTGGTGCTGCTGGTGGAGCTCCTGTTACAAGGAGAGGGCGTGGTCGATCTGTGCCAGCTACACACACAAATGAAACACCTTTCTCAGCTGCGAGTAGGCGACAGAACCTTACAGCAGTATTTTGCAGGGCCTAATGCGCCTCTACAAATGTTGAGGCCAGAACAAGTACAGGCGATAGTAGATTGGGTTGCTGACAGTGCCTCCAGTTCCTTCACATTGTCTCCCACCCAGTCTTCTGCTGAAAGGTCAGAGTTGCCATCTGCAGCCGATGTCCATCAATCTTTCACCTCACCCCCTTGCAAATCAGCCAAGCAGTCTGATCCCCAAGTCATGCAGCAGTCTCTTCTTCTTTTTGATGACTCTGTTAGCATGGTTTCCCAGGGCCATCCACCTATCCCTGCCCCAAAAGTGGAAGAGATTGAGTGCACCAATGCCCAACCACTTATGTCTCAAGATGAGTACATGAGAGGACCATCGCAGCACGCCTCGGATGATGACGAAACACAGGTGCCAACTGCTGCGTAATTCCGAATTGTGGAGACCGACAAGGGTTGCAGGGGTGAAGACTGGGTGGAAGATGATGTGGAGGACGATGAGGTCCTCGACCCCACATGGAATGAACGTCATGCAGGTGACCTGAGTAGTTTGGAGGAAGAGGCGGTGGTCGCACAGAGCCACCAGCACAGCAGAAGAGGGAGCAGGGTGCAAAAGCGGAGCGGCCGTTGCTGCTCAATGCAGCAGGGGACCGAGCACACCAAAGCCAGCTCAAAGGAGTTCCCTAGCGTGGCAGTTCTTTAGACAATGTGATGATGACAGGACACGAGTGGTTTGCACGCTGTGGAATCAGAGCCTGAAGCGAGGCATAAACCTTCTCAACCTGAGCACAACCTGCATGACCAGGCATCTAAGTGCAAAGCATGAGCTGCAGTGGAGTAGACACCTCAAAAACCAAGAAAAGTCTCTGGCTCCTCCTGCTTCCTCTTCTGCTGCAGTCTCGGCCTCTTCATACACCTCTGTAGTGAGACCGGCACCTGCCACCCCGCAAACAGAGGATCTTCCAGCAACACCACCACCTGGGTCACCAACAACCATCTCCACAATGTCCCGTGGAAGCGTTCAGCTTTCTATCTCCCAAACACTGGAGCAGAAGAGGAAGTACCCCCCCTACCCACCCGCGATCCCTGGCCCTGAATGCCAGCATTTCAAAATTCCTGGCCTTTGAAATGCTGTCATTCCGTCTGGTGGAGACGCAGAGTTTTAAAAGCCTTTTGGCAGTGGCTGTCCCACAGTACGTCGTGCCCAGCCGCCACTACTTTTCCAGGCAAGCCATCCCTTCCCTGCACAACCAAGTGGGTGACAAAATCAGGTGTGCACTGCAAAACGCCATCTGTGGCAAGGTCCACCAAACTATGGATACGTGGACCAGTAAGCACGGTCAGGGACGTTATATCTCCCTAACAGCACACTGGGTAAATGCAGTGGTGGCTGGGCCTGAGGCAGATAGCAGTTTGGCGCATGTTCTTCCACCACTGAGGATTGCAGTGCGCTTCCTGTTTGCCTCCTGTTCCTAACTCCTCCTACTCTGCTTCCTCATCCTCTACTGCTTCCTCATCCGGTCAGCGTAACACCTTCACCACCAACTTCAGCACAGCCAGGGGTAAACAACAGCAGGCAGTTTTAAAACTTGCCTGTTTGGGGGAAAAAACACACACCACGCAGGAGTTGTGGAGGGGCATTGAACAGCAGATCGATAAGTGGTTGGCGCCAGTGAGCCTCAAGCCCGGCCTGGTGGTGTGCAATAATGGGCAAAATCTCGTAGCAGCTCTGGGCCTAGCCGGTTTGACACACATCCCTTGCCATGTTCTGAATTTGGTGGTGCAGAGGTTCCTTAGAAATTACCCCGATATGTCAGAGCTGCTGCACAAAGTGCGGGCCATCTGTGCGCACTTTTGGTGTTCTCACCCTGCTGCTGCTCGCCTGTCAGCGCTGCAGCGTAACTTCGGCCTTCCTGCTCACCGCCTCATATGTGACGTGCCCACAAGGTGGAATTCCCCCTTGCACATCCTGGCCAGACTGCGCGAGCAGCAGCAGGCCATAGTGGAGTTTCAGCTGCAGCACGCACGCATGAGTCGCTCTGCGGAACAGCACCACTTCACCACCAATAACTGGGCCTCCATGCAAGACCTGTGTGCCTTGTTCCACTGTAACATATGCAGACTAGGCCGCAATTTAATATTTTTCCCTAAATTGGTGTTTATTGAATAGCGGAATAGAACAACAGTATCCAAAGGGTGTATCTCACAGTAACATATGCAGACTAGGCTGCAATTTAATATTATTTCCCTAAATGGGTGTTTATTGAATAGCAGAATAGAACAACAGTATACAAAGGGTATATCTCACAGTAAAATATGCAGGCTAGGCCGTAATTTATTTTTTTTCCCCATAATGGGTTTTTATTGATAAGCGGAATACAACAACAGTATCCAATGGGTGTATCTCACTGTAATGTATGGATGAAAAACTTATATTTTTCCCTTTAATTGGTAATTTTTTAAGAGCAGATTTCAACAGCAGTGTCTAAACGCTATATGACAGTGTCACAGTAAAGTATGAATGAAAAACTGAAAAATATTTTTTTTCCCTAAATACTGAAAAATAATTATTTTCCCCTTTACATTGGTGCTTTTTGAAGAGCAGGTTAGAAAAGCAGTGTCTGTCTAAACAATGTATGTCAAAGTAAAATATGAAGGAAAAAAGTTTTTTTCTTTTTTAAATGCAGATTAAACAGACACATATGCACTGAGCTTGCATTTAATGGCCGCTACACACCGCACGCCGCCCACCTAACAGACTGATAAAAGTTTTTTTTTCTCCCTCCTCCTCCTCACTGGGCTCAGGTCAGGGCATAAAGATCGTTCACTGCACCCCCACACAATACAATCAATGTAGATCGCTGTCTGATTAAAGAATATTCTTCCTATTCTTTCCCTCAAAGCAATCTTCAGCCTGACCCTACAAATATCTCTCCCTCAGCAGCAGCATCAGGAACCTCTCCCAGGTATAGTTTGAGCAGAGTGACGCGTGAGCTATGTGACTCCAGCTTATATAGACTCTGGGTCACATGCTGCACTGGCCAATCACAGCCTTGCCATTAGTAGGCATGTATCACGTACCTGGAGATGAGCCTGACACTGTGAGGAAGGCCTCCCTTGCGCCTCCAACTCGGGACCCCTGATAGTGCAGACAGAGTAGCACGAGTGCCTGGAGGTTTGCTTGAAGCAGACGATGGCCACTGGTGAAGGTCGCCAGAGAAGTCAGATGAGCAGGGTGTTGAGCAGGCAGCAGGTGCTGGAAGCAGGGGTTCCTTGGTAACAGGAGGAGCCTCCTGGGCAGGATGGACGGATCTGGGAATGACAGAAGCGTGGTAAGACAAGCCGGGTCAGGAACCAATCGGGAACGTAGAAGCCAGTAGGAGCAGACAGGAAGAGAGGTCACGGGACAAGCCAAGGTCGGTGCAGGTGGAGAGCAGAGAATCGTCAGGACAAGCTGGGTCTGGAACTAGGAACAAGATGCAGGTAAACAGGTAACAGGTATCCAAGGCTGAAGACAAAGCAGCACTAGAGCAGTGTAATGGCTGGGTTTAAATAGTCCCTTTGGCGCCAATGTCTAACGCACGTTCGCGTACTCGCGAACGTGCATGCGCGGTTGCGCGAGTTCACGTATGCGCATTGCCCATTGTCAGGTTTCTGACAGGAACACGTCTTTGCACAGCAAACGTTCTCTTACATTTCCCCCTCCCAATGGGCAGCCTCCGGATGCCCAACCGGGCCAACCTCTCTGGGTGATTACGCTTGAAAGCCTGGATTAAGTCTTTTGCATGGATATTATCCACTGGCTCCCAGGAGTTCTCCTCAGGTCCATAACCCTTCCATTTAATCAAATATTGAATTTGATTACCCCTTCTTCTGCAATCAACAATGGCTTCAACCTCAAACTCCTCTTCACCGTTGACTACCACAGGTCCAGGGGGACCATTGTCCCTTTCAGGAAAGGGGTTCGGTAATGCAGGTTTTAACAGAGACACGTGGAAAACAGGGTGGATTTTGAAAGAATCAGGTAATACCAATTCATAAGAGATGTCATTGATTCTTCTTTTAATAGGAAAGGGACCAACAAATTTAGGCCCAAGTTTTCTTGAGGGACAGGTAAGTTTCAAATTGGTTGTGGCCAACCATACCTGATCACGAGGTTCCAATATCAGCTCTCCCTTTTTTTTCCTGTCAAATATTTTTTTATTATTTTCCTGAGCTTTAGCCATGGTTTCCTGAAGTAACTCAGTGTTGGATGCAAAAAAGTTTACTGTGTCCTGGACAGCAGGGACAGGGCATTCAGGTATTGTGGTGATCAGAAAGGAAGGGTGGTAACCATAATTGGCAAAAAATGGAGTCTGCTTGGTAGCCGAATGTTCAGAGTTGTTGTATGCGAACTCCGCTAGTGGCAATAGCGTCACCCAATCATCATGGGTAAAGGACGAGAAACAGCGTAGATACTGTTCCAGTGTCTGATTGGTCCTTTCTGTTTGACCATTGGTCTGTGGGTGGTACGCTGAAGAGAAGGACAGTTCAATATCCAATTTCTCACAAAGGGATTTCCAAAATCTGGAGGTGAACTGAACTCCACGGTCGGATACTATGTTGGCAGGAACTCCATGCAGTCTCACAATCTCTTTGATGAACAACTTAGCTGTATCCATGGCCGAGGGAGTGCCCTTCATGGGCATAAAATGCGCCATCTTGGATAGCCGGTCTACCACTACGAAGATGGTAGTGTAGCCTTCAGATGGCGGGAGTTTAACGATGAAGTCCATCGAAATCATTTTCCATGCTCTGTCAGGGACTGGTAAGGGTTTGAGCAAGCCCCAAGACTTGGACCTGGGGGTCTTGTTCCGGATACATGTAACACAAGTTTCAATATATTTTTTACAGTCCTTCTGCAGATCAGACCACCAAAAGGTACGTTGAAGCAACTCAGAGGTCTTATGGACTCCAAAATGACCTGCAAGGGAATGGTCAGAGACCCAGGACCGGGATCCGCAATGTTTCAGGTATGAATATTTTGTCATTATGCCACAAAAATCCATCCTTAACTTGTAAGGACACTCCGGGAAGTGGGAAAATATCTTCAGAGGCCTGTTTGAGCTGTAGCAGTAAGTCTTCTTGCAGTAACAGGAAGTTTCCAGATGACAGAATTGTATCTGGGACTGCAGATCTCTCAGCATCAGAAAACATACGGGACAATGCATCCGGTTTTGTGTTCTTTGATCCCAGCCTGTACGTGACATGAAAGGAAAATCTAGAGAAAAAGAGAGCCCACCTGGCCTGGCGAGGTTTCAAGCGTTTAGCTGCTCGCAAGTATTCTAGATTCTTGTGATCTGTGTACACTAGGATTGGATGGGCTGCCCCTTCTAAGAGGTATCTCCACTCTTCCAGGGCTGCCTTAATTGCCAAGAGCTCTCGATCACCGACGTCATAATTCCTCTCTGCCGGAGATAACTTGCGTGAAAAGAAGGCAACGGGGTGTAACAGAGCTTTGGCTCCTTGCCACTGCGACAATACTGCTCCTACAGCCGACTCAGATGCATCCACTTCTAGGACGTAAGGCAGGCCAGGATCTGGGTGTCGAAGGACCGGTGCAGAGGTGAAGAAAGCCTTTAAAATTTCAAATGCGGTCTGCGCCTCAGGAGTCCACAGGAACCGGGTAACTTGTCTGGTTAGCTGAGTGATGGGAGAGATAATTGCAGAGAAATTTTTGATAAACTTCCGATAAAAGTTTGAGAACCCTATACAACCGTTGCACCCCTTTTTTATCAGAGGGGACCGGCCAGTGTAAAATGGCAGAAACTTTTTGAGGATCAATTTTAATACCTTCTGTGGAGAGGATCAGACCCAGGAATTGGATACTCTGACGATTGAACTCACACTTCTGAGGTTTTGCGTATAAGCCATGCTGTCTGAGACGGGCCAGGACACTTCTTACGAGTTCATGATGGTCTTCTATGGTGGAGGAAAATATCAAAATATCATCAAGATAAACAATAACAAACAAGTCCAGAAAATCTCGGAAAATGTAATTAACAAAGTGCTGGAAGGTGGCTGGGGCATGGCAAAGCCCAAAGGGCATCACTAGGTACTCATAGTGCCCGAAACGGGTGCGAAATGCTGTTTTCCACTCATCACCTTCCCTGATTCGCATTAGATTATATGCCCCCCGTAAGTCCAACTTAGTAAAAATGGTAGCACAGCGGAGTCTCTGGAACAGTTCTGGCACTAATGGTAACAGGTAACGATTCTTGATCGTAATTTTATTTAGATCACGATAGTCCACACAGGGGCAGAGCGAGTGGTCCTTTTTTTCTACAAAGAAAATCCCAGCTCCTGCCGGGGATATGGAAGGGCGGATAAACCCCTTTCTCAGGCTATCATCAAGGTATTCCTTTAGTGCTGCAAGTTCAAGTTCAGTGAGGGGGAAAATGGTATTTCGGCTCCGGGAAGAAGCTTGATAGGGCAGTCGTATGGTCTGTGAGGGGGAAGAGTCTCTGCTCCTTTCCTGCTGAAGACATCTAAGAAATTGTGGTAGGTTGCAGGCACAGAAGAGCACGATTCGGTATCAGAGTCTATACACAGTAATGAAGACAGGGGGACTTGTGGTTGGAGGAAGCAGAGTTGTTGACAGTATGACGAATGGAATTTAATCTCTCCCGTTTTCCAATTAATGCAGGGATTGTGTGCCTGCAGCCATGGCATGCCCAGAATAATGGGAAATAGCGGTGAGGTGATAACATCTAGGCGTAGTAGCTCCTTGTGGTTACCCGGTATGGTAGCATGCAAGGGAAGAGTCTCTTGTGTGACAGGTCCAGATCTGATACAAGACCCATCAGCCAAATGAATAGTCAGTCCCTGTGATCTGGGCCTTAGCAGAACTTTTAGCTGAGTTGCAAATTTCAGGTCAATAAAACAGCTACAGGCTCCTGAATCAATAATGGCCGGTGCCTGGATAGCCCCTTCTGGAAGCTGTAATGAGATAAGGACAGGTGAGATGAACTGTGGGGGCACAACCCTTGGTTGGTAGAGGAAAGGGTTAGGCACTTACGGGTTTTTAGCTGGACAAGACCTCACATAGTGTCCATCTTCTCCACAGTACAGGCACAAGTTATTCAGTCGCCGGCGTTGACGTTCTTCTGGGGTGAGAGAAGGACGGAGTATGCCATGCTGCATTGGTTCAGAAGAGTCAGTAGCGAGAGGAACGGATGTTGAGGGTGCTGGACCAGAAGGTCTGAAGACTCGAGGCATCATCCATACGGGTCGGGACTGACCGGATGATCTTTCTGAACGACGTTCTCTTAGGCGTCTATCGATCTGGATCGCCAGGTGTATCAGGGCTTCCAGAGTATCTGGCACCCCTACACGGGCCAATTCGTCTTTCAGAGAGTCAGATAGTCCCATCCGAAATTGGTGGCGGAGGGCAGCATCATTCCAGTTAGTATCAGCACTCCACCTTCTAAAGTCAGTTACATAGTCCTCTGCTGCTCTGTGGCCCTGCTGAAGGGTGTAGAGAGCTGCCTCAGCAGTAGTGGTTTTCTGGGGGTCCTCATATAACTGGGCCATAGCTCCAAAGAACAAGGTTAAACTGGATAAGCAGGGATCCTTTTGTTCAAGCAAACGGTGGGCCCAGGACTGGGGTTCGCCTTGTAGAAGGGAAATGACGAAGCCTACTTTAGTGGCTTTGAGTGAAAAAGTCCGGGGTTGTAGCGCAAAATAAAGTTCACAGGCATTATGGAAGGACCTGAACTTGCTGCCATCACCAGAGAACTTTTCCGGGGTAGGTACACAAGGTTCTGGAGGCAAAAACATTACTGCAGGCGCAGCAGGAGATCCCCCCTGGGCGTTTGAAGAGGAGGCTGGCGGGCTAAGTGACTTGACCCATTCTTCAAGTCGGTTATAGCCTTCTTGTAAGTCTTTGACAGACCAGGTCAGTGCCGCCAGGTGATGACATAACTCGTCCATAGGAGAGGTTCCTCGGTCAGGCTCAGACATCTGGCTGCTTTGTACTATCACGTACCTGGAGATGAGCCTGACACTGTGAGGAAGGCCTCCCTTGCGCCTCCGACTTGGGACCCCTGATAGTGCAGATAGGGGACACCGGAGTGTAGAGTAGCACGAGTGCCTGGAGGTTTGCTTGAAGCGAACAATGGCCACTGGTGAAGGTCGCCAGAGAAGTCGGATGAGCAGGGTGTTGAGCAGGCAGAAGGTGCTGGAAGCAGGGATTCCTGGGTAACAGGAGGAGCCTCCTGGGCAGGATGGATGGATTTGAGAATGACAGAAGCGTGGTAAGACAAGCCGGGTCAGGAGCCAATCGGGAAAGTAGAAGCCAGTAGGAGCAGACAGGAAGAGAGGTCACAGGACAAGCCAAGTTCGGTGCAGGTGGAGAGCAAATAATCGTCAGGACAAGCCAGGTCTGGAACTAGCAACAAGATGCAGGTAAACAGGTAACAGGTATCCAAGGCTGAAGACAAAGCAGCACTAGAGCAGTGTAATGGCTGGATTTAAATAGTCCCTTTGGCACCAATGTCTAACGCACGTTCGCGTATTTGCGAACGTGCGTGCGCGGTTGCACGAGTTCACGCATGCGCATTGGCCATTGTCAGGTTTCTGACAGGAACACGTCTTTGCACAGCAAACGTTCCCTTACAGCATGGCTGTGATGGCTTCTAAGGGCACACTAGTTAAACGCTTGCTGATTGGCTGCCTTGCACCTGTTAAAACCGCGCCAAAACTTTTAAACCGCGCCAAAACATCAAATACCATTACCGAACAATGGACAGTATCCCGAGCATACAGTGAAATGTTCGGGTCTGTGTCCGGGTACCGAATACCCAAAAGTCTGGTACGTTCCCGAACAATACAGTTCGGGTTCGCTCAACCCTAGTTAAAAGGGTAATCTTACCACATGAGGTCTAAGTTGGCTATCCACATATCTGCTGGCCTTTTCAGTTTGGCAACAAATGCCCGAAACAATCTGGCATCCAGGGGGTTTATTAGGATATTTGTGCACCTTTGGGAGGGCATAGAGCGTAGGTTTTATAGGCCAATTTCATGTTTAAGAACTCAAACAAGTCTTGGTCAAATAAATGTTGATAGTACACATCCCCGAGTAATAACCTGAAGCCTATTCCCAGGTCATCAATTAGGTCCTGTGATACCACATTATACCATTTGGATTTCGACAGGATTTTATTACACATATCTTCATACTGACCACTGTCCATAAAAACCACATTGCCCCCCTTATCAGAGGGTTTGATAACAATTTGGTCGTTACGAACGAGGTCAGCAAGAGCTTTTCACTGAGAAGATGTAAGGTGGGAGGATAAGGGGGTGGGATATATCCCCAAAGATTAGATAATAAAAGATGAAATATGTAGGCATATATTTAAAACAAATCCTCAAAGATTCCGGCTCCTATGTTGAGGACCAGTTTAGCATCTGTCCAAAGGGGTCTCCCTTGGAACACCAAATACAGCCTCCAAAAAATATGATATAGTATAATTTTACCTGCAAAAGAAAAATGAACATTTATTATTATTTTTTATTTTATTGTTTTTAAAAAGTGAACGTACCAGTTAAACATTGCAGGGACAGCTTTACAAGCAGAAACACTTGAAGAGGAAGTAAACTTCCATCTTTAAATTTTACATATAATAAGGCTTACCTATAGGTAGTGTAAATATCTCCTAAAAATGCACCATTTAGTAGATATTTATTGTGCCTGCAGACAGTGACATCACTGGCGCATGAACTCTGAATTAATGGCCACCTATGCCGTTCCTTCAGAGCCCTATGCATGCACAGGAGTGACGTCATTGCGACTCCGGCCAGTCAAAGAGCCGGAGACCGCGAACCTGGAAGCAAGACTGGTGAAGATGAAAGCTGTCTCCAGCAATGACATCATATCGCTGGAAGGCTTCGTTTTTAGGTAAGTTTCACATAATGTGCTAGTATGCCATGCATTCTAGCACATTATGCCTTTGCCTTGTAGGTAAGAAAAAAAACAAATGTGCAGTGGTTTACAACTTTAAAAACGACAACATCGTGTGACGCTGTACCCAAATAAAATGTATGTCTTTTTTTCCCCTCAAAAGCTTTCTTTTGGTGGTATTTGATAACCTCTGCTGCTTTTATTTTCCGCGCTATCAACAAAAAAAATACCAACAATTTAAAAAAAAAATGTCTGCCAAAAAACATATCCGATAAAAAAGCATAAAAATCCCAGAGTATATTCATTAATTTGCATAGAATTTACAACGTCTACAAACAATGGGATATTTTTATTTATTTTTTTTTTTTCACTAGTATTGGCATTAATCAGTGATTTATAGTGTGACTGTGATATTATGGCAAACAATTGGGACACTAACTGACACGTTTGACACTTTTTGGGGACACTAATACAGTGATCAGTACTAAAACTATGCACTGTCACTATACTAATGACATTGGCTGGGAAGGGGATGATGAAAGGGTTAAATGTGTGCCTGACCAGTGCTTTACTACTGTGGGGGAGGGGCTTGTACTAGGTAAAAGCATAGATTGGTGCCCCTGCTTAGCAGAGACACAGGATCCATGCCTTCTTTACTGATATAACGGCAATCTACCTTGTTTACATAGGTACACCACCGTTTTGCCTGTGTACCGAAGCATTACTTGATTACTTTTATTTTCTGTTTCAATCATTTTCATTATTTTGTTTTCTTTCCAAATAAAGAAAAAAGTAAATTTGGCATGCATAAAGATCGTAATAACAGGGTTGGAGCATTCAGGGAGTCCAGTCTAGTTTGAAAAGAGGAGGAGAATAAAATATGTGGGGGTTGCTAAAGACTATGTATTTGAGTCCATCACCATAGTTTTGAAAAGTCCAAGCTCTATAGAGAAACAACAGATTGTTAGGGACCATGACGATATCATAGGTAGGAAATCAAATGAAGGGATCAGACTGACTCACACAGGCTCAATGATGCATAAGGCCCATCTAAGAGCATTATGTAACAGATCCAAACATAAAAGTAAGTAAGACCCATGAGGTCTAAGGCACCATTAATACTTAGCTTTAAGTACTCTTACTTTCAATAAAATGAACAAAAATAGGCAAGATGAACAAAATGGGGACAAGCTACTGCAGCCAGCTCCTTGTGATTACCAGTTCACTCTTTGGACTTACTACGTACCAAACTACTTAATCACCAATGGTATTTACAACGGTTGAAAGGATACCGTTTTTTTATCAGAGAGTATGAGTACTGACACTTTTGTTGAAGTACTCACTGAAAACAAATACCAATAATTTGTGGTGCGATTTGCGTCAACACAAAAAATTTGGCACAAATCGCACTGCAAAGAATTGCATGAGATTTGAACAGGAATGCAGTGTGATTCCTGTCTGAATCGCATTTGATTTCCCCCACTGCTCCTATGTGTGTGTATAGAAAAGCGACATCTAATGGACAGTTTAAAAAATATTAGAACGCACAGAACATTTCTGGCCACATGCAAAATAATCTACATACAGTAGGTGTCCCGGTCCACTGATGATAGCAAATCATGGCTGCTGGAGGTGCTCACAAGACTGGAATAAATGTAGAGGCCATCCACATCCAAGCTGAAATTACTTTCGCCCTATACCAACGAAGTCCCAGAACTTCTCCTCCCATCCTGTGAGCACCTTCAGCTGCCCTGGTTTGCTATCATCGGCTGATCGGGGCACCTATGTAGATAATGTTAGAACTCACAGTGCATACCTGGGCACATGCAAAATATTCTACATAGGTGTCCTGGTCCGCTGATGATAGCAAATCAGGACCACTTGAGGTGCTCACAGGGCATGCCTGACAAAGGGGTCCTGGCCGGCTGTGAAACATTGCACTCTTCTGTGATGTGATCATTCTTCAATAAAGATTTGGTTGTAATTGACAATCCGAGGTGTGCTGGCGAATACGTGCATTTGATCTGTGATGTTTCCAGTTCCAGCTGGCTGTTGCTGCAGCTCCCGCTACTCCTAAAGCCCTATCCAGGAAAGTGTGCAATGGGGATATCGATATTATTTCTATACACCCACACTCAGGAGCGGTGGGGGAAATCGCATGTCATTTAGACAGGAATCCTGTTCAAAGCGCATGTGATTCTTTGCACTGTGATTTGTGCCCATTCATTCTGTAATGATGCAAAATGCAAAGTATCTGTTTCGTTATTTGGAGCATTTGTTCAAGTACCAATACTCACAAAAATGCTTCATATTGGTGTATCCCTACAGTTTACTGTATGTATGTGTGTATATGCTGTTATTGCTTGTTTGTTTTTCTTTTCATTTTTAGAGATTGTCCTACTTAGCATTTTGTTAAAACTTTGTGTAGCAAGCTTGTCTTGAAAAAAAAAAAAAAAAAACACATACAGTACTCAATTGTTTTTGTTGCAAATGCACTAATACTGCTACAAAAGCTTCAAAGTGGTTGTAAATAGGGTTGAGCGGACACCTAGATGTCCGTGTTCGACGGGTTCGGCCGAACTTTAAAAAAAAGTCCGGGTCCGTGTCCCGGACTTTTACCGAACTTTTCCCGGACACCGAACCCCATTGAAGTCAATGGGGACCCGAACTTTAAGGCACTAAAATGGCTCTAAAACACCAAAGGAAAGGGCTAGAGTGCTGCAAATGGCAGCAAAACGTAATTAAGAGCATGGCAAGTGCTCTGCAAACAAATGTGGATAGGGAAATAACTTAAAACAACAAAAAAAAACAGAAAAATAAAACAATGTTCTTCTTCATCTCTGAAGGACGAGGCCCATATGGAGTAGGAGGGAGGTTGAGGTGGTGGTGGATGTGGCGGTGACATAGGCGTGCGCACAGGGTGTGCTGGGTGTGCCTGGGCACACCCTAATCACCTAGGGCACATAGCATTGCCAGTGAGGAGATGGGAAAGATCTCCCTGGGACCTGCTCTGCTCTATTTCTCCTTGCCTACAGGTACATGGCCCCGATACATTACTCTCCCTGCTGGCAAACACATGCATGTGTATTTCAACTTTGGGGTGCACACCTTAATGCAATAGGCTGCGCACACCTATGGGCGGTGTAGGTGGAAGCGGCGGTGGAGGAGGACCAGGGCCGGATTAACAGCATCATGGGCTTGGTGCTGAGGATTTTGAAGGGCCTTAGGGCCGTGCCTTGCCATGCACCCAGAGGAGGAAGGGTGCAGCCATGCATGCCTAATTCAACATGGGATGCTGTCTCTGAAGCCCATAAACACATCCATGCATCGCCAACTGTCCCTCCTTGTCCGGCCTTCACGCTGTGTGGGGAGGTTCTGAGGGTGCTGCCTGGGGAAGCGAGCATAGAAGCCAGACTTCTGTGTTTACAAGTGACAGAAGAGCGGTAACAGTGAATATGGCCAACCCGGGGCCTATATAAAAGGTAGGGGCCTGGAGCTGCAGCTCCAATAGACCCTACATTAATCTGGCCCTGAGGAGGAGGACGAGGTAGCCAACACTGCTTCTTTTCACAAATTTTAAATGAGGGTACACCCCAAAAGAGTGAGAAAGAGCAAAAATGGAACAATGGGTGGGTAAGGTCGGTATCCATTGCTATTCTGCATAAGGTACGGAAAAGTCCCGTGGGATCCATGCCTGGTTCATTTTAATGAACGTGAGCTTGTCCACATTGTCTCTGGACAGGCGGCTGCGCTTGTCTGTTATAACGCCCCCAGCCGTGCTAAATACCCGTTCAGATAATACACTGGCTGCAGGGCACGCCAGCACCTCCAAGGCGTAAAGGGCAAGCTCAGGCCATGTGCCCAATTTGGAGACCCAGAAGTTGAAGGGGGCAGACCCGTCATTCACTACATGTAGGCGTGTGCACACATACTGCTCCACCATGTTGGTAAAATGCTGCCTCCTGCTAAGACGTTCCATCTGAGCTGCTGGTGCTGCTGTTTGTTGTGGCGTGCTGACAAAGCTTTTCCACATTTCGGCCATGCTAACCCTGCCTTCTGAGGTGCTGGCGGTGCCCTGGTTGCGTTGGCGACCTCCTCCTCCTCCTCCTCTCCCTTGTGCTTCCACTGTGGCCCCGCTGTCAGATGGGAATGCCAGCAGCATGGCGTCTACCAGCGTGCGCTTGTACTCGCGCATCTTGCGATCGCGCTCCAGTGAGTGAATTAAGGACGGTACGTTGTCCTTGTAACGGGGATCCAGCAGCGTGGCCACCCAGTAATCAGCACAAGTTAGAATGTGGGCAACTCGGCGGTCGTTGTGGAGACACTGCAGCATGTAATCGCTCATGTGTGCCAGGCTGCCCAGAGGCGACGAAAGGCTGTCCTCTGTGGGAGGTGTATGGTCCGTGTCCTCTGTATCCCCCCAGCCACGCACCAGTGATGGCCATGAGCTGGCCTGGGTGCCACCCTGCTGTGAACATGGTTCCATCTCCTCCTCCAGCTCCTCCTCCTCCTCATCCTCCTCATCCTCCAGAACTGTGCCCCTGCTGGACAATTGCGTCCCTGGCGTTTGCGTGTGCAGGAACCCACCCTCGGAGCCCCTTGCGAATGACTGCCCTGAAAGCCTTGGAAATGTTACCTCTTCATCCTCCTCCTCCTCCTCATCCTGTGCCACATCCTCTTCCATCATCGCCCGAATTGTTTTTTCAAGGAGGCATAGAAGTGGGATAGTTAAGCTGAGAACGGCGTCATTGCCACTGGCCATGTTGGTGGAGTACTCAAAACAGCGCAACAAGGCACACAGGTCTCGCATGGAGGCCCAGTTATTGGTGGTGAAGTGGTGCTGTTCCGCAGAGCGACTCACGCGTGCGTGCTGCAGCTGAAACTCCACTATGGCCTGCTGCTGCTCGCACAGTCTTTCCAGCATGTGCAAGGTGGAGTTCCACCTTGTGGGCACGTCACATATGAGGCGGTGAGCGGGAAGGCCGAAGTTACGCTGCAGCGCTGCCAGGCGAGCAGCAGCAGGGTGAGAACGCCGAAAGTGCGCACAAACGGCCCGCACTTTCTGCAGCAGCTCTGACATATCGGGGTAGTTTTTAAGGAACCTCTGCACCACCAAATTCAGCACATGCGCCAGGCAAGGGATGTGCGTCAAACCGGCTAGGCCCAGAGCTGCTATGAGATTTCGCCCGTTATCGCACACCACCAGGCCGGGCTTGAGGCTCGCTGGCAGCAACCACTCATTTGTCTGCTGTTCCATGCTCCTCCACAACTCCTGCGCGGTGTGTGGTTTGTCCCCCAAACAGGCAAGTTGTAAAACTGCCTGCTGTCGTTTACCCCTGGCCGTGCTGAAGTTGGTGGTGAAGGTGTTACGCTGTCCGGATGAGGAGGCGGTAGAGGATGAGGAAGCGGAGTAGGAGGAGTTAGGAACAGGAGGCAAACTGAAGCGCCCTGCAATCCTCGGTGGTGGAAGGACATGCGCCAAATTGCTATCCGCCTCAGGCCCATCCGCCACTGCATTTACCCAGTGTGCCGTTAGGGAGATATAACGCCCCTGACCGTGCTTACTGGTCCACGTATCCGTAGTTAGGTGGACCTTGGCACAGATGGCGTTGCGCAGTGCACACCTGATTTTTTCCCCCACTTGGTTGTGCAGGGAAGGGATGGCTTGCCTGGAAAAGTAGTGGCGGCTGGGCACGACGTACTGTGGGACAGCCACCGACATAAGGTTTTTAAAACTGTGCGTCTCCACCAGACGGAATGACAGCATTTCAAAGGCCAATAATTTTGAAATGCTGGCATTCAGGGCCAGGGATCGCGGGTGGGTAGGGGGGTACTTCCTCTTCCTCTCAAGTGTTTGGGAGATGGAAAGCTGAACGCTTCCACGGGACATTGTGGAGATGGTTGTTGGTGACCCAGGTGGTGGTGTTGCTGACAGATCGTCTGTTTGCGGGGTGGCAGGTGCCGGTATCACTACAGATGTGGCTGGAGCGGCCGAGACTGCAGCAGAAGAGGAAGCAGGATGAGCCAGAGACGTTTCTTGGTTTTGAAGGTGTGTACTCCACTGCAGCTCGTGCTTTGCACTTAGATGCCTGATCATGCAGGTTGTGCTCAGGTTGAGAAGGTTCATGCCTCGCTTCAAGCTCTGATTGCACAGGGTGCAAACCACTCGTGTCCTGTCATCAGCACATTTTCTAAAGAACTTCCACGCTAGAGAACTCCTTTGAGCTGACTTTGGTGCGCTCGTTCCCTTGCTGCGTTGGGCAGTAGCGGGCGTAGTGTCTAGGGCACGGCCGCTCCGCTTCTGCACCCTGCTCCCTCTTCTGCTGTGCTGGTGGCTCTGTGCGACCACCGCCTCTTCCTCCAAACTACTCAGTTCACCTGCATGACGTTCATTCCATGTGGGGTCGAGGACCTCATCGTCCTCCACATCATCTTCCACCCAGTCTTCACCCCTGCCCTCCTTGTCGGTCTCCACAATGCTGAACGCCGCAGCAGTTGGCACCTGCGTTTCGTCATCATCGGAGACGTGCTGCGATGATCCTTGCATGTACTCATCTTGAGGAATAAGTGGTTGGGCATCGCTGCACTCAATCTCTTCCACTTCTGGGGCAGGGCTAGGTGGATGGCCCTGGGAAACCCTGCTGACAGAGTCCTCAAAAAGAATAAGAGACTGCTGTATGGCTTGGGGCTCAGACTGCTGGCCTGATTTGCAAGGGGGTGAGGTGAAAGACGGTTGGACATTGGCTGCAGGTGCCAACTCTGACCTTTCTGCAGTAGACTGGGTGGGAGACAATGTGAAGGAACTGGAGGCACTGTCAGCAGCAAACCAATCTACTATCGCCTCAACTTGTTCTGGCCTCATCACTTCTAGGGGCGTTTGATGCCCTACCAAATACTGATGCAGATTCTGTCGCCTACTCACACTTGAGGAAGGTGTTTCACTTGTGCGTGTAGCTGGCACAGATCGACCATGTCCTCTCCTTGCAACAGGAGCTCTACCAGCAGCACCACGACCCAGGCCACGGCCCTTATTTGACGGTCTCCTCATATTTCTGTAATTTAAGATCTTGCCCTAGAAAGGTTTTTATTGAATAGCGGAATAGAAAATATGATCCAAAAAAAGTGTATGTATATCACACGTACACAACCACACTAGGCCCCAATTACTATTGTTTGTACCCCTAAAAGGCTAGATGAGGAGTAGGGGGGGTATGGAACAGGCAGCACCCTCAAACCTTCAGAAGTATGAGATGAACCCCAACAACTTGGAAAGGTGGATCTCTCTCACACGTACCGACACAGACTATCCCGCAATTCAATTGATCCCCAAAGGTTTTTATTGAATAGCGGAATAGGAAATATGATCAAAAAAAGTGTATGTATCTCACACGTACAGAAACACACTAGGCCCCAATTACTATTGTTTGTACACCTAAAAGGATGGATGAGGAGGAGGAGGAGTATGGAACAGGCAGCACCCTCAAAGCTTCAGAAGTATGAGATGAACCCCAAAAACTTGGAAAGGTGGATCTCACACGTACCGACACAGACTATTCCGCAATTTAATTGATCCCCAAAGGTTTTTATTGAATAGCGGAATAGGAAATATGATCAAAAAATGTGTATGTATCTCACACGTACAGAAGCACACTAGGCCCCAATTACTATTGTTTGTACACCTAAAAGGATGGATGAGGAGGAGGAGGAGTATGGAACAGGCAGCACCCTCAAAGCTTCAGAAGTATGAGATGAACCCCAAAAACTTGGAAAGGTGGATCTCACACGTACCGACACAGACTATCCCGCAATTTAATTGATCCCCAAAGGTTTTTATTGAATAGCGGAATAGGAAATATGATCAAAAAATGTGTATGTATCTCACACGTACAGAAGCACACTAGGCCCCAATTACTATTGTTTGTACACCTAAAAGGATGGATGAGGAGGAGGAGGAGTATGGAACAGGCAGCACCCTCAAAGCTTCAGAAGTATGAGATGAACCCCAAAAACTTGGAAAGGTGGATCTCACACGTACCGACACAGACTATCCCGCAATTTAATTGATCCCCAAAGGTTTTTATTGAATAGCGGAATAGGAAATATGATCAAAAAATGTGTATGTATCTCACACGTACAGAAGCACACTAGGCCCCAATTACTATTGTTTGTACACCTAAAAGGATGGATGAGGAGGAGGAGGAGTATGGAACAGGCAGCACCCTCAAAGCTTCAGAAGTATGAGATGAACCCCAAAAACTTGGAAAGGTGGATCTCACACGTACCGACACAGACTATCCCGCAATTTAATTGATCCCCAAAGGTTTTTATTGAATAGCGGAATAGGAAATATGATCAAAAAAAGTGTATGTATCTCGCACGTACAGAAACACACTAGGCCCCAATTACTATTGTTTGTACACCTAAAAGGATGGATGAGGAGGAGGAGGAGTATGGAACAGGCAGCACCCTCAAAGCTTCAGAAGTATGAGATGAACCCCAAAAACTTGGAAAGGTGGATCTCACACGTACCGACACAGACTATTCCGCAATTTAATTGATCCCCAAAGGTTTTTATTGAATAGCGGAATAGGAAATATGATCAAAAAATGTGTATGTATCTCACACGTACAGAAGCACACTAGGCCCCAATTACTATTGTTTGTACACCTAAAAGGATGGATGAGGAGGAGGAGGAGTATGGAACAGGCAGCACCCTCAAAGCTTCAGAAGTATGAGATGAACCCCAAAAACTTGGAAAGGTGGATCTCACACGTACCGACACAGACTATCCCGCAATTTAATTGATCCCCAAAGGTTTTTATTGAATAGCGGAATAGGAAATATGATCAAAAAAAGTGTATGTATCTCGCACGTACACAACCACACTAGGCCCCAATTACTATTGTTTGTACCCCTAAAAGGCTAGATGAGGAGTAGGGGGGGTATGGAACAGGCAGCACCCTCAAACCTTCAGAAGTATGAGATGAACCCCAACAACTTGGAAAGGTGGATCTCTCTCACACGTACCAACACAGACTATCCCCCAATTTAACTGATCCCCAAAGGTTTTTGATTAAATAGCGGAATAGAAAATATGATCCCAAAAAAGTGTATGTATATCACACGTACACAACCACACTAGGCCCCAATTACTATTGTTTGTACCCCTAAAAGGCTAGGAGTAGGGGGAGTATGGAACAGGCAGCACCCTCAAACCTTCAGAAGTATGAGATGAACCCCAACAACTTGGAAAGGTGGATCTCTCTCACACGTACCAACACAGACTATCCCCCAATTTAACTGATCCCCAGAGGTTTTTGATTAAATAGCGGAATAGAAAATATGATCCCAAAAAAGTGTATGTATATCACACGTACACAACCACACTAGGCCCCAATTACTATTGTTTGTACCCCTAAAAGGCTAGGAGTAGGGGGAGTATGGAACAGGCAGCACCCTCAAACCTTCAGAAGTATGAGATGAACCCCAACAACTTGGAAAGGTGGATCTCTCTCACACGTACCAACACAGACTATCCCCCAATTTAACTGATCCCCAGAGGTTTTTGATTAAATAGCGGAATAGAAAATATGATCCCAAAAAAGTGTATGTATATCACACGTACACAACCACACTAGGCCCCAATTACTATTGTTTGTACCCCTAAAAGGCTAGGAGTAGGGGGAGTATGGAACAGGCAGCACCCTCAAACCTTCAGAAGTATGAGATGAACCCCAACAACTTGGAAAGGTGGATCTCTCTCACACGTACCAACACAGACTATCCCCCAATTTAACTGATCCCCAGAGGTTTTTGATTAAATAGCGGAATAGAAAATATGATCCCAAAAAAGTGTATGTATATCACACGTACACAACCACACTAGGCCCCAATTACTATTGTTTGTACCCCTAAAAGGCTAGGAGTAGGGGGGAGTATGGAACAGGCAGCACCCTCAAACCTTCAGAAGTATGAGATGAACCCCAACAACTTGGAAAGGTGGATCTCTCTCACACGTACCAACACAGACTATCCCCCAATTTAACTGATCCCCAGAGGTTTTTGATTAAATAGCGGAATAGAAAATATGATCCCAAAAAAGTGTATGTATATCACACGTACACAACCACACTAGGCCCCAATTACTATTGTTTGTACCCCTAAAAGGCTAGGAGTAGGGGGGAGTATGGAACAGGCAGCACCCTCAAACCTTCAGAAGTATGAGATGAACCCCAACAACTTGGAAAGGTGGATCTCTCTCACACGTACCAACACAGACTATCCCCCAATTTAACTGATCCCCAGAGGTTTTTGATTAAATAGCGGAATAGAAAATATGATCCCAAAAAAGTGTATGTATATCACACGTACACAACCACACTAGGCCCCAATTACTATTGTTTGTACCCCTAAAAGGCTAGGAGTAGGGGGAGTATGGAACAGGCAGCACCCTCAAACCTTCAGAAGTATGAGATGAACCCCAACAACTTGGAAAGGTGGATCTCTCTCACACGTACCAACACAGACTATCCCCCAATTTAACTGATCCCCAGAGGTTTTTGATTAAATAGCGGAATAGAAAATATGATCCCAAAAAAGTGTATGTATATCACACGTACACAACCACACTAGGCCCCAATTACTATTGTTTGTACCCCTAAAAGGCTAGGAGTAGGGGGGAGTATGGAACAGGCAGCACCCTCAAACCTTCAGAAGTATGAGATGAACCCCAACAACTTGGAAAGGTGGATCTCTCTCACACGTACCAACACAGACTATCCCCCAATTTAACTGATCCCCAGAGGTTTTTGATTAAATAGCGGAATAGAAAATATGATCCCAAAAAAGTGTATGTATATCACACGTACACAACCACACTAGGCCCCAATTACTATTGTTTGTACCCCTAAAAGGCTAGGAGTAGGGGGGAATATGGAACAGGCAGCACCCTCAAACCTTCAGAAGTATGAGATGAACCCCAACAACTTGGAAAGGTGGATCTCTCTCACACGTACCAACACAGACTATCCCCCAATTTAACTGATCCCCAGAGGTTTTTGATTAAATAGCGGAATAGAAAATATGATCCCAAAAAAGTGTATGTATATCACACGTACACAACCACACTAGGCCCCAATTACTATTGTTTGTACCCCTAAAAGGCTAGGAGTAGGGGGAGTATGGAACAGGCAGCACCCTCAAACCTTCAGAAGTATGAGATGAACCCCAACAACTTGGAAAGGTGGATCTCTCTCACACGTACCAACACAGACTATCCCCCAATTTAACTGATCCCCAGAGGTTTTTGATTAAATAGCGGAATAGAAAATATGATCCCAAAAAAGTGTATGTATATCACACGTACACAACCACACTAGGCCCCAATTACTATTGTTTGTACCCCTAAAAGGCTAGGAGTAGGGGGGAGTATGGAACAGGCAGCACCCTCAAACCTTCAGAAGTATGAGATGAACCCCAACAACTTGGAAAGGTGGATCTCTCTCACACGTACCAACACAGACTATCCCCCAATTTAACTGATCCCCAGAGGTTTTTGATTAAATAGCGGAATAGAAAATATGATCCCAAAAAAGTGTATGTATATCACACGTACACAACCACACTAGGCCCCAATTACTATTGTTTGTACCCCTAAAAGGCTAGGAGTAGGGGGGAGTATGGAACAGGCAGCACCCTCAAACCTTCAGAAGTATGAGATGAACCCCAACAACTTGGAAAGGTGGATCTCTCTCACACGTACCAACACAGACTATCCCCCAATTTAACTGATCCCCAAAGGTTTTTGATTAAATAGCGGAATAGAAAATATGATCCCAAAAAAGTGTATGTATATCACACGTACACAACCACACTAGGCCCCAATTACTATTGTTTGTACCCCTAAAAGGCTAGATGAGGAGTAGGGGGAGTATGGAACAGGCAGCACCCTCAAACCTTCAGTATGAGATTGTGTTCACTGTACCCCACAAAGATTGAGTTCACTGCACCCCACAATGATTGTGTTCACTGCACCCCACAAAGATTGTGTTCACTGCACCTCACAAAGATTGTGTTCACTGTACCCCCCAAAGATTGTGTTCACTGCACCCCACAAAGATTCTGTTCACTGTACCCCACAAAGATTGTGTTCACTGCACCCCAAAAAGATTGTGTTCACTGCACCCCAAAAAGGATGTTGTTCACTGCACCCCAAAAAGGATTTTGTTCACTGCACCCCAAAAAGGATGTTGTTCACTCCACCCCAAAAAGATTGTGTTCACTGCACCCCACAAAGATTGTGTTCACTGCACCCCAAAAAGATTGTGTTCACTGCACCCCAAAAATGATTTTGTTCACTGCACCCCAAAAAGGATTTTGTTCACTGCACCCCAAAAAGGATGTTGTTCACTCCACCCCAAAAAGATTGTGTTCACTGCACCCCAAAAAGATTGTGTTCACTGCACCCCACAAAGGATTTTGTTCACTGCACCCCAAAAAGATTGTGTTCACTGCACCCCAAAAAGGATGTTGTTCACTGCACCCCAAAAAGGATTTTGTTCACTGCACCCCAAAAAGATTGTGTTCACTGCACCCCACAAAGGATTTTGTTCACTGCACCCCACAAAGATTGTGTTCACTGCACACCAAAAAGGATTGTGTTCACTGCACCCCAAAAAGATTTTGTTCACTGCACCCCAAAAAGATTGTGTTCACTGCAGCCCAAAAAGATTGTGTTCACTGCAGCCCAAAAAGATTGTGTTCACTGCAGCCCAAAAAGATTGTGTTCACTGCAGCCCAAAAAGATTGTGTTCACTGCAGCCCAAAACGATTGTGTTCACTGCAGCTCACACACAGAAAAATGGATGTGGATCACTGACACCTGCCTATCTCCAATCCCACACCACACAGCAATATCGATTGTAGTTTGTAGAACACAGTTTCCCTAAAGTTCAGCAGACTCTGTCCCTAACAGGATTGAGAAGAGATCGTAGATCAGGATTGAGTGCAGATTCACCCCACCCCCCACACAGCAATATCGATTGTAGTTTGTAGAACACAGTTTCCCTAAAATTCAGCAGACTCTGTCCCTAACAGGATTGAGAAGAGATCGTAGATCAGGATTGAGTGCAGATTCACCCCACCCCCCACACAGCAATATCGATTGTAGTTTGTAGAACACAGTTTCCCTAAAATTCAGCAGACTCTGTCCCTAACAGGATTGAGAAGAGATCGTAGATCAGGATTGAGTGCAGATTCACCCCACCCCCCACACAGCAATATCGATTGTAGTTTGTAGAAGACACTGACCCTATATAATTCAGCAGACTCTATCCCTAAAATGCCTACAACTCGCCCTGCCTAAACACTCCGACCTGTCCCTCAATTCTATCCGGACACAAATGGTTTTTTCCTGCCTATCTTTCCCTAATCAGCAGCCAGCACGTTGATGTGTGCTCTGTCCCTGAATCTAAGCAGCATAATGACGCCGCTGCGGCTGCCTCGAACTTATAAAGACTTGGTCACATGCTTCAGACGGCCAATCACAGCTACTGAGACATTTGCAGGCATGGCTGGGATGGCTTAAGGCACACCAGTTAAACGATTGTTGATTGGCTGTTGAAAGCCCGCCATGAAAAGAGCGCCAAAGCATGCAAAACCCGGAAATAAAACGACCGAACACGGATTTTTACCCGAACATACAGTAAAGTGTCCGTGTCCGTGTTCGGGTACAAAAAATCCAATTATTCGGTACGAACACGAATAATACAGTCCGTGTTCGCTCAACACTAGTTGTAAACCCTTACATATACCCAGTAAAGTGACTAGCCTAAGGCGATACACAGAGATGAAACAATTCCTCCTACATAAGCTGTACCTTTTTATGTGCAGTTTTCTCTTCTCTACATTAATTCAAAGTGCAGAATTGATAAAGCTTGTCTGAGCTGTCAGGAAAAAAAGGGGGCAGAGAGCTGAAGTTACACTCTGCAGAGCTCAGTGAGGAGAGCTCTGACAGCTGATTGGAGGGAAAGTGAAAGGGAAAAAAAAAAAAGGAAAATGAAAAATGAGACACCGAGGGAGGGAGGAACCGACCAATTTAAAAAAAAAAAAAAAGAGAGAGATAGTGTAAGGGATTTAATAGGTCAGTCCTTCAACTATAGACTCAGACTATATCATATAGCAAGAAAAGGTTGAAGACACTGTGCTGTATAAAACAAAAAACAAATGAAAGCAGGGTCCTGCAATTATAATTCAAGTCAAACAAGCCATTTACTATTAAGTATAGTGATGTCCCCTTATAACATAGAGCGCTTTTATGTTATTTTTATATACATAAATATATAGTATAGAAACACATTGCACTCACATTTCACCAATGGATTACTTTATGCGAAGGTTAAATACAGACAGTAGATAGTTTGTTTTTAAATATATAAAGTCTGATCGTCCCATGAAAGTACTTCATACAAACTCCCAGAAAGCCAAGTATAAATGTTCAATGGAAGCAAAACAAATGTGCTTAGTTCCATTCATCTGGCACACAGTTATTGCATATTTAAAACTTATACAGTAGGTGTTTATAAACATCAAAATAATTTTGGTTCCCAATCACAGAACCTTATAATTAATGCATTCCAAATCATAAGAATATGAGTGCTTAGAAGAATTTTGCATCAAGTAACACATTTCTTTGCTCCGGTTGCAAGACAAAAAGGTTGTTTGTATTGTACTTTAAGGTGGTCCCCAACTTCAGGACCTCCCACTGATAGGATGTACAAATGTTATATTATCTAATAAGATATATACTGTCTATATATTTTTCTCCCAGCACAAAACAATAGATGGATTACTCTCTATTTTCCAATAGGATACATTTTTAATAGGCTGTATGCCATTTAAATATTGCAAGAACCAAAAGGCCACTTACAGTATGTGCTGTGAACTGGGGATAGGTAGCAGGTACAAAGATTCCAGGGGTGAGCACACTTTCAGGCACAGGTACCAGTGCAGTGATGTAGTGACATACAGCACAGTGTTTTTGGTGCTCTTTACAGGTGCTGTACAGTGTTCCACCAAATAAACGAGGCAAAAACAAAATCTTAGCCATGTCAGGCACTAACCACACAAATCTACATCCTATCAGGCTGAGCAAGCCTAATGCTTGTCAGTCTCCACATATAATTTTACAGCTTCCACCAACCCTGCAACTCTCACAGAGTTCCAGATGAGCCTAAATTGTCAAAAGGGAGAGGTGTAAAAACCAAACTGGATATAGAATCAGAGGCCTCTAAAAATGTATGAGAGGAGCCTGGGAGATGTGTAAACCTCAAATAGGACTTTTCCAGGCTCCCTTTGAGACACTATGCTACAGTACATAATTACAAGAACCTTGGGTAATATCTTTAACCGCTTGCCGACTGCTCACAGTATATTTACTGCGACAGTCAGCCCCTCACAGGCAGAGCGACATAGGTATATGTCGCTAGCCTGTGAGGCTCTGGGGAGCGAGCGTGCGCCCGCGGAGGCGCGCTCCCGCTCCCGCGCGGTCACGGAACCCCCCGCGCGTGTGACCGGCGGACCCGATGTCTGCCGGTCACTCGGCGCTCGTCGGGGGAGAGGGAGAAAGTCAGGCGGCTTGTGTAAACAAGCCACCTGTCATTCTCCTCGGTGTAAAAACACTGATCACACGGTTCTACAATGTAGAACCGTTGATCAGTGTCCCTACAGCTCAAGCCGCAGCCAATCACAGTTAGAATCACGCCCCTAGGGACACACACAGCCCCTCCCTCTCAAATAAAGTTAACCCCTTCACTGCCAGTGTATTTTTACAGTAACAGTGCATATATATAGCACTGATTACTGTAGAAATGTCACTGGTAACCCCAAAAGTGTCAAAAATGTCAGTCAAGGGTCCGATCTGTCCACCGAAATGTCGCAGTACCGCAAAAAAAATCGCAGATCGCCGCCATTACGCGTTAAAAAAAAAAAACAATAAAAATGACAAAAATCTTTCCCTTTGTTAGTAAACGCGATTTTGCGCAAACCAATAAAAATACGCTTTTTGCGATTTTTTTTACCAAACATAGGTAGCATAAAACAAATTGGCCAAAAATGTTAAAAAAATTTTGATTTTTACATTTTTTTGGGGGGGAATTTCATATAAAAAAATGTGAAAAATATTGTTATTTTTGCAAAATTGACGCTCTTCTTTTGTTTATAGCGCGTGATCAAAAAATCGCACAGGTGATCAAATACCACCAAAAGAAAGCTCTGTTTGTGGGAAAAAAAGGACGTCAAATTCGTTTAGGTACAGCGTCGCACGACCGCGCAATTGTCCGTTAAAGTCACACAGTGCCGAATCGCAAAATACCCCCTGGTCGTTTAGCAGCCAAATCCTCCGGGGCTTAAGTGGTTAACTGTCAGCACCTTTGATTGTGTTATCCTCACTATGTACAATGGACCATCATTTTTGTATAAAGTCATACATGTATACAGCAAGTCTGTACTACCTAAATAGGGTCACAATTATCTCTCTATGTGGAATAACAGAATTATTCACTGCTGGTCAGATCCAGTTGAGGTTGACTAAAGCGCAATTGAAAATTATATATTTAGTGCATGAATGTCACTAAAGAGAATCCATAACAGGGCTTCTGAAAGGGCCTTTGTATGAAATTAAATGTATCTTTTGTTTTGATGTGCACTTGGGAAACACACACACACACTGTGTGTGTGTATGTGTATATATGTATATACTGTATATAATATATATTTGTACTTGGAGTCTCTTAGAAATAGTCCAGGAAAGGTAAAGGTGGGAGGGGGAAATAGTGACCTGGAGTGTGCCGTGGTTACGTGGACAGTATGTTTAAATGGGGTCAAAAATAAAGACAGTAAGATGAAAGAGAAAAGGGGTTTATTGAACAATTTGCATAACAGTCTAGTCAGCCAAGTGTGAAAATGCGTGAGACATCTCAACATGTGGATCGGGGATTACCTGGAGTAGAAGTATGAATTCCACCTACCTAACTTCTTAATGATGTGAACGCAAACCCCTTGGCGAGAGGCTGCTGAAGCAGCTCCTATTCTAAAGGAATTGCCAGAGTATTACTGAGCCCATGTTCACTAGGAGGATGTGGCAATGTTTAATGAATTGTGTTATAGTAAGCGGTGTACTTGGGAATGGTAGGAGCAGGCTATCCTTGGGTTTGTCTGCCAACTGCGCCATGAGTTGATCCAGGACTGCTACGGCACCAAGTGGTATGGGTCTCAAAACACCTAATATCGGTGCCGGCTCCAGTCTGCTGTGTCTTGTAGACGTCTGGGTGCAACCTGAAATGGTCAGGGTATCTGATTAACTGTTTAATCAGGAGAATACGGGACTTAGTACCAGTACATGTAAATTTGCCTGGTCTTAAAAACCCATAGAAGGCCATATACAATATATGGCTGCTTTGAGGACCAAGCTAGGTAGTAGCCCAAAAGGGGACCTGGTAAGCACATCGGACATGTTGCAGAATATATGCCTGGTAATAGGGAGCCTGATGGCCAAGGCAGAGGGACTACTCTTCTGAATCCCCTTTAACATGGCCTTAATGGGGTGTGCTGAAAAAAAAACAGAGGGCCTATTGGGGTGCAGTAAGGACGCATTGTGCGGAATTCCTGCCATATATATCCTAATGGTGTTGTGAGAAAGTTTAAGCTGGGAGTGGCAGTAGGCTATGAAAGCCAGCAGGTATTGAATGTCATAGTAATTTAGACTGGGATACTGAGACTAGAATTACTGGAAAGTATTCCATGCCGTATTGTATGCCTTTCTTGTGTTGGCTGATAGTGAAATGTTGATCAATGCAACTGCACAGGCCCAGTGAGTATCTAATCCATTGTTAACAATGAGTAGTGCAGGGCCAGAGTGGCAATGGCATCTGCAACCTGTTGTAAAAACAGTGAATAAATAAATTGTTATAAAGCATCTGCGGCTATATTATATACACTGTTAATTAATTTGCAGTGAAAATGGGATTTGTATTGGAGGGACGGCCAAATTATCCTGCGTACAAAGGACATGATAAGTAATGAACTGGACCTACCTTTGTTAATGATTTCTGAGGTGGCCTGATTGTCTGTGGAGAAAACTACAGTGTTACCTGTCCATTGGTGACCACAGACCTGTGCTGCAAAAACTATAGGGTACATTTCAAAAAGTGATGACATTTTTGCAAACCTGGGAATTGCCAGACTTTCGTCAGGCCACGGTCCTGCTAACCAGTGAGTGCCAAAAATTGCTGCATAGCCTTTGGTGGCTGCAGCATCGGTAATTACTCAGGGAAATGGCACTGATACTGCAGGTATGGCGATGCCGTTCCAATGCTGAAGGAACTTGTCCCACATGTGAAAATTGGATAAGGTCTTGGATCTAGTTTGATCTGAGAATCAGAGTCGGAGGCTGTGGGTAACAATGCCAACAGCCTAGAAATGAAGGACCTACCTTGGGGAATAAGTCTCATAGCAAAATTTAGCACACCCAGCAGTGATTGCAGTTCCTTCCTGTACAGGCTTGGGAGATCATAAACGCATGGATATAGTCTCTAATTCTGGCTAATTTGTCCACAGGCAGACTAGCCTGCATGGAATGGGTGTCTAACCTAATCCCCAGAAAGGTGAGTGCAGTAGCTAGGCCCTCAACTTTCTTAGCTGCCACTGTGACGTTAAATGCAGAAAAAAGTGCCATGAGCTTCTGTTGATCAGTAGGGGCTTATTGATGACTTTCAATAGGAAGGTAATCGCCTAGATAGGGAATAACCCTCTGACAGTGTGCGTAATGCATGAGAATTAAATGTAGTGCCTGCACAAAGGAATCAAACAGCCAAAGGCTACTTTTGGACCAGAAAGTAAGTTTGGTAGAGAAATAATACAGACCTCTCCACTTGATACCATGCCGCTGCTAGAGGGAAGGCAATGTGAGGAGAAGCTTGAAGGCATCAGAAATGTTGACAGCCATGCATACTTACCTGTACTGATAATCTCCTGGATAGCCTGATCAACTGATGTACTGTATATCTGAGTGCAAATTCCTCAGATTTGATCAAGGAATTAAGAATGAGGCACTGACAAATCGTAATTTAAATGTAATTTATTGGAGAATTTACCCTTAACCAATCCCACCGGGTAACTCTCCAGTTGTGGAATGGAGGTGTCATGAGGCCCTATAATAAAATCCTTCTATAGTTCGGCTTGGAGTAAACAATCAACTGCCTCCATATCCGTGGTGGTCAACAGTAGCTTTTTACACTCAATTGTGGATTGTGGTAATGAAATGAACCCCCTGTGGAACCCCTGTGTGAAACCATCCCCCAAAAACTGGCTTAAAGTGGGGGAAGGGTGAGTAGTCAAACAGGCCTGCAAGTATTGAATGTTGATGCAGCTTAGTCATGTGGTCTTGGCATGTCTGAGCATGCAGGCAGACTTGGGGTGAGCCCTATAACAAATAGCACAGACATGCAGGAGGCATCACTTACTATAATTGAACGCGGCTTGATTGAAATTGTTGCAAAGCTGTGCTTTACCTAAAAACTGAATTGGGCACCCTAGCTTCTCTAAGTGTGCTGTATGATCTTGGGCCAGGAGTAAACCTGTGGATGCTCTGGAGGTGCCTGGTAGGATGGGGGGTTCCCCATTGGGGCACCAGTAGCTAGTGTGTGTGTGGATCACTGGCAAGTCGCACAAACTTGAGACCTAAGTTCAGCAAAATTCCGGAAAAATAACTCTGTGTCTATGTTGCTCCAGTCTGTAACTACCTGGTTCTGGGACAGAATAGTGGCAGCCTTGGCGGAAAAGGAGCGATGGTAGTCATAAAAGGCTGGCTCATCGTATTTCTAACCCAACTCCACTACCGCGTAAAGGTAGATGTCAAGCCCCTCCCTCCTATGTGGGTTTACAGAGCAGATTACATCCCTGAAAATACTAAACACAAGGACAAAGTCTGGGATGGAGAGCTTACGGTTTAGCCTGTGGCCCCTGGTCTTAACCACCACAGAGACATCAGCGAAAGCGTATGACTTGTTCTCAGCTATATTGTAGGCAGCTATTAAAAGGGAGGTCAAATTGACATCTTTACTGTCTAGAATATCTTTCTTTATATTTACTAGTATAAAATAAGCTGGGGTGACAGAGGGTACTAGCGCCCTTACCTGAGGCTAATGGCATGGGGGCTGAGATAGTGGGTGTCTTAGGAACTGCTGGTGTCCTGAAAATGGAGGATGCCTTAGGGGTCTGGGTTGGGCAGCTTTCCAATGCATCTTCCCTGGCTCGCAACTTACGCAAGAAGGTCGCCAATGAGCTAAGGGTAGTGTGAATTTGTGAGAGGGATATGGCAACCGTGTGTAAGGTGACTTGCTCAGTGTTGGTGCCTGGTGCACTGGGGAACACCGAGCCGAAGCTAGGTATGAGATACCCCTGTGCTGCAGCTTGGTCATGAGCTTGGGGATGGTCCAGGATCTCAGAGAGGGCATGCTACCATGTTTCCTTCTGTAAGATAGGACACTGGATTAGAGCGTATGGAATTCGAGCGCCCCCTATCCATATTGCGGAGGACCAGTGGTGACTGACTTGGGCACCGCGAAGCAATGGGAGATAAGGTCAGACACAGGAGTTGAGAACACTAGTGGCAGTAAAAGGGAGGAAGGAGATAGAAGTGAATGGAATACAGACTTTGCATTGGACAACAGACATTCTTATTCTTACTGAGATGATGAATTGTGGTTGCTTTGGGTCTGTAAAGCAGAGTGTGTGCAGATGGGGGGGGGGTTGCAAAAAAACTTTAATGCCTACACTACTCATGAAGTGATGTTAATTATTGTTAATATTATTAATAATATTTGAGTTTCATTGTTTTGTTTAAACAACACTAAGAACTTTAGTTCAACGAAAAGCCCATCATAAGACAGTTTATTCAAAATCCATCCATGCTGCCTATTTCACTGGCCCTTGTCCCAACACTGAAAAATATAAAGATAAGGCATCATTATGCTAGTATGTCCGTGATAAAGGGCACATCAGAAAAAACATATGAACCATATTTTTTTATGGCTTAAAAATTACTGATAAAAACTATCACTGACCGGATGTTCCTTGTTCATACATGAAGTTTTAAATTTGGAAAATTTAATTTAACATTAGCATTTTCTCTGTAGATAACAACAGAGAGTAATAATCAGTGAAGGATTTACAAATCTGGACCTTCAATAGTGTTAACACATTTATTTACAACCCTTTCTCAAAGCATGAGCTATTTTTTACTATTTGCTTTTACCAAAGCCACCACCATTGTTAACTAAATTTAAAAAAATCAGAAAGACTGCGTGACATTCATTTATTTTTTATGAATATTTTTAACTTTAGTTTTATAGGTATACATTTTATTCAAGTGGGTTCAAACCAGTAAGGTTTTGAACCTTTGTCAGGAGATATTTGTGATTCCCTCTCACTACCTATTGGATGTGACACTAGCTATTAGATAACAAATTATAGGAAATTTCCCTATGGGGACAGAGACAGAAATAGGTTCCAACCCTCCCCCACTCTACCAAAAACGTTTTTTTTTTTTTTCAATTGCCATAGTAGAGTAGAGCTTTAGACCTGACAAAAAACAAGAATGTGCGATTCTAAATGGATTCAAAGTGATTCACAACAGGATTAGTTTGCTTTACCTCTGAAAGTTCACTAATTCTACCTAATCCTAAATAAATATTTAGTATAGAATATTTTCCTGGATGAGTTCCAAGAGTGATAGGACTTGTGCTCCTACAATTAGTTTTTTTTTTAACTATTTGCATTTAAAACCTATTTGACATAGAAACTCCTGAATTTTGCTTTTATTGAAGAATTGTGTGAGTTTAGGGTTATGACCTTTGTTGGGTTTCAACAGTTTTTGGAAATGCTCTCTCCAGTCTGTACCACAGAATCTCATATGTCCAAAAAAATTACAGAATTTCTAACTTTTTTTCATTTGACTAAAGAAAGTTTATTATTGCCATCTGTGTCCCTCTTGGGTCTATTTATAAAGAAAATATATGATCATACTGGTTTAAAAAAATGAAAAAATAAATAATGGGGAATGAATGGGAAACCCTTAAAAGAAACAGCAGAGAGGAAAGCCTAGCCACATGAAATACCAAAGTCACATGACCAGCTGTCTCTCAGCCCATATTTCCTGAATGGCTGAATTGCACTATATAGTAGCCTAGAGCTAGGCATAGATGAATCGAAATTTGGCAGGTTCAGCAGAGAAAGGCCAAATTTTGATCCATCTATGGGCATTCCCACTCAACAGAAGATGATCTAAAGTCCCCGCTGTCAGAATACAATAACATAGTAGGGAGGATTTCTCCATCCACCTTATTTTTGCGGATGGGAGAATCGATTCATATTTTTTTTGTTCAATAAGAACACTGGCTGATCAAAAATAAAAGATACATCTATGAGTAGCCCTAATGAGTAACTGTGGGCATATATTGATATCCATCCTTCAATATAAAATTGACCCTTTTAAGACACAGACAGCAGTAAAAAAATGCAATAGGTCTAACCTTTTGCTTTGCTATCTAAAACAAAAAAGGAATATTAGGTGGAATTTCATTTTAAGTAAATGTATAGTATATGTACATTTTGTGTTAACATGTACAGATGAGGAAAGACATTTAAGTATTAATCAAAATAAGTTAAATCTTTAAATGGAAATGTATTGCAATTAGAATTGCACCTTTCCAGCCTCTGTCCCCATAATTTTTATAATTCACAGTAAGATTTCCTTTTGTTATATAATCTTAAGTGCCTTTAGCTTTCAGTCCTGTCTTGAGAAAATTGCCAAATCTATACTTAGCATAAATTGCATTAAGAATGTTGAATCAGTTTCTATTTACATTTTAATAAAATAAGGCATGAGGTAATTCTTACTTAATTTTTTCTGACAGATTGGGTTGTTACTTTTTAATGAAGTACTTTTAAATTGCAGAGTTGGGGAAGTTTAAGGTGAGTCAGTTTGGTCAGCTTCCCACAGTTAATGAAGATTAGTAGACATCACTTGCAATGTAATTAGGCAGGCATAAGGTGAATTACACCAACATATGATTAATTCAATTAAGTCATTTGCAGGATAAGAGGAAATAAAGCTTAAAATGTAGCCTTAAATCCAGAAATATTTATTCTATGTATTATACATGTCATTAACGTTTTCCTTCAAAATGTAGGTACAAGCTACCGTTTAAATGGTATTTTTGATCTCTGCTTAGTCTGAAAATGTAATGGCCAAGATAACTCTATACACTGAAAATCTGTATGAAAATAACTATTAAATAAGAGAATATATTTTTATAATGCTAATCTAATTAGTTACCAACTTAATATGTTACTTAATTTTAAGAAAATTAGTCTACTGCATTTGTGGATTATAACTTTTTCCTGCTTCCATTTAAAATATACTCTCCAAACAGAATGTGTAACGCTCCTTGCGTTTCTTATAAGGTGTGGATTTTCAGCTGCAGAAGTAGTTCCACGTCAGTAGTCATGTAGGAGATATGCTGAGATACCAATCCCAACCTCAATGACTCATCATGTATGGAAGGTCTTATTTCAGCCAGTAAATACACACAGTAATTAAGCTGGTTCCTAGTGTGACTTTATATACATGTGGTAAGACAATGATAAAGGTCTTAGGGATAGGTTTGAGTGGAAGTGGTAGGTGACAGACACTTGAGGTGAGACAGTGCAGATGGATGCAGGAAGGGTTAGCGATCATGTATGATAACAGATGACAGAGTAGCAGGTGCATACAGGAGAGATCAACCCAGTGCAGGAAATAGTAACAGTAGCCTCAAGAGCTAGCAATCTAGTTATGCAGATGTAAAAGACAGTCCTTGCTATGCAGAGCTAAATAGTGTAAGCCTAGTACAAGTCTATAGAGATTTCCCCTGTGGGGTACTTAGCACTAATAGCGATAGCCGAAGGATCGCTCAGGAGATGCGGATGATCCAGTAGCAGGATGCAGGGATCAGCGCAGCGAGGTTCGTCAGCGAGGAGAGCTTGCAAGCATGGAAGCTTCAAGCAAGATTAGTATCCAGGTACTGGTGTTTGAACGAACACATGTGAGTGAGAACCGACGCCCTAAATAGCCATCTAGTCCGGCGCTGGGTGATGACAGCTTCAGCCTTAAAGGGAAACACACCTATATGTGTTTCTTCTGTCTAGGTAGATGGAAATCACCCGGAATAAATGTGATAGGAGGCACTAAGAGTGCCAGAACCTTACATTACCCCCCCCCCGTAAGGCCGGCTCCTGAAGGCCTCTAAGGCTGGTTGTTGATATAAGAATCACATGAGACTGGTTGCCGATGCGAAAATCGGAAGGAAAAAAAAAAAATTTCTCTTTTTTTTTTTTTTTGCCGATATGAGAATCGGAATGAGACTGGTCTCCGATGCGAGAATCGGATAAGACTGGTTGCCGATATGAAAATCGGGAAGAAAAAAAAAATTGGTTGCCGATATGAGAATCGGATAATACTGGTTGCCGATACGAGAATCGGATAAGACTGGTCTCCGATATGAAAATCGGGAAAAAAAAAAAAAATGGTTCCCGATATGAGAATCGGATCAGGTTGGTAACCGATCTGAGAATCGGATCCCTTGTTGCCGATATGAAAATCGGATCAGGTTGGTAGCCGATGAGAATCGGATCCCTTGTTGCCGATATAAAAATCGGATCAGGTTGGTAACCGATGAGAATCGGATCACTTGTTGTTAGGGTGTCTGCTACATGGACCCCTCACTAGAATCGGACGCATAACCATCCGAAATAATCCTAGTAGACCTAGCAACCAATGCTTCTTCAAACATCCTCAGATCCTTCCTACATACCACCGTGCCATTAGAAGCACGTACGCAGTCAGGTGCAAGAATCTCTGTATTTTCATCGGAAGCCAGAAATGTGCTTGCAAAAATAGGAGTATCCTCAGGAGGTGGTACAGGAGGGTTTTTTGAACGTGGTATAAAGTTCACTGGAGTTGAAGGAATATCTATTCCAATATTTGTTAATTTCTGGGTGTCCTTCACTGATATAGAACGGGGACAGGGCTGGCAACAGCCTTGATAATTTCCAGGCTGTTTTTCAGGGAAGACCCTTCGGATTCGCCTGGCCTCCATTGGGAGAGCCTTAGGCCTATGGGGTCTGGTTGGGCAGAATGTAATGAAATGTCCCCCTTCACCACAATAAAAACAAAGGCCACAGATTCTCCTGTGATCTCTTTTTTCTTGTGAGGACAACCTAGCATGTATGGCACCAATCTCCATAGGCTCCTCATCCATCTCTGTAGGATCAGGGTCCAAATGGGATGTGTCAGAGTGACAAGGTCGACTGTTTGAGGCAGGCTCGGACCATGACCAGGCAGGATCACCATATCTACTAGGTCTCCTTTTTTCCTTAGGTAGCCAGGGTCTGTGGTTACCTGGAGCGGGTTTAGGAGTGGGGTCAATAGCTGAATTCTGAGAAGAACTGGATAATGGCATTTCCATTTTTTCAGACTTCCTTTCTCGTAGTCTTCTATCTATGGTGAAACTGAGTTGTATCAATGTATCCAGGGTTTTTGGCATCTCTGCTCGGGCGAGCTCGTCCTTGACGGCTTCTGATAGGCCAAGCCTAAATTGGGTTTTCAGAGATGCATCATTCCATCCTGAATCAAGGGTCCATCTCTTGAATTCTGCGACAAAGTCTTCTACAGGCCTTTTTCCTTGTTTCAAGGATCTTAACTGAAGATCGGCAGTACTCTGCCTATTGGGGTCATCATATAGGCTAGTGAGCTCTGCCAGGAACAAGGCATAGGAGTTGAGAAGCTGGTCGTTTTTTTCAAAAAGAGAATCTGCCCAGGCTCGAGGATCGCCTGATAGGTAAGAAATAATAGTACAAACCTTAATGTGATCAGTAAGGTAGGTACGAGGTTTTAGCAAAAAAAATAACTCACATGCGTTTTTAAATTCGCGAAATTTTTTGCGATCGCCTGTAAATACCAAAGGGGGATTTATCGTGGGTTCAGGAGACTGTGCAGAGGTAAGTTGTGTCAGTCTAATTACCTGCTGCGACAGAGCCTGATTGTCGTTTTTCAATTCAGCAAGTGCGTGTATTAACGCAGATACCTGCTGTTTTAATTGTGTCACCTGAGTGGCTACTTCTGCTGAATCCATTTTTTAGGTTCGTTCAATCTGTAACGCTCCTTGTGTTTCTTATATGGTGTGGATTTTCAGCTGCAGAAGTAGTTCCACGTCAGTAGTCATGTAGGAGATATGCTGAGATACCAATCCCAACCTCAATGACTCATCATGTATGGAAGGTCTTATTTCAGCCAGTAAATACACACAGTAATTAAGCTGGTTCCTAGTGTGACTTTATATACATGTGGTAAGACAATGATAAAGGTCTTAGGGATAGGTTTGAGTGGAAGTGGTAGGTGACAGACACTTGAGGTGAGACAGTGCAGATGGATGCAGGAAGGGTTAGCGATCATGTATGATAACAGATGACAGAGTAGCAGGTGCATACAGGAGAGATCAACCCAGTGCAGGAAATAGTAGCAGTAGCCTCAAGAGCTAGCAATCTAGTTATGCAGATGTAAAAGACAGTCCTTGCTATGCAGAGCTAAATAGTGTAAGCCTAGTACAAGTCTATAGAGATTTCCCCTGTGGGGTACTTAGCACTAATAGCGATAGCCGAAGGATCGCTCAGGAGATGCGGATGATCCAGTAGCAGGATGCAGGGATCAGCGCAGCGAGGTTCGTCAGCGAGGAGAGCTTGCAAGCATGGAAGCTTCAAGCAAGATTAGTATCCAGGTACTGGTGTTTGAACGAACACATGTGAGTGAGAACCGACGCCCTAAATAGCCATCTAGTCCGGCGCTGGGTGATGACAGCTTCAGCCTTAAAGGGAAACACACCTATATGTGTTTCTTCTGTCTAGGTAGATGGAAATCACCCGGAATAAATGTGATAGGAGGCACTGAGAGTGCCAGAACCTTACAAATGACAGAAAACAGGGAAGAATCCTCTGTCTACTTCTGCTTAGTGTCATGATGATTGACCAAGTTGTCTGTGACTGGCTTACAGTAAATCACCTAAACAGTTAAAGTGTCACTAAACCCACACCATTAAAAACTATAAATGCAATATTACATGCTGTTCATGCCCTCTCAGTCACTATGAGATTTATTTGTGTTTCTAAGGTTTTTTTTCTGCAAAAAAAACCTGGTTGATCCTACTGCTCTCTATCTCTACCTTCTGTCCATGTCTTCAATTCAGCTAAGGATTTTGCATCTCTGGTGGTAACTCTGTGCATGCTCAGTTTTTAGTGATTTTCTATGCTGAATTTCCTCTCTGATCGCATCTCAGCAGCCCATGTGCCTATAGAGTCACACATGTGGGCGTATACACAGTGGTAAATGACAACCCACTTCCTTCCTCTCTCCTCCATTCTCTCTAACCAACTAAACACAATGAGGGAGGGATATTACATCTTGATTGATGGTGGCTTCACCTCCCTCTTGTTCTAAGACACAGGCTAAAGGAGCGTGACACAGCATGTGACTGGCAGAAATCCACCCACACCATGTGATTGCCAAAAAGTAATAAAGATTTGATTTTAATTATATATTTGTATGACAATGTAAAACAATTTCTTGATTATTTATATATACTCTGTATTCCAAAGGCTGTTTTTTTTTTTTTTTTTTGAACATGTGACCAGCAGCAGAGGACTAGAAGCTTCTCTTGCTTATGTTTCCCTGCTGACAGGCTGGGAAAGAGCTGGGACATGTGACAGCTGTATATCAATTAGGAAAAAGGTACTTAGATGTCTTTTTTTTTTTTAATAAACTAATTACAGTGCCATCATCCATATAGATTTAATATTAATGTAATATTAAATTTAAGATATATAAATTAAACAATGTGTGTTTAGCATCACTAAGGGAAATGTTTTGTCTGTTCATCAACTAGGCAGGGGACAAAAACAAGAGTACACATCCCCAGTATAGCTCCAGTTCCAACCAAAAGGAAGCTGTGAAGGATTGTTAGACTAGTATTCATGAAAAGAAAGCTTACCTAATGTAATTAAGAAAGCCACTAAACTTAAAGTGAATAAACACATTATCTTTACTTATGCGTTATGGTCGCATAAAAAAAAAAAAAAATAGCACTGATTTAAACTATTGAAGTGTTTGCTTGAACATAATGGATTTCTTTTTCAACCTGACTGACTATGCTGCCATGTAAGAGGTACAATTTGGCTGGCAGCCAGTTAGCATTATTATGACAGATTTATTAGTATTTGTTAAATTTCTTCTCATCTTTACAATAAAAACTAGAATAAGCCTGTTAACTTCTTAGTGTCTGTTTTGCATAACTGATTCACTTATGGAAAGAATTCCTATAAGGCATTTGCTTCTCAGAATATAACAGATGTTTCCATGTTACTGTGATAGTACACCAAAAAGGTGGCTGTGCTTACTCACTGGATCAAAACGTCCAAGTCACCCCCTTCCCTTCTACCAAATTCTAGAAATGCAAAGATGAATTCACGTAACACTTTTTAACAATCATTTGCTTGAATCAATGTGGTTCCTGTGTGTCAGTGAAGTGTATGTTTCTGATTTCCAGTTAACCCAATAAGCAACCTGACATGTCCCCATTTGAAGGCATTTAGCATATGATTAGCATAGGCTTGTTACAATTAAACATCAGGCTTAAGAAATTAAAGAACTGACTATACAAATGTTAAAGGACTAGAATAACAATCCACACGCTTCTTTACTACCCAGTTTAACAGAAGCAAGTATTCTATACAGGGAACAGAATATGGAGGCTATAACACTTACAGACTACCATTGAATACATTTAATATAATTAAATAAAATAAATAAGAGTAATTATCTATTCTAGCTTCTATATATAATTATTTTGAACTTAGATTAGAATCTAAAAACATCATATAGAATATGTTTTTACTAGTTTATTTGAAACAGATAGTAATAAATGCTATAGTACAGGTACATTTATATTGTACTTTTCCCAACTCTCTGCCCCCCCCCCCCCCCCCACCCCACCCACCTTGCATGCCACTGATGCAGCAGGATAAGGACACAAAGTTGCTTTCAAAATCTACTGTGCCATCTTCATTCAATCTCATTAGGTTGCACAACATATACACAAGCCCAGCTCACATACGATTTTGATAAGCAGCTGCACATCCTCATGGACAGTACATTACTTTGTCTGGTGCAGATGAGTAAAAGACTTGGTAGAGGGGCCATGGGGGCAAGGGGACTACAATAAAAGTGTAATTGCACTTTTAGTATATGCAACATATAGTTTATTGCTTGTCTAACTTATTGTGCAATTCTTTTTATTTTTTAAGATTTAGAAAAAACATTCACATCAAAAATAAAATATATCCTCGGTTAGGCGTAAGTGGGATGCAGGGCTATAATGCATTAAGTGGTCAGCATTATTTAACAGAACCCTCACTAAATGATAAATAATTTGCTATTTAATTAAATTATTTCATCAACTTTCTTTATCATTTATCTTAGTGCTGCTGATGTCCTCTAGCTTCTTTCAGCCATTTCATTTCTACATACGCATTTAAGGGTGACAACACGGGTACACAGCTGGAAGACAGGTGTTGTCCAATAACAGAAAGTGCCTGAGAAAGAACTTTAATAGTAACCAATATACTTTCAATCTTTTAAATATGCAGCTATTAATAAACAAACTTTTGAAATTGTATTAAAGTGCTTACAAATTAGGGCCTATTTTAAGTCAGGAAATACATATAAAATCAGAAAGACATTGTACTACAAAATTTTATCTCCACGTTCTGGTTATAACAGCTGCACAGGGTATACAAATATGACAATCCAAAAGGCACCTACTAAAGTCAGTTAGTTTGAACACTAAACTTAGGAATCATTACCGTCCAAGATCAGCTGAAAAGCCAATTTGTCAACTGTATTTCCACAGTCTGGGCTGATCCTTGCATTTCTACAGACATGCAAGGCTGTCCTGCCACTTGTACTTCCACAAAAATGCAGGGCCAACCTGTTACTTTTAGTTCCACAGACATGCAAGGGTGACCTGTTACCTGTAGTTCTACAGACATTCAAAGCTGTCCTTTATGCATGCTCCATGGGACTGGCAATGCCATCTCTCACCTGCTGTTTGCTATATTTAGCTACAGAGCCAGTCCCCTTACAGCCTGGAAATATGCCTCTTCATTTACCTTTTGCTCTGACTCACATCACTGTAACAACTTGTTTTCCTAGTGCCAGCCAATCTGTTCATAATGATCACCGGCGTTCCTTGCTTCAGTAAGTACCCCTTATTTTGCATTTCTAGTGATCCCCATTGTTCCCTGTTTCAGAGAGTTCCAAGTTCCTAGTAATCCCTAATGTTCCTTGTTTCAACTTTCTGTGCTTCTAGAGATGTAACTCTTTTGCCTCAAGGGACCTCTGCAAATCTGTATATTCTAAGAGTTTTTGAGTGCAAGGGTTACCACTGACATTCTAAAACTACAAAGAATGCAATAGGAAATGCAAGAGTTTCGATCAGGGCAGCTAAAATAGATATGGAGAGACACATTGCTGAGGAGAGTAAAAGTGATTTTGAAAACTTTTTCAATTATCTTAATAGTAAAAGGCTAGATCTGAACATATTGACCCCATAAAAGATGATCAGGGGAAGTTGGTGACAAATGACAGGGAGAAGACAACTGTATTAAATATATTCTTCTCCTCAGTGTATATAAGGGAAAATGAGGAGTATAATAAACAAGACAGTAATGTTATCATTTTATATTAAATATACTCTTGTAGCTGACGACCAATGTTCAAAAAAGGCTAGAAACATTTAATGCAAACAAATTACTAGAACTGGATGGATTATACCTGAAAATTCTCAAAGAACCAAGCCATAAAACAGCAAGACCATTATTCATAACTTTTTGGTACCAGCTGACTGGCAAAAAACAAATGCAGTACCAATATTTAAAATGGGCCAAGATAAATACCCAGAAACTACAGACTGGTCAGCCTAGTATGTGACAGTATGTAAACTATCATAAGGAATGATAAGGGACCATATTCAAGAACTTGCTGATGACAATATTATTAGTAGTAATCAACATGAATTTGTGAAGGGCCATTCTTGCCAGACAAAAAGTTTAACATTCTACAAGGAGGTGTTCTGTAATTTAGATAGAGGAAGGCCTGTGCACTGGTCCAAATCATTTGGTGGAGAGGGATTATGGTGTGGGGTTATTTCTCAGGGGTTGGGCTTGACCCCTTTGTTTTGGTGAAAGGAACTTCTAAGGTGTCAGCATACCAAGAAATTTTGGACAATTTCATGATCCCAACTTTGTGGGAGCATTTTGGGGATGACCCCTTCCTGTTCCAACATGACTGCACACCAGTACACAAAGCATAAAGACATGGATAAGTGAGTTTGGGGTGGAAAAACTTGACTGGCCTGCACAGAGTCCTGCGAGCCCTCTCCAACATCAGTGCCTAACCTCACAAATGAGCTTCTGGAAGAATGGTCAAACATTGCCATAGACACACTTCTAAACCTTGTGGACTGCCTTCCCAGAAGAGGTAAAGCTGTTATAGCTGCAAAGGGTGAGCCAACTCAATATTGAACCCTACGGACTAAGACTAGGGTGCCATTAAAGTTCATGTGCATGTAAAGGCAGGCGTCCCACTTTTGGTAAACTAGTGTATGCAATCACTCCTTAGCAAAAGAGGTAGACTAAAAGTGCTAAGGTATTATGTGCAGAACTAAGGCTCCGTTCACATGTCACAAAAAAAATTGCGGGACGCATTATGCCCAAAAAAGTAAAAGAGCTTCTTTGGAGCGTATTGCGTCCCGCGATTTTTTTTGCGCGATGTTACCGCGATTCGGCAGGCGGAAATCGCGGCAACATCGCTCAGCGTTTGGGGGGCTATTGCAAATCAACGGGCAACGCACAGGCGTCCCGCGATTTGCAATAATCTCCGGATCGCGGGCGGAACCGCGGCGGTTCTGCCCGCGATCCATACGCTGACATGTGAACGGAGCCTAAGTCAACGACAAAATTAAACAAACAAAAAAATGCTCTGGGATTTAAGGAGTAAAAGGTGAACTGGTTCACTGGGAAACATGGTATGTATCTTACTTTTTTTTTTTTTTCCAATAAAAAGCTTTATTGCAAGAAATACAAATACAGTGGGTACGGAAAGTATTCAGACCCCCTTAAATTTTTCACTCTTTGTTATATTGCAGCCATTTGCTAAAATCATTTAGGTTCATTCTTCTTCCTCATGAATGTACACATAGCACCCCATACTGACAGAAAAACACAGAATTGTTGACATTGTTGCAGATTTATTAAAAAAGAAAAACTGAAATATCACATGGTCCTAAGTATTCAGACCCTTTGCTCAGTATTTAGTAGAAGCCCCCTTTTGATCTAATACAGCCAGGAGTCTTTTTGGGAAAGATGCAACAAGTCTTTCACACCTGGATTTGGGGATCCTCTGCCATTCCTCCTTGCAGATCCTCTCCAGTTCTGTCAGGTTGGATGGTAAACGTTGGTGGACAGCCATTTTTAGGTCTCTCCAGAGATGCTCAATTGGGTTTAAGTCAGGGCTCTGGCTGGGCCATTCAAGAACAGTCACGCAGTTGTTGTGAAGCCACTCCTTCGTTATTTTAGCTGTGTGCTTAGGGTCATTGTCTTGTTGGAAGGTAAACCTTTGGCCCAGTCTGAGGTCCAGAGCACTCTGGAGAAGGTTTTTGTCCAGGATATCCCTGTACTTGGCCGCATTCATCTTTCCCTCGATTGCAACCAGTCGTCCTGTCCCTGCAGCTGAAAAACACCCCCACAGCATGATGCTGCCACCACCATGCTTCACTTTTGGGACTGTATTGGACAGGTGATGAGCAGTGCCTGGTTTTCTCCTCACATACCGCTTAGAATTAAGGCCAAAAAGTTCTATTTTGGTCTCATCAGACCAGAGAATCTTATTTCTCACCATCTTGGAGTCCTTCAGGTGTTTTTTAGCAAACTCCATGCGGGCTTTCATGTGTCTTACACTGAGGAGAGGCTTCCGTCGGGCCACTCTGCCATAAAGCCCCGACTGGTGGAGGGCTGCAGTGATGGTTGACTTTCTACAACTTTCTCCCATCTCCTGACTGCATCTCTGGAGCTCAGCCACAGTGATCTTTGGGTTCTTCTTTACCTCTCTCACCTAGGCTCTTCTCCCCCGATAGCTCAGTTTGGCCGGATGGCCAGCTCTAGGAAGGGTTCTGGTCGTCCCAAACGTCTTCCATTTGAGGATTATGGAGGCCACTGTGCTCTTAGGAACCTTAAGTGCAGCAGAAATCTTTTTGTAACCTTGGCCAGATCTGTGCCTTGCCACAATTCTGTCTCTGAGCTCTTCAGGCAGTTCCTTTGACCTCATGATTCTCATTTGCTCTCACATGCATTGTGATCTGGAAGGTCTTATATAGACAGGTGTGTGGCTTTCCTAATCAAGTCCAATCAGTATAATCAAACACAGCTGGACTCAAATGAAGGTGTAGAACCATCTCAAGGATGATCAGAAGAAATGGAAAGCACCTGAGTTAAATATATGAGTGTCACAGCAAAGGGTCTGAATACTTAGGACCATGTGATATTTCAGTTTTTCTTTTTTAATAAATCTGCAACAATGTCAACAATTCTGTGTTTTTCTGTCAGTATGGGGTGCTATGTGTACATTCATGAGGAAAAAGAATGAACTTAAATGATTTTAGCAAATGGCTGCAATATAACAAAGAGTGAAAAATTTAAGGGGGTCTGAATACTTTCCGTACCCACTGTACAAACAGAGGCTTCAAGTATCTTACATCAACAACAGATGTGTATTGAACAGAGGGCACTTTCTTTAAAACTATGCAATCTGGAAAAAAAAATTACAAACACAAAAAGTTGATTATATGATAAACTAAAATAACACATATTAACACACTTTTAGCAGAAAAATAATTATTCTACCACTACACAGGTTATGGTGAGAAGGCGGAAAACAACTAAAAAGTTCTTCATTAGAATACGTTGTACTTTTCACTATAAGATGTTCAAATCTCATTCTGACCACCACAAATATTGACAACAAAAGAAGAACAGCAGGAATGAACTTGTTTGGGGATGCTTGGGGTGCAGGCCTGCATGTGCACATGTACCATGCACAGCAGTCTCAGGTTCTCTGACCATTGTCAGAGCACAGTTTTAAACCTACATTTTTTATCTATACACAGCTAAACAGCTATTATAGGAAACATATATGTAGTATATATATATATATATATATATATATATATATACAGAACTGCTAGCTGTGCCCCTGTTTGATCAACAGCCCAGATATATATAAATAAATAAAAAATAGTGCATATAAATCCTGTGAGATAAACATTGGCCAATATATATTAAAATAAGAACAAATATATGTACTTAACACATAATAGTCTTAACACATAACAGAAAAACCCACAAATTCCACCATCCATATATGCAAATTCTCTAAACGACAATCACATTAGGTGTGAATAATGATAGTCTCTATACACTCCAAATAGTGTTCCAATACACCTCTTCTACAGTGTGCAAATCCACTCCACCACCAGTGATCCTCAAAGGTCAGAGGTCAAATACAGTCCAGTCATGACACATCCACAGGACCTTCCTCTGTAGCTCGCTTCTACTCCTCCATTAGGGTTTAATTATCATAAAAAAGTATACAGAGAGAGCTCATAGTGTGAACCTGTAGAGTATTTACTGTATTAGTGGTAAAAAAAAAAAATTAACACTCATATTTATTAAAATCAAACCGTGGCATCCATGTAAACACCAGTATACCTATGGCACTCACATTGCCAAGTCTGGCGGTGGTCCCATCCAATGTTTAACCACTTTACCGCTGCTCACTAGAGCTCTACTGCGGCAAAGTGGCTCGATAACGTCTGGCGACGTAGACCTACGTCGCCAGACATTCCCCTCTCTCGGCAGGGCGCGCGTGCCGCCGGAAGCTCCCTCCCACTGTATTCAGTCACAGTGGGAGTCAGGCCAGGGGAGGAGTGGCGGTGATCGCCGCCGCTCTTCCCCAATCGTCGGGGAATCGAGTGTGGAGATCCGCCTGCTTGTGTAAACACAAGCGGGTGGATCTCCTAAGTGACAGGCAGGGTCAGATTGCAGGATTCAGCATAGTTGAACCTGCGATCTGTCCTTGTGTCACATAGTCCCCTCCCCCCACACATGTCAGTAAGTACCAGGCATACATTAACCCCTTGATCACCAATAAAAATTAACCCCTTCCCTGCCAGTGTCATTTTTACAGTAACAGTGCATATTTATAGCACTGATTACTGTAGTAATGTCACTGGTACCCCAAAGTGTCAAAAATGTCAGTTAAGGGTCCGATCTGTCCGCCGCAATGTCGCAGTCCCGCAAAAAAATCGCAGATAGCCGCCATTACTCGTTTTAAAAAAAACACCAAAAACGACAGAAATCTTTCCCTTAGTCAGTAAACGCAATAACTTTTGCGCAAACCAATCAAAATACGCTTATTGCGATTTTTTTTTACCAAAAATATGTAGCAGAAAACAAACTGGCCTAAAATGATAAAAAATTTTGATTTTTACATTTTTTGGGGGGAATTTCATATAAAAAAATGTGAAAAATATTGTTATTTTTTCAAAATTGTCATTCTTTTTTTGTTTATAGCGCAAAAAGTAAAAATCGCACAGGTGATCAAATACCACCAAATGAAAGCTCTGTTTGTGGGGAAAAAAAGGACGTCAATTTTGTTTGGGTATGGCATTGCATGACCGCACAATTGTTTGAAGATAAACTAATAATTTTGGTTAATATTTATTTTAACTTAATTGTTGTCGGAAATTTCTGAAACTAATGTTTTAAAAGTATCTATAAATATATTACAAATAAACATTTGTTACAGGGTATAGACATACTAGTGTGTTTTCAAATGGGGCTTCAAGTAAGAAAGCCTAACTTTCTGCCCCTTCAGTCTATTCTTATGGGGTGACCCTCTTTGACATAGTAGGGTGTATTTACTGAGAATTGAAAACAGCAGGAATAAACTTCTAGGGTGGGTTGAATTGCAGGTCTGCAAGTACATGCGAACATTCAAGAACAGATTTATCACAAATAATGAACCTATCTGGCTGATGGTACATTGATGTTCAATTCATATGGTATGGTCCTTATTTGCTGTGTGAATTTAATACCCAAATAATGTAACCTTTGTGCCTTCTGTCCCTATAAGTATACCACAGAATGTGCACACCATTGTTTTTTCTGTAAAAAAAAAAAAATTATGAAAAAACGAGTTCACTGATCAATGATATTCTCATGGGTCAGTCAAACATCATGCCATACAACCCTGTATCCTATGCTGTTGTTTAAAAGATACACATTTTGTGTGAATATTTATCCTTGGGATCCTTCACTGATCAGCATATTGAATTTTGAAAGCCAGTTAGGGTATACTCCGAAAGATCCGTGCAAGGACAGTTCAATACCTGTCTATGTACCGGTCACTGAGGCAATTATAATTTTATAATTTCAGTCATTTGTAAGTTAAGATTTTATTAGAGTTTTCGACTTTCTGGCTGCAAGTGGTAAATGTAAATTATTTATATGCAAAATTTCATACCTACTTGATTACAAAGAAATCTAAAAATGTTTTTTGAAAATAATCCCTTTTAAATTGATGTATTACATTTTTAACAAAGGTGACTTACATATTTACAAGTTACTTCAGGTTTCAGCTTTTATACTCTAAACCATTATCATTTTAATGATTGTATTTGAGGGATTAAATCTCTTAGATTGATAGAAAAGTCTTTGACAGCAAGCTTTTATTTTGATTTGGGAACTTCACAAAAATGCAAAAATTATTAAAAAAATACAACTATCTAAAATCTCTGAATTTCTGCAAGAAATAACAATTTCTTCCCTTTTGCTTAAAGGCTAAATAAATGTGATGTTTTATTTAGGAACTTCAAAACATTAATAGAAAAGATCCACAAGTATATTTTTGTGCAGTACAATGAATTGATTGTAGGAGCAGTAAGAGATGTGTTACAATTCATACATATGCAAATTGATATTTGTATTTGTTATTGTGTTCACTATTGCCTTGACTGCTTATCATATTTCCATTATTCTGTCATAAATGTTTCTGATCAATTCTGTATTCATCTGTCCTTGCTAAGTCTCACACATGTAGACTAAGATAAAGCACATGTAAAATGAAGCACTCCCTCAAGTGAAAGTTGAGGATAACATTTTAGAACACAAACAAAATTGTTGATTTTATATGTAATTTATGAACTCAGACTGCAAACAAATAGGAAATTCATATTACACTGAGATATATAAATATTCTCACAGACATCTTCATATTTGATCCTCATTGGGAAAGGGGTCAATATTTTGCTGAGGTTAACCCTGTGCTTGCTGATGCAAACCCTCATTAACCACTTTAGAACTATGCTACAGCCAAAAGATGGCTACAGCACGGATCTATAGTCCTGTAAGGGCATTCATAGACGCCTTCCCAAAACCCCATCACCTGCACATCTCCTTCAGACACAGCTGATTATAGATTGGGGTATAGAGCCTATCACAGTGGATCTTTACTATGTGATCAGCTGTGTCCAATCACAGCTAATCACATGTAAACAGACTTGCCCATTGTCAGCAGTTATTTCTTCACTCAATGTGTATGTGCCACCTATTAGTGTCCATCAGTGTTGTCTATCAGTGTCCATCAGTGCCACCTATCAGTGTCCATCAGTGCAGCCTCATCATTGCTCATCAGTGAAGCCTATCAGTACCCATCAGTGCAGCCTCATCAGTGGACATAAATGAAGAAGAAAAATTACTTACTTGAAAAATTTTATTACAGAAACTAAGAAAATCATTTAAGTGGTGATTGAATGCCACCATAAGAAAGCTCCATCTGTGTCCAAAAATGATAAAATTATAAAAATGTAATTTGGGAACAGTGTTGCCAGACTGCACAATTGTAATTCTAAGTGTGAGTTTGAAAAGTAAATAGCCTAGTTGATTTAGTAAACCAACCAATGGACTCATGTAAGAAAGTGGAAGAACACTCTTCCGGATCCGGCGCTCATGGGGGAGGAGTGAGCGTTCTAGGCTCCTGCACCGCCTGTGTTTGTGTCCACATGTAAGCCATCTTGAGTGATGTGACCCGAGATACCCGAGATACCGGAGAAAAATTGACAGATCCCTGCCACCAGAGCCTAGTCTACCTGCCTGCCTGCACCGCAACGAGGCTTGTGTGAGAGTCGGGGATAGCGGAGCTTCTTAGCTGCTGTACGCCAACACTGCCTATGCCAATGCTGACCGCAAAGCCCCGACTGCACTGACCACGCTAGTGTGCTGTGTCTATGTGTTTATGCAGTCAGACTGGCAACCAGAGCAGTGGAGAGAGTGGGAGTAATGGAGAGAGCCTTCACCAGCGGGAATGACGCCGGCCGATATCAGAGCTGCTTAAGTGGAGCTGCCGGGTATGTGGAGATTTGTATAAAATCTGCTATATTGTTATACTGCGTATAAATGAACTTCTCAGATTGTTCTACATCGTATTGCACCATTCCACTGCATGACTGCACCTGTGTTATTACTGCTGACCACAGTAATAACTGGAGTTGGGGAGAGACTGAGCTATTTTGTTACTCTGCAATTTTTCCTAACTCGGCTTTCACTGAACTGCACTTTATTACACTTGTGCGCCTGTGCTTGCCTGTGCTTATAGCATGGGGTTAACACCGGCTGCCACCGGCTGATAAATGTCTGTTATAGCAGACAGCAGCAAATGGACCGATTTGTGGAGCGGGGTCGTACCCAGAGCCTTCAGAGCCTTCAGAGCCGTAACATCGCCTCAGAGGTGTCCCATACTGCATCTCACACAGGCGGGATACCTGAGGGGTCTTCTAAGGTGACTATCTCTCTAGCTATACCTACTATGACCACTATGTCCACCCTATCCACTACATCTCTCCCACTTGCTGTACATGTTTCCTCTGGTACATCTATACTCACTGTATCCTCCGCTTCTGCTACTCGTTTGATGGGGGTCCCTAAAATGGTCATCTCTGCATCTACAACTTATCCTTCGGAGGAGGATTTAAATACAGCAGCTGAGCTTCAGACCATCATCAAGACACAGGAGGAGGCAAGAGAACATGTGAGAGAACATGTGGTAATGAATACCCATGTGCAGACCAACATCTCTGAAATATTCCCAGAGGATCCATCTTGAGGTCGGATAGCGGAGGCAGTCGCGGCATTGTTGGCACCCACAATTAAACAGTCGAAACTGCTATAATGCAGGGGCTTACACAGATACAAAAAGAGCTGCAAATGCATAAACAGCAAATACAGGAAGCAGAGAAGAGAATTTCCTCTTTGGAAGAAGAAGTTATAGACAATAGTAGTGATATATCTGCACACGACAATGCCCTCCAGCTATTGCAAGAAAAAATAGAGGACCTAGAAAATCAGACGGAACAAACTCCGTATTATTGGGGTCCCAGAAACCTTTCAATCTGAGGCGCTTACTCATCTCTGCTCTGTTATAATACCAAATGCATTAGGAATATCAACTACCTGTGTAGTGGAATGAGCACATAGGATCGGCAGTCTTAAAGAAGGCAAGAACAACTCTAGGCTAGTCTTAGCAAGATATCTGAATTATGCAGATAAAAATCTTATTTTTCAGAAATTCAAACAACAGCACAAATTACAGATTGAAAGTCATTCTATATTAATCTTTGCAGATTATTCAGCAGAGGTATCAAGGAAACGTAAAGCATTCTCTATAATATGTACAACTTTATATCATCATAAGATAAAATTTACACTGGCCTACCTGGCAATACTGTACCTCAACTCGGCAAAGGGTGAACGTATGTCGTTTAAAAATCCCGCAGATGCGGAGAAGTATCTTATCTCTATTAATATACCTATGGAGGAGAGCTCGTCTTCAATCAGAAAAACAGCTTTATCTAGGAAAGCACGGATCGACCTTTCTAGAGATATCAAGAAAAGGTCAAAACAGGTGTAAAGAGCATAAGCGGATATATATGGAGGAGATAACAATTCGCACCCTTTTACTGTATATAAAAAACTTGGCAGCAGGTATATGGAAACAACCATAAATTATAGCAGCATTAATCAGAGTAATATAAGAGCAAAATAGTCCATAAATGTTTAAAACAAGATAAGTAATGAGTCCATAGATATTAAGTGTAAACAAAGTGACTTCAGTGCAGGTGCATTTAAATGCTGCTTTGAGGGTGCCCGGATTTCAGTGACCGCTCTGTGCTCCCCGCACCCTTAGGACCACACTCACCAGAGGTAGTCACCCCTGCAGGGGTATCAGGCCTTGGATATATTGCCTCTGTATCCCCTCTGTTCTCCCTGGGTGGTCTTATAGATAGGGGTATGGTCCTGACCTGCCCGAGTCCTCCGTCACACTGTCCTTGGAAACTGGGGTATCATAGACTGCAGACAGGTGACACAGACCAGCAACACGCTCTATCAGAAGGCACCGCTGTCACCTCACTTCGGCTTTCATACACTTCCAATGCTATCAATTAACTCCACACGCGGAGTGGAGTTCATTGATAGCATTGGAAGTGTATGAAAGCCGAAGTGAGGTGACAGCGGTGCCTTCTGATAGAGCGTGTTGCTGGTCTGTGTCACCTGTCTGCAGTCTATGATACCCCAGTTTCCAAGGACAGTGTGACGGAGGACTCGGGCAGGTCAGGACCATACCCCTATCTATAAGACCACCCAGGGAGAACAGAGGGGATACAGAGGCAATATATCCAAGGCCTGATACCCCTGCAGGGGTGACTACCTCTGGTGAGTGTGGTCCTAAGGGTGCGGGGAGCACAGAGCGGTCACTGAAATCCGGGCACCCTCAAAGCAGCATTTAAATGCACCTGCACTGAAGTCACTTTGTTTACACTTAATATCTATGGACTCATTACTTATCTTGTTTTAAACATTTATGGACTATTTTGCTCTTATATTACTCTGATTAATGCTGCTATAATTTATGGTTGTTTCCATATACCTGCTGCCAAGTTTTTTATATACAGTTGTCCGCGGTTTTATGTCATTCCTCCAACAGATTTATATAGGTGTCTATTCATATATTTATAGGTGTTTATATTTTTCCACAATCTTTATCACCATTTTTATACCACATCAACTTTATCATCAGTATATCACTATTTATATATTTATATTTTAAGTTGTGTTGACATATGGTTACCACTAGATTGGATTGAAATTGTGGTAGTCATTTTTTAGTATTATTTACCCAACAGAGTCACTTATCACGGATTCATTGATTCATTTATAATACACACAGCACAGGATTATTGCACTCAGCACTTTATCAGTTTTTTAACACCATTCACATTTTATTATATTTGAGATTATTTATTCTGCACTTTGACACCTTTGGAGACATGTACAGAGATTAAGTATACGGAAGATAAAGTACATTGGCAGCGCCACACACCTCCTTTGATCTTCTATTTCACACTATATATCTTCGGAAATATAGTTTAATAGGTGGGCAGCAGCCATTACTGATAAGGAATCTATTAATATCCTAAGCGCGGATTTATATATATCATATCTGTCAGGACCAAGCTACATACTATATAGTAGGAGGAGATTTCAATTCAGTTATGTGCTCGCAAGAGGATCGTAAAACAGGGTCTCCATTTCCCGCTTCTTTAGTTCAGACCCCTTATGAAGAGCGTACTACGTTTCTTCGAGATATGATGGATTCCCTGAAGTTGGTCGATTTTTGGAGACTTAGCCACCCTATTGAAAGGGAATACACCTTCTTTTCATATCCTCATAATTCTATGGCTTGGCTGGACTATCTGTTCTGTACACAAAATCTGGTCCCATATATAAAATCATCAAGTATATATGATATAGCAATTTCTGATCATGCCCCTATATCTCTAACATTAACATATAATCAGAATCTGCCTAGAATGTGGAGATTTCCAAATTACTTGGCAGACAGAGAAGAGTTTGTTTGCTTTTTACAAACTTCTTGGGCTGAATACCTACTATTTAATGGGGAAGAATGTACTGACCCCATATTATTATGGGAGGCGGGTAAAACGGTTCTGCGGGGCAATATTATATCCTACACTACAAGCTATAAAAAGACTTTAATGTCGACCTATACACAACTTAGTGAACAACTACGAATAGCCCAACAGAACATGACACAGCTCAACACCTCAGAAAATATAAATCAGTGGCATAACGCTAAACAAAACTTTGATCTATGGGCATAAAGGGTGGAACAACTAAAGCACTCATATTTAGAGGCCAAACTTCATCGGTTTGGTAACAAACCTAGTAAGTTAATGTCTAGATTAATAAAGGGGCCTCATTCCACCACACAAATAACCTCTCTTTGTGATTTGCAAGGACAAGTCACTCATTCTCCCGCAGCCATTACAGCTATACTGGAGAAATACTACACAGAATTATATGCTGAAGGCTCTATAGACTCGGAGGCAGCAGTGGAATTATTAAATACCATAAATCTTCCCTCCCTTTCTGAGGATCAAATAGGCCGGATTAACGCTCCGATATCCCAAAGCGAAATAAACAACATTATTAAAATATTAGTAAATGAAAAAGCCCCGGGACCTGATGGCTATACGAATGAATTTTATAAAAAAATGTCGGACAGACTGCTACCCCATCTTACATCTCTGTTTAACCTGCTGCCATCCGCGCTACAGCCTATATACGGCTGCAGCGCGGACTCGAATTTTCGGGAGGCCGTTTTTAAACGGCCTCCAGTGACACGCCCCCCCCCCGCGCGCAGCGGGGAAAATCTGTGTCGGCCGTGTCTGTCCCTTGGACACGGCCGATCACAGATCGTGGTGAATGGCCAATCACAGCGGCCATTCACCACGTGATCGGGCCGTCCAATGAGCGATGATCTCATATGTAAACATATGAGATCATCTCTCATCGCCGGCGCTTCTTCCTCACACAGAGCCTGCAGTGTGAGGAAGGAGGGGGAGCCTCACAGCGCCGGGGACACACAGCGATGTAATCAGGGCACTGATCACCAGTGCCCTGATTACTAAAAGGTAAAAACATACACACAGTGCCCCCCCATCAGTGCCCACAGTGCCCGCCATCAGTGCCCCCATCAATGCCCACAATCAGTGCCCATAGTGCTGCCAGTCAGTGCCCATCAGTGCCTGCTCATCTAGGCACTGAGTGTGGGTACTGATGGTGCTGCCCATCAGTGCCGCTCATCAGTGCCACCCGTCAGTGTCCAGTGCCATCCGCCAGTGCCCATCAGTGCCGCCTATCAGTGCCCATCAGTGCCGCCCATCAGTGCAGCCTCTCAGTGCCCAGCAGTGCCACCTCTCAGTGCCACCTCTCAGTGCCCAGCAGTGCCACCTCTCAGTGCCCAGCAGTGCCACCTCTCAGTGCCCAGCAGTGCTGCCTATCACTGCTCATCAGTGCCGCCTATCAGTGCCGCCTATCAGTGCCGCCTATCAGTGCTCATCAGTGCGGCATATTAGTACCTCCTCATCAGTGCCCATAAGTGCCACCTCATCAGTGCAGCCTATCAGTGCCCATCAGTGCCGCCTCATCAGCGCACATCAGTGAAGGAGAAAAATTTATTTTCAAAATTTACTCGCAGAAAATAAGAAAAACTTTTTTTTTTCAAAATTTTCTGTCTTTATTCTTTTTTTTGTAAGAAATAAAAAACCCAGAGGTGATTACATACCACCAAAAGAAAGCTCTATTTGTGTGAAAAAAATGATAAAAATTTCATATGGGTACAGTGTAGCATGACCGCGCAATTGTCATTCAAAGTGTGACAGCGCTGAAAGCTGAAAATTGGCCTGGATGGGAAGGGTGTTTAAGTGCACAGTAGGCAAGTGGTTAATGAACAATGGACGAAAGGCACTTAGCTTCCAACAGGGTACGAATCATATATTAAACTTATCCCCAAAAAGGGCAAAGATATTTTATAGCCTGGATCGTACCATCCAATCTCGTTATTAAACATAGATGCAAAGATACTGGCTAGGCAGATAGCCACTAGAATAGCCGCGATTTTACCATTTCTCATTCATGAGACACAATCAGGCTTTGTTAAAGGCCGATCTGCCACTTTGAACATCCGGAAGGTTATAGCAGCCATGGAACATGCAAAGGCAAACCCGATGAAATTAATGGCCATAGTCTCTCTTGATGCAGTAAAAGCCTTTGATAAGATCAATCTGGAGTGGCTATTTCTGAGTTTGAAGAGACTGGGTTTCTCGGGATGCGCCTGGGATTTTCTGCGAGCTATGTATGTCAAATCAACAGCTAGAATTGTATCCTCAGCGGGGATGTCTGCCTCTATATCCTTACATAAAGGTACGAGACAGGGATGCCCGCTTTCCCCGATTTTATTCAACGTAGCCTTGGAGCCTTTATCTAGATATTTTCTGGACCAGGCTCCAATTCAGGGTATTCAAATAGGGAGTGAAGAATTTAGAACGGCACTATTTGCCGACGATATGCTGATTTTTATGTCTAACCCCGAGATTTAAAAACTAGACAACATATTTTAAACGACTTTGAAAAACTTACAGGTCTTAAAGAAAATTATAATCAGAGTGCGGTTCTTCCGCTAACTTCTCCTACTACACTCCACTGGGATACATCCTGTCCTTTTACTCTCGTACAGTCATATATTACATACTTAGGAATTAAAATTGGCAGAGATCTGTCTTCACTGTATATGTTAAACTTTACTCCATTGTTTGAAAAAATAAAGAAAGAATTGCGTATGTGGCATAAATTACCCCTGTCATTCTTTGGAAGATGCCACTTGATTAAGATGATCAGCTTCCCATGCCTATTGTATCAGTTACAAACTATACCGCTTCTACTGAAGCATAAAGATGTTCAATCTTTAAACAGAGCTTTCTCAAAATTTATTTGGCAAGGAAAACGATCGCGAATTTCGCTGGATAAGTTGCATCTCCCGAATAACATAGTGGGGGCTGGTCTTCCAGATGTTAGATTGTATAATCTTACATGTCTGTTGAGGTATGGGCTGGATTGGCTTGTGGAGGGAAATTTCTATACCAATAATGCTCTGGAGGAACAAATAGCTTATCCTTTGAGTTTGGCGGGCATTCTGCATAGCAAATTTTCATCTTTACCAAAAAATATACAACAACATGTTTTGCTAAGAGATGATTTTATAGCCTGGAGGGAAACCCACAAGAAATTACATGTACCACTAGGTATTTCAAAGTATCTACCATTGGTGGGAAATCCAATGTTTCCTCAGGCAAGGGATCATCTAGCCTTCGAATATTGGAAATCTAAGGGCTTGGTGAAAGCACACTTTTTGATACAAATGGAAAGTGGGATTTCCAGACTCAAATTTAAATCTTTTCAGGATCTTGCTGCAGAATATGATCTCCCTAAATCTCACTTCCTGGCCTACCACCAAGCAACCTCGTATATATCTTCATGTGCTCCAAGCCTGCTAGAGGACTTTCAACATACAATGATTGACACTCTGATACAACAGAAGTCCTATTCAATATCTACAATATTTAAATTACTACAAGATGAATTGCTTCCTCCTTCTACAGATAGAATTTTTGAAAAGTGACATATAGATTTTCCCGGACTAGAGTTTTCACATCTGATACTCCAGGGCTATAGACATATCAGGTCACTTACGGTGAATTAAATATGGAGAGAGACTCAATTTAAATGTATCCATAAAGCTTATATTCCAGCCCTCTTCACCAAAGACAAGAGAACTAAAGCTATATGTCCTCTCTGCATGTCAATGAGGCCCACATTGGCTCATAGATTTTGGCACTGTCCTAGAGTGATTCCATTCTGGCATAGAGTAGCGCACTATGCCAATGTAGTAATGAACACTGACCTACGGAAATCTCCGCACCTTATGCTATTTGGAATTAATTTGGCGATTAACACTGCTCAGGCAAACCTACCACCTACTGTACCTCCGTGGACACATTTATGTTTTTTGGCGGCTAAGAGGACCATCTTAAAATCATGGATCCAGCCTAGTCCCCCTACTTTATCTGCTCTTAAAAAGGAGCTTCGGTCACTATTGTATAAGGAACGTATGGATACAGTCCTACAACACTATATCTCTACAAAAATGTTCTTTGACAAATGGCAATCGTTTATAGAGCAAGAACTCACGGATGTGGACATTCAACACTTTATGAAACCTTTCAGATACACGGATTGGTACTTAAAGGCAGAAATAGAACGAACCTTGGGAAAATTAAAGATAAGTGATCCGTAGGCCTGAATAATACAATCACCTTCTTTCTTAAATTGATTTGCTGACTTATTCTCTGTTTATATTAAGGACTTAGGACTTATATGGATGTATGTAGTGTTGATGGACCAACACTTTAGGATATACATGGGAATACCCATCTCTAATAGCAATAGTAAAAAACAAAAATGAATCAAGCTGACCAGCCTATGTTAATATGTTAAGATATTGAGAAATTATATTCTTTCTTTTTTTTTTTTCTCCCCCCCCCCCCTTTTTTTTTCTTCTTCTTCTTTTTTACAATAGAGCATAGATTTTGATACTGTGATTATTCTTCTTTTTATGTTTGTATGACTTGTTGGTTATAAAAAATTTAATAAAAAAAGATATAAAAAAAAAAAAACGTGGAAGAACAATCACAACTTAATGATCACAAAATGTTGCTGTCGTGTTAATTTGTGCAATCCACATGCAAGCCCAGCTTTATTTTTATCTTACTGGTAATTGGTGCAAACACTGGATTTTTTCCTAAGTTTATTGCAAGGGAGCAGAAGGGAGAAAAAAATTGTACTTAATAATTCTTTAGTCACAATAAGTGCGTGAGATATGTTATGATATATGTTACCATCTGTGATATTTTATAATATCAGTGGAAGTGCAAATATTGTACTGTACAGTTAAAGCTGAAACCAGAAAAAATATTTTTATCTAAGTCTTCTAACAAATTAATGTTCTATACCCCATGCAGTGGCGGAACTACCAGGGTCACCGCAGTCGAAATTGCGACTGGGCCCTAGAGTTCCGCCACTGTGTGGGGGAGCTGCGGTTCTGTCACTGCGAGGGGAGGGGGCGGGTCCTGTGAGAGTAGGAGACCCACCCCCACCTGCCCATTCTGCCACTGTGAGGGGAGGGGGCAGTCACCCCTCAAAATAACTCAACACACAGCCATTAATGTCCAAACCACTGGCAACAAAAGCGAGTACATCCCTAAGTGAAAATGTACAAATTGGGCCCAAAGTGTCTATATTTTGTGTGGCCACCATTATTTTCCAGCACTGCCTTAACCCTCTTGGGCATGGAGTTCACCAGAGCTTCACAGGTTGACACTGGAGTCCTTTTCCACCCCTCCATGACAACATCACAGAGCTGGTGAATATTAGAGACCTTACGCTCCTCCACCTTCCATTTGAGGATGGCCCACAGATGCTCAGTAGGGTTTAGGTCTGGAGATATGCTTGGCCAGTCCATCACCTTTACCCTCAGCTTCTTTAGTGTTGTCACATAAAAAGTTATAATAAAATATTTACAAAAATGTGAGGGGTGTACTCACTTTTGTGGGATACTGTATTTGCTCTGGCTTCATTTGGCAGGAGGGAGGGACCAGGAGTGCCAGTGGGAGAACTGAGAAGAGGAGGATTGGGGCTGCTCTGTACAAAACCACTGCACAGAGCAGGTAAGTATACCATGTTTGGTATTTAAAAAAAAAAAAAATTGCCTTTAATATCAATTCAAGTTATTATCTTTGATATAGTTTTCTCTGTTTTTTTCTAAAATTGTATTGATAGCAAATCAATATTTGTCATTTTCAAGGGACACCAGAAGCACTCAGGGCTTTTTATTTTTCTTGTAAGGACTTTCACAGTTTTCTGTGTATGCTTTATGTATGCTGAAAGGCTGCAGTCAGCATGTCAAACTTATTGCCCTGATGAAGTGTAGGAGTAGTGTGAAATTAGAATAGCATTCCTTTTGTTTCATGGTAATTTTAAAACACAACAAAATATATTTTATTTGCTACAGTGCTTTGAATTTTGGACCATTCACTCTCCCATCTGGCTTGCTGTTTGGTTTGAAATGCTTTTTATGTGAGTTTTGCATATGGATATAGGAGATGCAGCTGTTCCGCTGTTGTCTGTGGCTATAATAAGAAAAATGCAGGCTATGTGAGGACTGTCAATTAGTCCACATTATTTGGTTTTTAATATATTTGTTGGCTTGTCTGACTCTTAGCTTGGCAGTCTATGTGCTGTATTACTTGTACAGTGGCAGACATGTTAGATCTCAAACTAAACCTAAAAGGTACAGCATTATTAAGCTAAACTCTACACCCAGTTTATGGCAGTTTTGCCAAATATACAGTGTAGAATGCCACAACTGAGGATCAAGGGCCTTTCCTTATAAATCATTATGGGGTTGATTTACTAAAACTAGAGAGTGCAAAATTTGGTGCAGCTCTCCATAGAAATCACTCAGGTACCAGTTTTTTATTTTTGGCAAAAGTTAACTGAACAAGCTGATGTTAGAAACTCATTGACTACTATGCACAGCTGCACCAGATTTTGCACTCTCCAATTTTAGTAAATCAGCCCCCATATCTCCACCTTGGTGGTATGCTAGAGGAGTTCTTTTATTTGGAACAACAGTATGATAAGGACTATTGGACCGGAAATCAGAACTTCCCACTTTGCCATCCAAATGATCTCTTTACTTTGCTACAACATTTTTCCAAAAGACTGCTCTGCATGACTGGGAGAATCACTTTCTCTAAAAGACAGAACATATTAAGAGATTGGAAAAAATGGAGCAGACTTTAATAAGATAACAAAAAAAAAAAAAAAGAAAAAGCAAATGTTGCCCTTGAAACTCACAGAAGTTTCTTTTACACTGGGTCTTGCTATTGCATAATTTTTCCATTTGACTGTTTGCTATTGGTGCAGAAAAAGATAAGTGTCAAGGCTTCATTTTGTGGTATGGTGTTATGTTGAAGTTAATATACATGGAAGAAATGTTCTCCTTTTTATATCTGTGTGCATACTGCGATCCTTTCCTATGCACAGTCAAGTAAGAAAATAAATAGGCAATCCAGATATATAAAAAAAGAACTGTATTGATCTACTGTTAAAAGCAACATACAATAACTCTGTGGTGCTAACCATTGCAGAAAAAAATGTCCTTTTCCAAGCAACTGATAAGTGAAACATATATAGTTAAACATATATATCAGGGTTTTTTTTAACCAGGGTTCCCCCTCTCCCTGCTGCCAGCTTTTATCTGCTGAGAAAGAGACAGCTGTCCCTCACTAATCGCCCTCCCTGTGTGCCCCCCCCCCTCCCAGCCCTGGATCTTATGTTATCTCTGCTAGGTGAGTTGGTTATCTATGTAACTTTGTTTCTCTCCCTGCAGTTCTTCCTGCCCAACCTGTATATTTTTTTAATCTCTCTCCCCATTGCTCTGTCTTCCTGACACAGTTAAAGCTAATTGGCTGCATTCCCATGGGGTGAAGAATTTCCGCTCCTTTCACACCTATATGTGTGTATGTGTATATGTGTGTATATATACCCCTATACAGAAGTTCAGATGTTATGCTTGCCTCCAAAGACGCCCAAAAAATGCCCAATAAACACCTGCACCAAAAACGCCCAGGTGTGAAAGGAGCGGAACCCCATCCCTGCGCTACTAAGAATTATCTTTTTTTCTGGTTCTGGACATGCTACAGAGCTGAAACTTCAAAGGTACACTTTTTAGACCACCCAGACACTAAATCCAAAGAAATCTCATTTTTTTTCAATAATTTTTTCAATAATTGGCTCTCTATCAAAAACGACAATTTTTAAGAACTTTTTTGTGTGATTAATAATCCCTGGGGCATGACCCAGAACCCTAGGCACTTTTTAGGGGCATTTACTGGGTTTTAGGGCTTAAAAATTGTGTTTTTTGATTCCAGAAGTTCGGGTCCCATTGATTTCAATGGGGTTATGGAATCCGAACCGAACTTTCGGGAAGGTTGGGTGTTCTGGTCGAACCGAACTTTTCAAAAGTTCGATCATCCCTACTAACCACTTGGGCCAGTCAAAGTGTGCAGTAATTGGGCTATCTCTTCCTATTTCTACAACTTGCTTGAAGTCTGGATGGACCTCTCCTCAGTCTGAACTCTCACTAGTCAACAACAGCATTCAAATCCTCAGACCTTGATAGCATGAGTGGGGGCCCTTAAGCATTTAATTAGGGGGTTACATAAATAACAATCTCGGATTTTTATGCAACCTGTGTTATTTTATGTAACTTGTATTCTTTTGTCAATTAAGTAAATGTTATTTTGCATTTCTTTTTCATTATGTGTGTGATTTCACTGGTACTATATCAAGAGACTTAGATCACATATACATAGTATAACGTACTCTTGGGATCATTGCAAATGAATTTAGGATGAACAATGTCAGGCAGCTGAAAACATCTTCAAAGTCTGAAGAGAGTATTGAATTATTGATTATTGAGTCTGATTTTGAATTAGCGAGTCTAAGCAACTAACACTACAGTTGTGCTGGGGGAAAGTTTGCCTTTTAAGGTCATGAGACTATGTCCTAGCACCACAATGGTGGCAGTGTTGAGATTGCATTGATTCCTGCCAAAACACAGCATCAGTATTTAATAGGGGTGTTGAAAATAATTGTAGAATCTCAATGCAGCCTTGAATGATTCCTCATCGATGCTGAGAACAGCCGCATTGATTGCATGGATGGCGTCATCCCGGTTCCCCCTACCTCTCCTGGGACAGCCCTGTCAGTGCGCTCTAAATTTAAAACAAATCAGTGTCAGTCCCTCTGTTTCATGGATTCCTTCCTACAGTTCTGGCACGTGAGGCCAGATGGATATATGACTTAAAAGCTACTATATACCCAGGCTTGAATGATGTTATCAGTTACAAACCGTTTCTATAGGAGCCACACTATAGTCTTCCCTCCAAGATTATATGTGGATATAAAAAGAAATTCTGTCCCCCCTTCCTGTCCTTTCCTTTTTTGCTTCCTCTTTTTCCTCTACCCCCACAGGGCATCTCCCATTGCATCAAAAAGAGGGTAAAACTAAGATAAGATCTATTTCTAAAATAGGGACTAATATATTTATTTAAAAATTGAAGAACTAGAATAATGAAAAAATAATAGAGATATATATTTCATATAGAAGATAAAAAAGTATGATCTTGCTTATGTAGAAAGAATTAATATGTATATATACATTCTGTCTTGTATATGATAGATGACTGGACAGGCGACAGGGCCGTGGCAGATGCCGTGGCGTAGTGATGTAGAACAAATAATTGGCACCATATTATCAGAGATGGTATTTATACAGATATAGATGACTGAATATTAATTCTGTAATGAAAATACCAAAATACCATTATGCATTTAAATACTGATATATATCCCCTGTGTAATTATAATAGAAGGAAGGGCTGTTGTTATATGGAGTTTATCCACTAGAGGGAGCCCAATGTGCTGGCATCCTGTCGGAGATCAGACGGCATCCGATTGGAGGATGCAGTCTGAGAGATGCGGGGCAGATTGGGAGCAGATCCTTCGCTCTGTTGGTGTCGTCATTTCCGGTGCGTCTGGTCGCAGCCGGAAATGACACGATAAGGCAACGTTACCTCCGGAATCCCTAACAGGAGAAAAGACTGTCCTCACTTCCGGAGCGACCGGAAGTGACTCGGTCAGGCGAAGCCATCGCCGACCAAAATTACACACAAGCACTCTCACCTGGGGATTATCTGTTTGGGCGCCAAACAGAGCGACAAGGGCGGACCTTTCCTCCTTATATAATATCCAGGCCAGGCAAAGAACAGGTAGGCAGGAGGCGAGTATATGACAGTACAGAGGTAAGTAATGGGGGCTCAACCAACATGCCAAAGGAATACTGACCAAACACTTTTATTTATGGGATTAAATAGTGGTAATTTTGGAACTAATTTTGGAACTAATCCATCTACCTATGTCTTTTAGGGCTTGGATAGCCCTGGACTACAGGTCCATATTTTTGGATAGATGTACATAGAGCCCCTTGTTACCTGCCTGAGGTACTGTTTAATCTAAGTAGAGGTAAGTATAAATGGATCCTTGCTTCAACACATCAGATGCCCCTTGTGATTTTTCTGATTCTTTTGATTTTTTTGATTTTTTGGTTCTCTACTGTGGTTACTAACAAAGAAGTAATTCACATATGTACCCCCCCCCTTTTCCAGGTCATTTAGGACAAGGTTGGGGACATACCCCCTACTACTAACCACACAGAAAAAGGTCTCTTGAGTTTGGCTTAAGTTGTTGCAATATAATACACTAGGTGAGTGTCTGCATTATGTATTCCAATCCTTCTATATAATCAATAGCATGTTCCCACTTCTCCCCTATGTTCAGCCATGTATCACTTTTTCGGAATATTTACCATCATCTGATGATTAGGCTCAGATATTGGAGATATGGTAACTGTGGATATATGGCGAACAATGTATAATATATGTGCCCATATCCTTAGATTGATTGGATCTGGGGGTCAACGCACATATGGATGAGCAAACCAGGAAGAGGATACCTAGTCGCTGAGGGGTGATTATACCCCAAGAGGCTTAAGTGGAGTCGTATTTAGAAGGTTGGTTATATAACACAAAATACAATACAGACTTCTATTCGAACTATTGGCAGCTAGTTTGCAAATATAAACATACATCTATTTGATACTTTGATTCACAGCCCTGACCTTGATGACACAGATGGGATCTAATATATCAGATATTATGCAAGAAACTTCTGTTTGATGCCTATACAATGTATATGTGGTGAACACGGAGATATTATCTTCCAAACAGCCTATGCATCACTATAGCCCTGTCGCCTAACACAAGTCACTGTTCAAAAAGGGTCAGTACAAAACTTGAACCAAATATAAAAATATTCAGCAGCATGATATATGTTATATTATTGAACATGTAAACTGAATTGTAATTATCTGTATTTATGTTACTTATAGAAACACTCGGTCTGTTATGGTCTCTCAGGCCCTGAGGAAGCCATAAGCGAAACGCGTCGGCTTGCTGGGGACCTACCGTGACCGAATTCAGCTTGAGACCCATCATCCACCTACACAGGCTTTGTTGTTCGCTCTAATCCCCTGTGGGATTTGTTTCTATTTAAACAGTGATGTTAGAATTTGGTTTTAACAATTTTGTATGTTATTTCGGTGCTATTATACATGCATGGTAACCCATGCTTGTTTTTTGTTTTTTATTTTCTACAATAAAATGTATTTTTGATTTTACAATTGGTTTTGGCTCATGATCCTTCTACTCCCACCGGCCCGCAAAGCCCCGTCTTTTCTATCCCAATGTTCTCCTTTCCTTCCTACAGTGTGTAAGGGTTAATATGTAAACCAATGCCTCTACCTCATTATCTCCGATCTTTCATCGCCGGTCAGGGTCATGTGCCCTCTGGCCGGTAGAGGCTGTGTAATGTAAATGGGAGGCTGTGTAGTGTAAATGGGCTGTGTAATGTAAATGGGGGGCTGTGTAGTGTAAATAGGGGGCTGTGTAACGTAAAGGGCCTGTGTACTGTAAATGGGCTGTATAATGTAAATGGGGGGCTGTGTAATGTAAATGAGGGGCTGGGTAATGTAAATAAGCCATGTAATGTAAATGGGGGCTGTGTAATGTAAATGGAGAAGCTGTGTAATGTAAATGGGCTGTGAAATGTAAATGAGGGGGCTGTGTAATGTAAATGGGGGCTGTGTAATGTAAAAGAGGATGTATATTATAAATTGGCTGTATCATGTGAATGGGGGGCTGGCAGTTCTTTAAGTGGGCCGGTATGCACTGGTGCTCAGTACCGCCACTTCCAAATATGGCTCTTGAGCATACCGCCACCTCTCTGTGCGCCTTAGCGTACCAGTATGCTCATTTTGGACATCTGCGCCCTCAATTGTCCCCCCCAAGAATATTTCCCACTCCAGAGCAAGACCAGTCACCACCAGTGAGTCCCCCTGCTCCGGAGTCCCAGCCGAGGCCGGGGGGGGGGGGGGGGGGTGCTCTGTGGGGACTATAATGTGGGGTGGGGGTGGGCGGAAAATTTTATAGACTATAATAGAGTACCAGCACCTCTTTTGGTCCACTTAAAGCACTGGGGCTGTGTAATGTAATTGGGGGACTGTGTCATGTAATTGGGGGGCTGTGTACAGTAAATTGGCTGTATAATGTAAATGGGATGTGTAATGTAAATGGGGGGGGGCTGTGTAATGTAAATGGGGAGGCTGTGTAATGTAAAATAGGCTGTGTAATGTAAATGGCCTGTATCACGTAAATGGGGAGGCTGTGTAATGTAAATGGGGGACTGTGTAATGTAAATTGAGTGTGTTTCTTAAATAGGGGGGTGGCTGTGTAATTTAAATTAAACAGAAGGACTGGCACTGATTTGTTTTTTGTTTTCACTTTAGAGTGCACTGGCACGAGTAGGGCTTTTTTGCCCATACTCCTCTTGTGGGTTACAGACGTGCTATAGCCAGCTGTCAGCTCATGTGGCAGGGAACAGACCAGAGAGTGGTGACCAACAGTCACTGCATCCCACTTCAAGCAGAACTAAGCGACCAGTGGTAATGTTGGACTTTGGAGTGCAACTTTTGTGCAACTTTGATGGAACATTGACGCAACTTTGGATGGGTGCGGTTTGGATGTAACTTTTTATCCCCCACTGTTGCATGTAAAGCATTCAGATAGGATTTTCATGCAACTTTTAAGGGCTAACATTGAGGTCTATGGCCCTCAAATTGCATTAAAGTCAGACCAAAGTAGTGCATGATCTACTTTGAAGTCGCTTTGACTTTAGGTTGTACATACTGTATATGAATGGTTATCATTGGAAAACATGGGGTACGACATGACATGCGACTTTAATGTCCAAAGTGGCATGACAAGTTGCACAAGTGTGAATGGGGTGCTAAAGTTCTGCTTATAAGCTTGCAATAGTTGTATGATTATATGTCTTGTCATCTAAATGTTCAAAATGACAGTGTTGTGCTTTTGTCTTGTCCATTGAAGATGTATCTATTCAGCAATATCTTAACTACATAATTAACAAAACTGATAGCGGTTTCAGTATACATAGTATTAAATTGTTTTAAGCAAATAGATTTGCTTGTAGCAAAGTGTAAAGCCCTCTGTGAGTAGGTTAAACATAGACATTGTTAAACCATAGTTATAGTGGAGGAGATTTGTCTTCTTTTACCAGTGGTGGTAATTATGGTTAAAAGGATGCTGTAGAAACTTACAGAGCTGAGAGCATAATGAAAGTTCCTCACTTACCCTAATATGGATTTCCGTGTGCCATTGGATTTGTTGGATGTGTCCATTTGTTACTGTTCTGTCACTGAATCAGAAGATTTAAGAAACTCTAACGCAGCATTATTAAAGTGACATTTCTTTGTTTCAGACTCCTACTAACCTTTTGGTGATATATATTTTAGTTAACTAACATTGTAGATAATGTAATTAAATGTATATTGTTATTGATTATTGTTCTCAATAAGATACAGCAATGCTAAGCTACTAATATATGTGTTCTTTTTTGATTATTGTTATTAAGAAAATAAAAAAAGTGTTTCCATTTTGAAGAGATTGCAAGGGTGCTTTAAATTCTTCACCAAATACTAGTTGGAAACTATGGATTTCACATAGACTTTACCGGTCCTGATCACTTGTTGCATCATTCTATCCCAGCTATCTTTTATACTGGTTTTCATCTACATTGTTGTTGTTATTATTTATTCGCAGGATTGCTGACATACAAAACGATATGTATAAGTATCTGTACGTTACACAAATTGTGAGTCACTTGGTATACCTTTATTTATACACATCATGCTGACTCTTTATATCTGAGCTTTATGTCATAATTTTAATGGATGGCATCATTGGTGTGCTGCTACATCTTTTTTTTATAAAATAAACACAGTAAACAGTGCACAAACAGTTGTGAGTACTAACAAAGCGATTTAAACAGGAGATTGCGAACAATTCGCCTATAATCACTCAAGTATAAACGTAATGCATATTTAAAAGTATGAGAAGGAAAAAAGGGGGGTGGAGACTAAGAGGTGGGGGGTGAAAAGAGGGGTACGTATTTATGCAAGTAAAGGAATCCAGAAGAAAAGACATTGGATAAGGGTCTGTAAATGCAAGGGAGAGCATCAAGAGCTAGGTGTCAGCGCATAGTACAATCAATAATATGTTTATCGTGAGGGCACATGCGGTGAGAGAGGATAAGGGCAGACTCCTCACACCTCTGGTTTAAAGGGGGAGCCCGACCCCTGTCCCTAGAGCACTTTGAAAGAGGATACCTCATGGAGTTCTATCAAAAATAAGGAGTCGTGGATATAATGAACAACTTGGGTTGAGGGATACATTAGAGTTAATGATGATAGGACAATAGGAATAGGACCTCTAGGATGTGAGAGCTGTATATTCCGATGATGAACGGAAGTGTAACCAGCAGGACCATATTTTGTAAAATTTAGTGGGGTTATCTCTTGCACAATATATAAGTTCTTCCATGTCCTCAATATAATTAATCCTGCAGAACCATTCAGAGATCGAGGGGACGTTTTCAGATTTCCAATGACAGGGGATGCACAGTTTAGTGGAGAAAAAATTGAGCTGGTGAGAAATTGAGAGAAAACATTGATACCTTTTCTATAATATTATGAACTTCCTGCCAGAATGGTTGACTTTTCGGGCAAGACCACCATATGAGCAGGAGAGAACCAGTGTCTTGTAAGCAGCGCCAGCATTGTTCCGAGGATTCTGTATGAAATCTGTGTAGTAGTGTAGGAATTTATAATTGTTTTCCTGTGTGGCTACATTATGGGAACCCTTGTGTATTGTGTGATAAATATATTTCCATTCCGTGTCCGAAAGGTCTCTCTGCAAGTCCGAAGTCCAAGTTCTGCAGAATCTCCCGCTGCTCTGTAATATCTTTGTGAAAAGCAAATTATGTATAGCAGAAATAACATGTTGTTGGGGAGTAGTTTGAGAGCACAGGATCTCAAACTGTGTGAGTGGGCATGACAAGGAGCCGTTACTATTGTTGGTGTTCAAGAACCTACTGATCTGCAGAAAGAGCTACCGGGGGAAGGAGTTATTCATCAGAGGAGCAATAGAGTCAAAGTTTTTGTCTTCGCCATCTTCAAGAAATTGGTGGGTAAGCATGGTACGAGTATTCCAATTACAATTAGGTAATTAGGTGGTGTTAGGGATAGACCTGGAGTGAAGTCTGGGTTGTTTAGAATTGGTGTGAGTGGTCCCGGGTTAGAAGAAAGATTTAGTATAGAGCATACCGCAGGAAAGACAGTCAGGGTATGGCCAATCAGAGGTGTCTGGATAGAGATTTTGGGATATGTTTAGAGGGAAGCCAAGGTGTAGATTCAATATTAAGTGGGCTAAAGGAGTCTTCCAAGGAAACCCAGTCTTTTTTGGAGGAGTGAACCTCTACAATTCTGGCAAGTTGACAGGCCCAAGGTTAGTTCCTGGGATCAGGTATTCCAATACCCCCTTCAGGGCTCAAAATTTCAAGTCCTGAGCTACTAGCCAGGCCTTAAGAGTTACTCGCCACCAGTTGCCCCACCCAACTCCTACCCTGCCCCACCCCTAATTCCGCCCCTAAACACGCCCTCCTAGTTATCTCATTAAATAACACTGTTAAATGTTGTATGCAAAATTAGGTTACAGAAATATTTATCAACAACAACTTTAATAATATGGGCACAGGCACTGTAAACATCATTACTGCCTTCCTAAGTAAATATACACTACATACAGAGTGCAGGGTTGAGAGGTGCACTACGCTAAATTATTGTGCAGGAGTGACACCTTCTTTCTGGGTTCTCACCGACCCCATCCTTAAAGCGCCACTCATACTTGTGTTCATATGTGTTTTGTAAACGCATGCAAAATTGCATGTGGACGCATTTATAAAACATGCTAAAACCACATCACGTTTGCTGTGCCATTCGTTGTTAATGGCATCCCAAACACCACAAGCTGACATGTGTTTTTCTGCATGCAAAAATGTGAAAGCACTGTAAAATAAGTGGTGTAAAAAAAAAAAAAAAAACTGAATGCAGAAAAAGCTCAATGAGCTACTTTGCCTTATGTAGTGTATCCCCATTTAAATGAATGGGCTGCCCTATGCATGTTGTGCATAAAACACTAGGTGTAAATGGGGCCTAATAGCAACCATTCAGAAGCCAGTACAGTTGATATGATAAGTTAACAGTCTGCACCCATCATCCCTGTACATTACCTGCTTGTGCAAACTTACACACTCGGACTTGTCTCTCTCTGTCTCTCTGATGGTCTCCCCAATGTCTCGGTTCTCACTTCTCCCCAGTAGGCTGTTACCTGAAGTTTGAGTTCTCGCTGCTGACTCTTCTTCCTCCTCCTCACTGCCCTGGGACGCGCATCTTCTCTGCCACCTCAAGTCCGGCATGTAAGTGAGGAGAAAATCCGCGGTGCTGTGCTGTGCTGGAAACTACATTTCCCAGTGTGCAGTGCGGCTCACAGAGCCCTCCATAGAGATGACTGGGGAGGCGGCTTGTCTAAAGCCGAGCAGACCCGCCCCCAGCCCGAGCCAAGCCATCTGATCCACCCGCCTCCAGCCCGAGCCGAGCCATCCAATCCACCTGCCCCAGCCCGAGCCGAGCCATCTGATTCACCCGCCCCCAGCCCGAGCCGAGCCATCCAATCCACCCGCCCCCAGCACGAGCTGAGCCATCCAATCCACCTGCCCCCAGCCCGAGCTGAGCCATATCCAATCCACCCGCCCCCAGCCCGAGCTGAGCCATCCAATCCACCCGCCCCCAGCCCGAGCCGAGCCATCTGATCCACCCGCCCCTAGCCCGAGCCGAGCCATCCAATCCACCTGCCCCCAGCCCGAGCCATCCAATCCACCCGCCCCCAGCCCGAGCCGAGCCATCCGATCCACCCGCCCCAGCCCGAGCCGAGCCATTCATCTAAGCCAAGCTAGAACACTCGCCCTCAATTAAATTTCACTCGCAAAATGCGAGCGGGCGAGTGGAATTTTTGAGGGCTGCCCCCTTTGTCTTTAGGTTTTGTCAATTGGTCAAAGCTAATTCTAGGTCGCTTTTTGTTCCATAAGAATTTTATACATTCGGAGCTGAATTTTTTGTAGAAAGAGTTGGGGAGCGAAATAAGGACTGCTTGTAGCATATATAACATGCGGGGTAGGATATTCATCTTCAGAAGTGCTGGTCGGCCGAACCACAAAAAGAATGAGTTATCCCATTTGTGTAGATCTTGAACAACAGAGCCCAGAAGTGGCAGATAGTTAGTTTTGAAGAGATCTGAAAGTTTATGAGGGATGGAAATAACTAGATAAGTGAGAGAGGAGTCTTCCCATTGGAAGGGAAAGTTGACTTTGCTTAAATTGACAAGAGATTGTGGGAGAGAAATGTTTAGAGCGTGTGATTTCGAACATTTTATTTTCAAATGTGAGAGTAGCTGGAAATCTGCAAAAAATGTTAAAAGATTAGGAATTGAAGTGAGCGGGTCTCTGAGGAAGAGTAGGATATCATCCACGAAAGCGGCTACTTTATATGTCTTATTGGAGATTTCCAAACCCTTTACCTCTATAGTAGCTCTAAGACAATGCAGCATTGGTTCCAGGGTTAGGATGAACAGGATGGGTGAGAGGGGGCAGCCCTGTCTCGTTCCATTGCGGATGGAGAAGGCGTTCGACAGGTGGCCGTTCACTCTGACTTTACCCGTCGGTGCATTATAAAGGGACATAATGAATAATAGCAAGCGATTCGGGAAGGCAAGATATTGCAACGTGGCTTCTAGATAGTCCCAGGTCAGCCTGTCGAACGTCTTCTCCGCATCAAGGGAGAGAAAGAAGCCAGGGGTGTTGGAAAATGGCAACCAGTGGTGTAGATTAATTGCTTTAGTTGTGTTATCCCTGGCCTCTCTGCCAGGAACAAAGCCAGTCTGATCATTGCAGATGAGGTAAGCAAGAAGAGGCTGGATACGATTGGCCATGATCTTGGCAAAGAGCTTGATGTTAGTGTTTAATAGTGAGATAGGTCGGTAATTTGAGACTTCCTTTTCATCCTTTTCTGCTTTGGGAATCAACGCTATGTGGGCCTCAAGCAGACCAGAGGAGGGGGGAGAAGTGGAAGAAAGAGTGTTAAAGGCTCGAAGGAAGGGGGCTTTTAATTGGTCTAGGAATGTTCTATAATATACTGCTGTAAAGCCATCTGGACCGGGGCTTTTCCCTACCTTTAATTGTTTAATTGCCTAGGTCAATTCCTGTTCCGATATAGGAACGTTGAGCTCTTTAGCTTGGGCAGGGGATATGGGGGCTGGGCTATGGGCATCTAAACATTTTTTGATAAGGGCTATTCTGTTGGGTTGTTCACCTGCTCTGGACCTCTGACGAGTAATGTTGTAGAGGTCCGAATATTACCTTTCAAATTGGGCCGCAATATCCGAAGTAGAGGAATAAGTATTGCCCCCTAGAATCTTTAATGCTATGGATGGATGAATTGGATTTCTTAATTTGGACCAGTCTAGCTAACACTTTACTACTTTTGTTACTGTGTGCAAAAGGGCATGGCATTTCCGTTTGCCTCCATGAGATTTTGGTATGTTTGCTGGTCTCTCGAACCTTTGTGTAGGCGTTCTAATGCGTTGATTTTCTCAATTAGGGAGTTACTCTCTGCCTGCGATTGTTGGTTTTTAGTCACCTTCATGGCTAAGAGGATGCCCTTGATAGTGCATTTATGTGCTTTCCATTGAGTAACAGCTGAGGTGCCTTGGGTCATATTAACTGCAAAGAAGTTTTGTATATCGGTGCGAATGCAAGAGATGTTTGCTTCCGAGGTCATGAGGGAAGGATCAAGGCACCAGAATTTGGTGAAAGGGGTTTTCTCCGGCAGAGAGATTGTGAGAGAGATTGGATGATGGTCAGACAATAACATCATTTCTATAGAGGCATCGCGGATGAAGGGGAGATCCTTTTGCGAGATAAACAGGTAGTCAATGCGGGAGTGTCTGTTGTGAGGTGGGGAGTAGAAGGTGTGATCTTTTGAGGTGGGATTGAGAAATCTCCATGAGTCATGTATGGAGAGCTGTTGTAAGGAATTTTTAATTTTAGCGAGAGCTGCGTAGGTGAGGGATGACGTACCTTAGGAGATGTCAAGGTGAGGGTTCATGGCTACATTAAAATCTCCTCCAAGGATGGTCATACCTTGTTGGAAGTCAGCCAGTATGTTTGTTAGGTTCCTGAAAAAGGTGACCTGGCCTGAATTCGGGCTATATATGTTGGCAATTGTCACCGGTCGATTCTGAATGGTTCCTTTCAATAAGACAAATTACCATCATTATCAATGTTAGAATCCAAAAGTTGCCATTGTAACTTTCTAGAGAGCAGTATAGAAACCCCTTTCATTTTTGCTAGAGGGTTTGTGGAATGGAAATACGTGGGTAAGTATTTGTCTGATAGTTTGGGAGTAGCGTCGGTTCGAAAATGGGTTTCCTGAAGAAATAAAAAATCAGATTTCAGTTTATGTGCTAAGGTAAGGATTTGCTTACATTTCTCCGGTATATTGAGACCCTTAGTATTGAGCGAGACAATCTTAATGGAATCAATAAAAGACATATTCGTTGATGCTACCATTGTGAAGAAGGGAACAAAACAATAAAAAAAAAAGGGGGTAGGATAGGTCCGGGGTAAGGGTGAGTTGTTTTATAGTCGGGGTGTAGGTATAAAGGATTAGTGTTTATAGCGAGATTATAGACTGAGAGTGACTGTGTTAAAACTGTCCGGAGGACTAGTCTAACCCTGTAAAAAAAAAAAAAAAAGATGTAACCGGATAAGGTTAGTGGGTACCTCAGAAAGGTATCCACTAGGTGGGAGTCATCGAAGGCGGAGGAAGTGAGGTCACAAGAAGTCTCTCCTCCCGCCCCACCTGTCTGCATTACCTCTATGGAGTCCGAATAAAATATGTAAATATGTAAATAAGTGAGGGTCGGGGTGGGGGAAAGTATAGTTAGTACCATTGATCGTATGGATCTATAGAGGGAAGCGGATGAGAGTGAAAACGTATCACCATTGTATAGGCAAAATAATCATTCTATTTGTGAGTGAAGGCTCCTACAAATTGGGGGCATGCATTTATAACTGACAGGTCAAAGTGTCCAGAAAGTATTTAGTGCTGGGTGAGGCCCAAACAAGTAGGGGTTTGCATGTTGTTCAATTAGAAACTATAATTCAAACATTAAAAAGATTCCTAGGCATCAAAGGTTAGGAGATATGTTTTCACGTCTAAGAATGTAATATAACAATACATTAATTGAATGGTAGGTTTAAGGCCAGCATTCCAATTTAAAAGAGACCCAAGAGAATGAAAAACAATGACATAAAGGAAAAAAAATATCTTATAACATAACTTCGTTTTCCTCAGAGAAGGATATCAGCGCCCGAGGGAACCAACCCCACAACAAGAATAAAACATTGTATGCAATATGCGTCTGCACATGTACCTTTTAATAGGTGATTGTAACTATAGCGTCGTAATAGGAAATATCCATCCTAAGTTGTTTTGTGGCCTACATGTTAGGGTATAACGTGGTTTATAATAAAGAATTAAGAGGAGGTTCCCCCGGAGCACCAAAGCCCCCACCAACCAGAGATAAACAATACTGTCTCCCCATATACCAAATATGGCACCCCATCTCTGAGGTTGACCATTTAATTGAAAATCTAGCAAAAAGAGTGCTGCAAGGGTATAGCCAAAAATAGATTCTTTCAAGAAAGCATGTTATTATGTTGCAGGATGAAACGAAACATAGGCTTGTAGCCCCTTATAAGGTTCCAGCCTGACTATTTGAGCTATATTCGGAAGAAGTTTGAAAACCAGGACCTTAAAGTGTAAGGTAGCTAGTGCCAGCATAATAAACCCTAGAGGGTGCACAGTACCATGTCGTAGATGTAGTTGGACAGCATATGACATGTTCACAGCTGGGGTTCAAGCAGGAAATGTTCACCAGGCGTGGGGAGACCTGTAGACAGGGTATAGATATGGCAGAAGAGTGATGAAGCTGTCGAACTGATATGGAAACACTTAACCATGAGAGGACTGAAAAAATAAGAGTGTGGTTAAGGGCCTCTAAAACATTTCCGCCCTGAAGGTGGATGGTGTGAGTAACATGAAGAACAGCAATAGAAGGGTCACAGGAAAATGCCTTAGAAACTGCAATAACAAGCGTGATTACAGACGGCTTTAGCAATGGTAATCTTGCCTCGGTCTCCGATGCACAGGGGAAGCCGTTGGGCTATTGAGGCCATCAGAGCATGGAGGGAAGGAGCCTGTGTGTCGAGGAGAGGGGGATCTACGTCTACTATTATGAAGATCCTCTTTCGGGGATGGTATCTATTGAGGATGATCTACGAAGTGTTGGTGCTCGGTATGGATCCATCCAATCAGGGAGAGATACTGTCAGCAGGATAAGTGTGGCGCAGAAGGTTGTTACATCTTCTGGGTATCTTAGAAGTGCTGAGCGACCCTGATGCGTGGCGGAGAGACAAAAGGGAAACTTCCACCGATAAATGATCCCTCTAGTATGGAGGATGTCCAGTAGGGGGCGTAGGTCACGCCTTTTCTGCAGTGTGATCGGGGATAAATCTTGGAAAATCTTAATGGAATGTCCTAGGTACAGAAGCTCTCTGTGGTCTCTGGCCTGTCTCAGTATATTTTCTTTTAAACTGAAGTTGACAAGGCAACAAATTATGTCAGGTGGTGGGTCAGTGTCCCTAGCCTTTGGTCTGAGGGCCCAGTGTATTCTCTCAAATTCAATGACAGTGTCAGGGGGTCTTCCTAGTATATCATTGAAAATCACAGATGTAGCTTGAGTTATCTGGGCAGATTCTACAGATTCAGGGACTCCTCTTACCCATAAATTGTGCCTTCTTCCCCTGTTATCCAGGTCTTCCAGGTGCCTCTGCATATCTCTCAGCTGGGAGGTGTGTGCTTCAATAGATTTCTGTGAGCGGTGCATATTTGCCTCATGTCTTGCTGAGGTTTCCTCTAAATCTTCCACTCTTACATTCATAGAGTGAATGTCCCGCCGCAGATCTGCGATAGCCGCTAGTGTATCTTTTATATCCGATGCCACCAAGCGGAGGACACTTAGGGCCTGATTTACTATACCTCTGCATCAGAAACGTTATGAGCAATGCGAAATTCACTAAAGTAGATAAAAAGATTTCAAGAAAAGTGTAAAACGCAAAACTAGCTCCGGAGTCTATTGATGCCAGATAGCCCATGTGCGCATGCTCCATACCAAAAGTAGGCAAAAAAAATAACGCTTTAGAAAAAGATAGCGGGAGGTATAGTGAATTGTGCTATATACTGCGGCTAATACCGCGTTAAAACGGCGTTAATCAGGCGCTAATGAGAGAAATGCACATATCTATATATATATACTGTATATATATATGTGTATATATATATATATATATATATATATATATATATATATATATATATACATATAGATATACACACAGATATGTATATGTATCTCTCTCTCTCTCTCTATATATATATATTTTTTTTCTTTTTTAAGAAAGAAGTCTACTCAAATCACAAATGCTTTTCAAAAATGCCATGAGCACCAGGTGGCTAAGTGGTTAGCAAATCTGCCGTGCAGCAGTGTATTTGGGTGTTCCAATCCCTGATCTACCTACAACTTGTCTCTGTTGTTCTATATGAAAAGCAACAATAATATGGCGCCCCCCCCAAAAATAAAACATTGTATATGTGTGAAATTAATATATTTGTTGGTTGAGGGGGGAGCCATATTAGTGTTGCTTCCTACATAGAACCACATTAAACTCTGAAAAATAGCTGCAAAATCCGAGAATTTGGAAATTGATTGAGCATATGCAGTGGAACCCCAGAACTCAGAATTCAACTACCCCAAAAAATAACAAATATATATATATATATATATATATATATATATATATATATATATATATATCCCCAAAATATAATTTATATATTTTTTTTTTCTGAAACATCTCTGGGTTCAGCTGCTCATGCTCAAACCATTTGCTATTTTGCACAGTTTTCTGTTCCAAAAATACTACATCAAGTCAACCCACATAAGAAATGCTTTCAATAATCTCATGTCATGAGCACAAAATGGATTTTTCATTTTGACAAACACTTTCATTCATTAGTGAACTGGTGATTTTGCTTTAGGAACCAACAGACACAATTAATTACTTTGCTGGGCGTTTCCTATACTAGGTGGGTGTAGTTTAACCAATGTTATATTAAGGCATATTTAAGAGCAGATCATTTGGCTTCTGGAAGGGCCACGTGTCTTTATGTCCGAATCTGCTTTTGGTTTTGGGGGGTGGGGGGTTTGCTGGCATGCCTAAGGACCCATATTGCAGTAAGTGTATTTTGTTGGATGAATACTTTACATGCTCTAAATGTTTGGTATAGTTTTTTGCAAAGTGTGTTTTTCTGCACTCTATACATGTGTTTTTTTTTATTTTCATGCCTCTGTGTAGCTGTATGTTCTAGTGATTTGATGGTAGTTTAAATGGAAAAGTAGGTTCATGCAAACAATAACCATAAAAGTATGTTGGGTATGTTTTATGCTTAATACTAACTTACAACTTATTTTGCTTGACTGTTGATATTGTAAGCTCTACACCTATTCATCATATGTTGTATCTTTGCACTATAATTTGAATAAAGAATACTTGATTTGGAGGTTAGGGGGGGGGGGGGCATTTCACATTTCACATTTCACCTGCCTGCTTGAGTGATTACTGATGTTTTATACATGTTCAATAAAGCTTATTCATTTGTATACATCTCCTGTTTTTTTGTTTTCTTTTCTTCATATTTGTCTGGATGTAATTCAGATATCTTTTGTGTCTTTTGAATGTAATCCATTTCTTGTATTTTTGTTGTGCGTGCAATGCCAGTACAGTATGAACATGTGTATGGTTTCTCCCTGTACAGCGGCAGGGGTATGGCTCCGTCCCTGGAAAGCGGTTTCTCCATGTACTCCAGTCAAGTGTGTGTATGTGTGTGTGTGTGTGTGTGTGTGTGTTGGGGGACCAAATTGTAAGAAATATAAAAAAAAAAAAGTAATTAATGTGAAGGCGCCTTGTTCCTAGGGATTTTTTTGAATTGTAGAACCTGCTGCCCTTTTAATTGCAAGATGCAATACAAGCTAGGTAAAAAAATTGTAAAAAGGCGCTGGTATCCCTGAATATAAAATATGTAACAATGGTGCACCTGAATATAAATTTTCTAAAAAATAAATAGGTATGTAAGATTCAATATCTGGTGTATATCTGTGACAGAATATTAATATTCTAAAAATAAATAAATATAAGGTGCAATATCGGATGTGTGTCTGTGACAAGGAATAAATTATGGCAAATAATAACTTATTCTAAAAAATGGTAAAAAAATATGTAGGTTAAATTTCAAAACCAATAATCATATATACCATCATAAGCCTTTTATAAAGTGCTGGTGCCACAGAATATATTGTGCAAAAAAAATATATATAAGGTGCTGGAAAGTGCAATAAAGAACCGATACAGTGCTAGTGATCACTTTGTAAATTTCGAATGTAGAAACGTATGTGAATAAAAACGCATATACAAAATGGTGAATAAATAAATAGAATTAAATATTTGTTTAGACAAAAAATGTCGTTGATGATCAAATAAGGTGCATTTCTATGGTGCTCAAAGGGTTAAATCCGTGATCCAACGAAAAACAGTTCGTGCAAGGTAGTGAATGATATTGCTTGAATATCAGGTGCTCCAGTGCATAAAGATGATAATCTTTGCCTCTTACCGGATACAGGTGGGTCACACAGACCCCACAAGCCTGTGATCCCTTTATCCTTTGGTGGATCAAACCATATGAACACCTCCTCTCCTCTTGGATATTAGTTAAATAACTCCACAAAGTAATTAGCTCCTTCTCCTCACTCCTCCAAATAATTACCTCTCATAGGTGTTTTAAAAGCCCATGTGCAGGGAGACAAATAGAAAGCCAAAAATAGTGTAATACTGCAACTTTATTAACAAATTAATATCTATTTAAAAAGTGGCTGCTTACTATTAGATGTGCCCACCTGGCACAGGGCAATAGGCATTGGTTGCTCTGGGTGGCTGGATGGGGACAGGATCTGCAGACTCCTGCTGTTCTCCCTCTGTGTTGCTCCCTGTAACGTGCAATACGATCTGTATACCAGTGCCTACAGTTGGGAGGTGACTTCTTCCTCTTTACTTCCGGGTTTAGCACAGACCACTGGGGGTGTAGCTGCCTTGTAAGGAAGTGGTTAACTATTGAAACATGGGCCTAAATATTCCAAGGGTAACCATGCTCAGCTCAATGGTTTTGTGGTTAGTGCGCCTATCTATAAACACTGAGAGCATGAGTTCAAATCCCAAATATGCCATCACCTATTTAAATTTTAGACAGCTGTAAATAAATACTGAAACTTGGCAAATGCATAATTGCATCCTGCACATATGCATGTCTGTTTCTTGAATATACATGGCCATTGACATGCAATTTTAGGTGATGTAGCCAATGTATTACTATGTGGCAAAAAATATAATGACACACAATTGTGAACACACAAGGTGTTAGCATGGTTGGGCCTTGAACTCATGATCTAGCAATCTTTGTCTATGATCATAGATCACTACACCAAAGTGCTGAATACAATCAGACATGCCTGAAAGTTTCAGATGAATGAAGATTGATAATTAGACAGCTGTGTAGTCTGCTATTAGTAAATCTAAAGGTTAAAACACATAAGATACATAACTATACCTTAAAAATAAAATAAACCATAATAGATGACATTGCTGTGTAATAGTGATTCAGAATAGACAAATTTCCTTTTATGAAAAACACAAACGGAATTTGGTTAACTCCAAATTCACTATTTGGGTAACTCCAAACCCAAATTCACTATAGCACCTAGTTGAAGGTTTAACTCCAGCAGCTTCACCTAACTAAATTTCTAATGAGTTTAGGTTGGAGTTAGTTTTGGAGAAGTGAGCAGCTCTAGTCCAAACTTCTAGTGAATTAGGCCCTTAGGGTCAGAGGTGGGTCATCTCTTTGTCTCTGGAGCTCCTGTAGGTTTCTGGGTATAGATGTACTGCGGCCGGTCCTTTCCATGACAGAAGGAGCTGCCTGGGCCATTGCCGGCGCCTCAGGCTGCTGGGCTGTGAAAAGCTCCGGGATGTTCTGACAGGATTGTGAGCCGACCCCCCTGGGAGATCGAGAACGTGATATAGGCTGGTTTCCCGATGTTTTCCCCATCTCTCAGCTGATTGAGAACTCCTAAAAGCTGCAGAATGAGGTGAGGCCGGAGAGAGCAAAGGAATCAGGCAGCCATCACCGTTGTGCGCCAAGCCACGCCCCTCTGCTACATATCTTTTTGCTGTATATGAGCTGATAATTTAAATGTGAGGTACATTGGTCAATTTTGTATTTTCTATTTTTTACATTTGTACATTGTTCAAAACCATTAAAAAATAATTCAACTTAATTCTTCACCAAACACCAATGATACTGTGTGCTAAAAATAAATATAATAGAAAGCTTTAATGGTGCCATATCCTTTTTTCTGGTTTGTTTTGTCAGCTTTTTAAGACTTTTTAGACTCTAAACTCTGCATAGTATAGTGATTGACAGTGAACAGATGCCTACAGGATCCAGAGAAGCATGCTTTGTCTTGGAGAGCACTGCAAAGTGGTGATTTTTATATGAATCTGTCCATCAGAGGAAATGGTAATCTTCCAATAACATATAAAGTGTCTTGTGACAATACATATGTAGGTTAATATTATTAATTATATTGCTTGAAGGCAAGACTATTCATGTCTGAACTTTGTTTATGGCTCACTGGAAAGACTAAAGCATCAGACACTTGTCTGAAGAGTATTTTGATGAAGGACTTTTGCAACTTAAATGTAGTTAGTCCAACCTATAGTTATTTAGCATTTTGAAACTTGCTTTCCTTTTCAATACTTCAGAACAGGACAAGTGAGTTTTGTTGAAGATAATGTTTGCAATTAAGGGGGAAATGAGAACATGTACTTTTTATAGTTTTAGTTTATTTCAAGTTTTGTGAATTTACTTTTCAGTCATAAAACTAAAGATTTCCTGTTAGTTCTGTGAATTAGGAGCTGATTGCTTTGCTAGAATAATATCTAATCTTCATATTAAGTTAGTATTTTTGAGTGCACTAAAGCTGAGAAAAGAACTCACAGAATAACAGTCTTGCTTATTACCACAGAGCAACAAAATTAGTAAGAGATGCATTGACCAATCAGCTTAATAATATAATAAGCTTCTAGAGACTTGCACACATAATCAATTTCAATAAGGTAATTACAAATGATTTTAAGATAAATTTTACCAGGTAACTAGAGGTCTCCTCAAGATTTATCAAATAAAGAGTCTATGTGCCAAACACTACAATGATGGCAGTGGTAAGGTACTTTTTTCAGATACTGAGATTAGCACTAAGCCTTATGGTTTTAAAGGAGTGAAGTGTAGTAAAGAGCTTTAGTAGAGGGTTTAAACATTGGTTAGCTACAACCCACACTGGTTCTCAGTAGTGTGATCTAACCATGTGTATTGCTAGTTTACTATACAACTATTACACTTTGTGATATGCTTGGGGTACTGCTCAAGTGTAGTGACTTCAGTCCACACCAGAAATACTGTTTCAAGGCTGGTTGGCCCACTTAAAAAAAAAAGGGGGGTTTCCATCATCACTTCAAATACTAAATAGCTAAAATAAATGACATTAAGCTTCCTAGTTTTGCTTCCAAGCTCACAGCTGCTTAGGTCTCAAGCCTAGACCTCTGGCCGGTCCCTCAGACCATCTCACGCAGCTCTGCACTGCTCTTTCAACTTTTTTGCAGCTCCCTGCTGCTCTGGCCTTCAGGCTTAGGTATTTTGTCTTTTCCACCACAGAATTTATCTGTACTGTGCAGACATGCACAGCTCTAGCTGCTCCCCTTTGTAACGCTTCTGCGTTTTTGTTATAGTGAGCTGGATTTGCAGCTGCAGAATCTCCACTCAGTAGTCATGTAGAGATGTGTTGAATTACCAGATCCAACTCTCCAGACTCATCACTGTGGACCCGCCTGCTTCAGCATACAAATATACATACACTCAATAAGATGTTCCTGGAGTGATAGGATGTATATGACAGTATAGAGGTGATGTGCTGAAGGGACAGGCGTGAGCAGTGATAGCAATGATAAGCACTTGATAGTAATGTTCAGGAGAGTAGTAGATGGTAATAGGTAGAATGCAGATAGGTTAGTAATCATGTATAGTAACAAGTTGTAAGGACAGCAGATGACATATACAGGAGAGACTAACCCAGTGCAAGGATAGATGGTAGTAGACTCAAGAGCTAGCAATCTATGTAACAGTGCAGATGATAGGATTAGTAATGCATAGATAGTAACAGTCCTTAATGTGCAGAAGTAGATAGTGTAAGTTTGTTGTGAAGGAATCCCCTGTGGGGTACTTATCACTAGTGAGGTTAGTAAGTAGGAGGGTCCGGTAGTAAGGGAGTGATCCGGTAGCGAGATACGGGATCAGTAGCGAGGTTCCGGTCTGTTCCAGGTAAAGAGAATAGCTGGAGGCTCCGGCAGCATAAGACAAGGCTGTTAAGCATGCGGTTTGAACGAACAACCTGTGAGAGAAAGCCGGCGATTGAAATAGCCGCTCAGAGCGGCGCTCAGTGATGATGTCATGCGGCTTAAAGGTATATGTGTTCCACCTAACTGAAAAGGTGGGACGCAATATGCAACGAAAAATGGGCAATAAGGGTACCAAAGGTACCAGAATCTTACAGTACCCCCCCCCTTAAGGCCGGCTCCAGAAGGCCTATAGCACTGATTTCTCCGGGTATTTAGAGTGAAACCTTCATATAAGCCTGGGTGCGTGAACATCAGAAGTATCCAACCAGGTGTCGTCTTGGGGTCCATAGTTCTTCCATCTTATGAGATATTGGAGTTTTCCTCTGTGGATACGAGAATCCAAAATCTCCTTAATCTCAAATTCTTCTCCGCCTTCAACTTGTACTGGAGGTGGAGGCAAGATGGTAGGCCTTATTCCGTGCTTAGGAACATGTGGTTTCAGTAGTGACACATGAAAGATGAGATGTATTCTGAGATCTGCCGGTAAAGTGAGTTGCACTGCAGCTTTTCCAATAAGTTTCTTAATTGGGAAGGGTCCCAGAAATAAAGGTCCAAGCTTTTTGCTAGGGATCTTTAACCTTAAATTTTTCGTCGATAGCCAAACGAGGTCCCCAATAGCATATTGAGGAGAGGGTTTCCTACGAAGGTCGTAGTACCTTTTTTGTTGACTATGAGCGTGTGAGATGGTGGTATTAAGTAAACCCAGAGAGTCTTTTATTTGGGTAAGATAATCCGAGGCTACTGGGTTACTTGATGGTAGGATGCGTGGTGGAAGAAGTGTGGGATGAAACCCATAGTTTAAGTAGAACGGACTTTGCTTGGTAGTGCTGTGGGTTGCGTTGTTATAAGCAAATTCCGCCAGAGGGAGGAGGTCCACCCAATCATCCTGTAGGTATGAGGTGTAGCAACGTAGATATTGTTCAATGCACTGGTTGACTCTTTCAGTCTGTCCGTTGTTTTAACCACTTTAGTACCAGTCACGTAACCTCTACGTCATCAGACTTTGCGGGGTTATACCGGGATGATGCCTCTAGCTAGAGGCATCATCCCGGTACCGTTGTTTGAAGCCGACGGTCGGCTTTCCGTCGGTAACGATCGATGCGGCTCGGGAGCCGCTCGATCGTTACCCGGGGGGGCGGGAGGGGACGTCCCCCCCCTCCCGCCGCCTTCCGCGGCTTTGCTCGGGGCTACCGTCCCACCGGGAGCCCCGAGCACCCAGCCGGCATGTCCGCCGGCTGGATGGAGTCCCGATGAATGCCGGAAACGGCATCGATCGGGTCTCCGATGACGTAACCCGGAGGCGGCGTCCATGACGTCACGTCCGGGTTACTGTGCTGCAAAAGGCGGCAGATTTGAAAAACGGCTGTATGCAAAAATGCCGTTTTCGGCGTTTTGCATACAGGGAAGTGTAGTGGAGGGGTCTAGGGTCTTTTAGACCCTCGATCCCTCCATAAAGAGTACCTGTCACGACATATTGCTGTCACCAGGGATGTTTACATTGCTTGTGACAGCAATAAAAGTGATCAGATTTTTTTTTTTTTTAAAAACCTGTAATAAAGTTTAAAAAAAAAGAAAAAATAAATAGGAAAAAAAAAAAAAAAAAATTTAGCCGTCCCCGTCACCGTTAGCTCGCGCACAAAAAAAAACGTATACGCAAGTCGAGCCGCAAATGAAATCGCTGTTCAAACCACACATGTGAGGTATCGCCGCGATCGCCAGAGCGTGGGCAATAATTAAAAAAAAAGAGCTACACTCTAACTCTAAACTGGTAACCGTTAAATAAATTTAAAGCGTCGCAGATTGAGATCTCTATTGACCGTAGTTTGTCGCCATCCCACGGGGGGGCGCAATTTTAAACCGTAACATGTTTGGTATCTATTTACTCGGCGTGACATCATCTTTCACAATATACAAAAAAAATGGGCTAACTTTACTGTTTAGTATTTTTTAAATGCAGTGAAATGTGATTTTTCAAATTTTTTCCAAAAAAATGGCGTTTTAAAGACCGCTGCGCAAATACCGCGTGACAAAAAATTTTGCAATGACCGACATTTTATTCTCCAGAGTCTTTGCTAAAAAAATATATATAATGTTTGGGGGTTCTAAGTAGTTTTCTAGGAAAAAATACTGGTTTTAACTTGTGAACAAAAAGTGTCCGAAATAGGGCTGGGGCTAAAGTGGTTAAGGGTGGTAAGGAGAAGTGAGCTTTCGCTCAATCCGTAGTATATCACATAGAGCTTGCCAAAACTTGGAGATGAACTGTGAACCACGGTCGGATAAAAGAGTCTTTGGAATTCAGTGTAACTTGAACACATGTTTCATTAGTAATTCCGCTGTTTGCTTAGATGAAGGTAGTCTGCGAATAGAAATAAAATGTGCCATCTTTGTCAGATGGTCCACTGACACTAGAATGGTATTAAATCCTTTGGAAGGTGGTAGTTCTACTATAAAGTCTAAGGACACAACTTCCCTTGGAACCTGGGGTATTGGTAGACTGCAAAGTAGACCAGATGGTTTTGTAGTGTCAATTTTGGACCTTGCACAGATATCACATGAAGAAACAAATTTTTGTACAGACGTCTTCATATCAGGCCACCAAAACTGCCTGGTAAGCAAATTAAGGGTTTTAGTCATACCCATATGTCCTGCCATAGGCACATCAGTCGCATAGTGGGGGGTATGTAGAGTTTGTCGTTGTAGTAGAGGAAGCCTTCTGCATCAGTACTTAGTTGTGGTGGAGGTGAATCCAGTCCTATACTGTGCAAAATCTCTTCCTTCAGGGAACGAACAACACCAATAATACGTTCATAGGGTATTATAGGAATAGAAGGGATTTCGGCGCAGTTATCTTCGGTTAATCGTGATAGCGCATCCGCTTTTTTGTTTTTGTCTGCAGGCGTGTAGGTCACTAGGAAGTTGAATCTTAGGAAGAATAATGACCATCGTACCTGCTGGTGGGAAAGAGTTTTGTTAGTCTGAAGGTATTGAAGATTTTTATGATCTGTATATATGAGTATTGGTAATCGGGTACCTTCAAGTAGATGTCGCCAATTCTCTAGTGCCAGTTTTATGGCAAGCAACTCTTTTTCACCCACTGGGTAATTCACCTCTGGGCTGCTTAGTGATTTGAGAAGAAAGCAACTGGGTGGAGTGGTGAAGTATTTGTTGGTCGTTGGGAGAGAACTGCTCCTACTGCCATGTTTGACGCATCTACCTCCAGGATATATTGGAGGGATGGGTCTGGATGGCGTAGTATGGGAGCAGAAGTAAAGCTTGATTTTAACAAGCGGAAAGCTCCATTTGCTTCTTCTGACCATTTGAATGGTTTCTTTATACTTGTAAGTTGTGTGAGAGGTCTCACAATAGCAGAGAAGTTCTTGATGAACTTCCTATAGAAGTTTGAAAATCCGAGGAATCGCTGTAATGCCTTACGAGTTGTTGGTATAGGCCAATCCAGAATACACGATATCTTGCTCATATCCATCTTGATTCCGGTTTTAGATATGATGTATCCTAGGAATAATATTTCTTCTTTATGAAATAGGCATTTTTTTAATTTCACGTATAGATTGTGTACGAGTAATCTGGATAACACAAGTCTTACATGTTTTATGTGTTCAGACAAAGATCGAGAATAGATAAGTATATCGTCCAGATATACCACGACACAGACATCAAGTAAGTCTCTGAAGATGTAATTTATGAATCGTTGGAAAGCTGCGGGAGCATTACACAACCCGAAAGGCATCACAAGATATTCAAATAATCCGTATCTGGTTCTGAATGCTGTCTTCCACTCATCTCTGTCACGGATTCGGATTAGGTTGTATGCCCCTTTTAGGTCCAATTTAGAAAAGTAGGTAGCCCCACGCACTTGTTCAATGAGTTCAGGGATGAGCGGTAAAGGATAGCGATCCTTTATCGTAATGGTATTTAATTGCCTATAGTCAATAATAGGCCTAAGACTTGAATCCTTATTGCGGACAAAGAAAAGTCCTGCAGCTGTGGAAGAAGTAGAGGGTCTGATGAACCCTTTCGCCAAATTCTCATCCAAGTATTCCTTGAGATGAGAAAGTTCATCCTGTGAAAGAGGATAAACATGACCGAAAGGCAATTTGCTATTAGGGAGTAGATCGATAGAACAATCATAGTCCCTATGGGGAGGCAACACTTGAGCATTTTTCTCAAGGAAGACTTCGGACAGATCCTGGTAGCATAGTGGTGTAATCTCATCTGACACCACAGACAGGATCTTTCCATAAGATGGGAGGTTACACGTGATCTCGCAATAGTGAGAAGGGAAGGTTAGAGTCCGCGTTTTCCAATCTATGGTTGGTTGATGTATGAGTCCCAAAATAATGGGAAAATGTGGTGAAGGTAGCACATCAAAAGTGGTGGTCTCCATATGGGACTCGTTAGCAGTGACAAGGAGTGCTTGTGTCTAATTGGTGATTGGACCAGAAGATAACGGAATACCGTTAATGAAACTAACAGAGACAGGTTTAGGTTTTGAAATAATAGGTATTTTATTTAAAGTAACAATACGTGTATCGATATAGTTCCCACAAGATCCTGTGTCGATCATAGCCTTGGTGGTGATCCTAGTTTGGTCCCACTGTAATGTCAAATGAATAAAGAGATAGGGATTAGAAAAGGAAGTCGTTAATCCCCCTAGCAAGACATGTGAACACTCACCCTCTTTTTTGCGGACAAGGGGACAGACGCTTATCAAATGATCCGGAGAGGCGCAGTACATGCAGAGATTTCTGGATCTTCTCCTGGCTCGTTCAGTAGTCGATAAAGGTGGGCGTATGGTTCCTACCTCCATAGGAGTAGGGTCAACGGCCGAAATCTGAGAAGGACTGGACAATGGCATTCCCATCTTCTCAGCCTTTCTTTCTCGCAGTCGCCTGTCAATGTTGATACTGAGTTGTATTAAGGCATCCAAAGTGCCAGGTAAATCCGCTCGGGCGAGCTCATCTTTAACGGCTTCTGACAACCCAAGTCTGAACTGAGTTCGCAGAAATGTATCATTCCACCCTGAATCAAGGGTCCATCTTTTGAACTCTGCTACAAAGTCTTCAACAGGTCTCCTTCCTTGTTTTAAAGCCCTTAATTGGATATCAGCAGTACTCTGCCTATTGGGGTCTTCATATAAGCTAGCGAGTTCCGCTAGGAATAAAGGATAGGAGTTGAGAAGAGGATCATCTTTCTCAAAGAGAGAGTCTGCCCAGGCCCGTGGATCACCCGTCAAATATGAAATAGTGGTACAGACTTTAATTTGATCAGTAGGGTAAGTACGAGGTTTTAGCAAAAAAGCAATTGAAATGCGTTTTTGAATTCACAAATTTTTTTCCGATCACCTGTAAACACTAGAGGAGGGTTTATTTTAGGTTCAGGGGGCTGAGCAGCAGTAAGCTGTGAAAGACGAGCTATCTGCTGTCTCAGAGTCTGATTTTCATCTTTTACTTCAGTAAGAGCAAGTATTAATGCATTTACTTTTTGTGTTAATTGTATCACTTGAGTGGGTAATTCTGCTGAATCCATTTTTTGGTGTTCGTTCAATCTGTAACGCTTCTGCGTTTTTGTTATAGTGAGCTGGATTTGCAGCTGCAGAATCTCCACTCAGTAGTCATGTAGAGATGTGTTGAATTACCAGATCCAACTCTCCAGACTCATCACTGTGGACCCGCCTGCTTCAGCATACAAATATACATACACTCAATAAGATGTTCCTGGAGTGATAGGATGTATATGACAGTATAGAGGTGATGTGCTGAAGGGACAGGCGTGAGCAGTGATAGCAATGATAAGCACTTGATAGTAATGTTCAGGAGAGTAGTAGATGGTAATAGGTAGAATGCAGATAGGTTAGTAATCATGTATAGTAACAGGTGGTAAGGACAGCAGATGACATATACAGGAGAGACTAACCCAGTGCAAGGATAGATGGTAGTAGACTCAAGAGCTAGCAATCTATGTAACAGTGCAGATGATAGGATTAGTAATGCATAGATAGTAACAGTCCTTAATGTGCAGAAGTAGATAGTGTAAGTTTGTTGTGAAGGAATCCCCTGTGGGGTACTTATCACTAGTGAGGTTAGTAAGTAGGAGGGTCCGGTAGTAAGGGAGTGATCCGGTAGCGAGATACGGGATCAGTAGCGAGGTTCCGGTCTGTTCCAGGTAAAGAGAATAGCTGGAGGCTTCGGCAGCATAAGACAAGGCTGTTAAGCATGCGGTTTGAACGAACAACCTGTGAGAGAAAGCCGGCGATTGAAATAGCCGCTCAGAGCGGCGCTCAGTGATGATGTCATGCGGCTTAAAGGTATATGCGTTCCACCTAACTGAAAAGGTGGGACGCAATATGCAACGAAAAATGGGCAATAAGGGTACCAAAGGTACCAGAATCTTACACCCTGCAGCCTCACAGACTCCGGGGGCTCTATGAACTGTTGTCAGTGCTTAGATTGTAGGGCTGTGCACACACACCTTTTGGACACAGGAATAGAAGCTTCCTCTCTTGCAAAGCTCTTTGAATCCTCTGAAATACAGATCTGGGTCTGGGAGGAAAAAAAAACAGAGAAACCTGAAAGACCTGTTTTTTCAACACAGCTATCCTGTGCCCCTTACTCTGCATTTGTGAGAACCCTCTGTACTCTGTACCCCTAATTATATAGTTGCAGGGCCTAGCACTGTCACAATAAAATTTAATGTTCCAAGAAATTGGTGGTCATAGGAACCCTGTGATATAAGCATTCAAGGAGAGGAACTCCCCTACTGAAAATCAGAGGTAAATCCTCTACAATGGAGGAAACATTCCTCCAGTGAGAGCTGGGACATACCCACTAGGGATGATCGAATGGTTCGGGTCGACCATCAGTTCGACCCGAACATTGGCTGTTCGAGGTTCGGCCGAATTTAGAACTTTTTGCTGAAAAAGTTCGGAATTCAGCAACCAGAACCGACCAAAATGCAATGGTTCAGGAAATGGGCTTTAAAAGCCCGTGATTGGACCAGAACCATCAGTAAAAGCCAATTGAGGGGGCAGGAGAATGCTAGGAATGTGATTGGAGTGACTAGGGGGTCCATAGTCCAATCATTAGTGAATACGCCCCCCCAGTATATAAGATAGCCCCCGCCAAATTCCTAGCATTGTTATACAGGGACATGGAAGAGAGTGGAAGCAGTTCTGTGACTTTTGCTACAAAGTGTCATTTAGCAATTTTTAGTGTGAGGAAAGGGATATCTAGTGTAGTTAGGGTGCTATTTTCCACTATAGTTAGCTTTAATTATTCAGTTTCTGTACGGAAAGTGTTAAGTATAAGGGGACCGTAGTGTAGTGTAGGGTTAACTGACTCTGACTGCTATGGCAGGGTGACAAAACCCTTCCATATCAGGGTGACCGCTTTAGAGAAAAGATCGTTTCTCTTGTGTCACATTCAGAGCAGGGATATGGCTTCTCACCGGTCAGCTTGCTTTTTGGCTGCAGGCGTTTATAGGGCTTTTTTGAGGAGATGTTTGGAGTCAGGAATGACATCTGAACATCTGTGTAGATGTATATATACATACACCCATGTCTGTATATATACACATACACATATATAGGTGTGAAAGTAGCAGAAACATATGCTTGCGCTAATTAAATAATTAACAGGCATATGTCTCCGCTCCTATAACACCTATATGTGTGTATAAATATATACAAGTGTGTGTGTATATATATAACCCTATACAGAAGTTCAGATGTTTTGCCTGCCTCCAAAGACCCCAAAAAAATGCCCAAAAAAATGCCTGCGCCAAAAAAAAATGCCCGGGTGTGTTCTTGCAGGCGTTTTTTTTGGGCATTTTTTGGGGGTCTTTGGAGGCAGGCAAAACATCTGAACTTCTGTATAGGGTTATATATACACACACACTTATATGTATTTTACACATACACATATATAGGTGTTATAGGAGAGAAGCCATATTAGTGTGAATTAGTGCAAGCATAGATTTCTGCTATTTTCACACCTATATATGTGTATGTGTATATATACAGACATGGGTGTCTGTATATATACCCCTACACAGAAGTTCAGATGTTTTGCCTGCCTCCAAAGTCCCCCAAAAAATGCCCAAAAAAACGCTTGCTACTAAACCGGCAAGGTGTGAAAATAGCGGAGCCATATCCCTGTTCTATAAGTGACATAATACAAACAATCTTTTTTTTATGGTTCTGGACATACTACAGAGCCCGAACTTCACAGGTACACCTTTTAGACACCCCAGACACTAAATCCAAAGTCAAAATCCAAAAATCTCTCTCTCTTTTTTTTTTTTCAATAATTGGCTCTCTATCAAAAATGACAATTTTTAAGAACTTTTTTTGTGTGATTAATAGTCCCTGGGGCATGACCCAGAACCCTAGGCACTTTTTAGGGGCATTTATTGGGTTTTAGGGCTTCAAAATGGTGTTTTTTGATTACCGAATTTCGGGCCCCATTGATTTCAATGGGGTTCTGAAATCCGGGCCGAACTTTCGGGAAGTTCAGATGTTCTGGCCGAACCGAACTTTTGAAAAGTTTGATTATCCCTAATACCCACCCCTCAAAGGCCCCCTGGCCTCCACCCAATGCCACCAGCGTATAAATGCCTCTTACTGTCCTACCAGAGCCCTGTTAAGGCCAGCCCCCCAACTTAAAACCACACTTGTTGAATGAAGTGCTGGAACAAAACTGGGCTATGCCTGAATGATACTAACTCCTAACAAACTGTCTCAAACACTGGAGGTTAACTCGCAGTGAGGTACAGTGCCTTGCAAAAGTATTCGCCCCCCTTGAACTTTGCAACCTTTTGCCACATTTCAGGCTGCAAACATAAAGATATAAAACTGTAATTTTTTGTTAAGAATCAACAACAAGTGGGACACAATCATGAAGTGGAACGAAATTTATTGGATATTTCAAACTTTGTTAACAAATAAAAAACTGAAAAATTGGGCGTGCAAATTATTCAGCCCCTTTACTTTCAGTGCAGCAAACTCTCTCCAGAAGTTCAGTGAGGATCTCTGAATGATCCAATGTTGACCTAAATGACTAATGATGATAAATAGAATCCACCTGTGTGTAATCAAGTCTCTGTATAAATGCACCTGCACTGTGATAGTCTCAGAGGTCCGTTTAAAGCGCAGAGAGCATCATGAAGAACAAGGAACACACCAGGCAGGTCCGAGATACCGTTGTGGAGAAGTTTAAAGCCGGATTTGGATACAAAAATATTTCCCAAGCTTTAAACATCCCAAGGAGCACTGTGCAAGCAATAATATTGAAATGGAAGGAGTATCAGACCACTGCAAATCTACGAAGACCTGGCCGTCCCTCTAAACTTTCAGCTCATACAAGGAGAAGACTGATCAGAGATGCAGCCAAGAGGCCCATGATCACTCTGGATGAACTGCAGAGATCTACAGCTGAGGTGGGAGACTCTGTCCATAGGACAACAATCAGTCGTATACTGCACAAATCTGGCCTTTATGGAAGAGTGGCAAGAAGAAAGCCATTTCTTAAAGATATCCATAAAAAGTGTTGTTTAAAATTTTGCCACAAGCCACCTGGGAGACACACCAAACATGTGGAAGAAGGTGCTCTGGTCAGATGAAACCAAAATCGAACTTTTTGGTAACAATGCAAAATGTTATGTTTGGCGTAAAAGCAACACAGCTCATCACCCTGAACACACCATCCCCACTGTCAAACATGGTGGTGGCAGCATCATGGTTTGGGCCTGCTTTTCTTCAGCAGGGACAGGGAAGATGGTTAAAATTGATGGGGAGATGGATGGAGCCAAATACAGGACCATTCTGGAAGAAAACCTGATGGAGTCTGCAAAAGACCTGAGGCTGGGATGGAGATTTGTCTTCCAACAAGACAATGATCCAAAACATAAAGTAAAATCTACAATGGAATGGTTCACAAATAAACATATCCAGGTGTTAGAATGGCCAAGTCAAAGTCCAGACCTGAATCCAATCGAGAATCTGTGGAAAGAACTGAAAACTGCTGTTCACAAACGCTCTCCATCCGACCTCTCTGAGCTCGAGCTGTTTTGCAAGGAGCAATGGACAAAAATTTCAGTCTCTCGATGTGCAAAACTGATAGAGACATGCCCCAAGCGACTTACAGCTGTAATTGCAGCAAAAGGTGGAGCTACAAAGTATTAACTTAAGGGGGCTGAATAATTTTGAACGCCCAATTTTTCAGTTTTTTATTTGTTAAAAAAGTTTGAAATATCCAATACATTTTGTTCCACTTGTTGATTCTTCACAAAAAATTACAGTTTTATATCTTTATGTTTGAAGCCTGAAATGTGGCAAAAGGTCAAAAAGTTCAAGGGGGCCGAATACTTTCGCAAGGCACTGTAACTCACCTGGGTGTGAATACGTCCCTGTGTTTTGTTTTTCTTTGTTTGTACACAATACATTTTTGATCTAGACACCCTTTTAGGTATAAATTCAAAATGACTAAATGGTGCCATCTGTTAAAACATAATAAAAATCATATTTCCTCCCTCTTATCCCCTCAAAACACTATTTCAAACTCCCAAAAAAGCTTATAGTTGAACAATTTGTAATCTGCAATAGATTTTCCAAAAAAAAAAAACACATTGCAAAGAAGAATTGGATGAATAGGTGGTGGAATTATTTGGAGAGGTTTGTGCATCTATAATCAAAATGATCATTACTGTCATAAAGTGAATACATAAGTACCAATTTAATAACTTTGTGTCAACTGTTGAGTTAGATGTAATGTGTCTGAGTAAATAGATATTTTTAAAATAGGAAGATGTCTTGCAAAGCTATTATCTCTACATTAACTAGGATATAAATAGAATTCTCCATGTTGCAAAAATAAAATTAGCATAATTTAAGTATTTAATAAATACAGTCTAATTAATTTTCCAGTCTGTTCCAAGAGTGCAATATGTTGTGAGAAAATAAAACAGAAGGTTAAAGATAGTCTTGCAGCTTCTAATTTTGCTTGAAATTTGAAAATGCTACATTTGCATTTATTAACCATTAAAAATATTTAAAGGAAAAATCTGAAATATATATAAGTACTGTACTCCTATGAGTAGCTAAAATGCTGAAAAGTAATTTAACACAGAATTATAGTAGTATTACAGTCACATTACATTCCACAATTATATGTATTGTGAATGTGCTAGGCCCCGCCATTGAGTTTAAGGAAAAGCGACACAGGGTTCACACCAATGCAGAGGGTGGGGTTCCAGAGTAGTGTATCTGAGTCAAGAACACTGGTTTTTCAGTTGTCTCCTGGTTTTGTATCAGAGTCTGAAGGCTTTAAAGAGTTTTTGGTGGGACAAAATCTTCAATTTTGTGTCCAGGTCTTATTGGAGTCCCAAAAGCTCAGGAGACAGGTGCATTCCTATTAGGAAAGGTGCTCTCCTACAGCAGTCTGTGTTGGAAGAGTCATGGAAACACAGAACCTTTTTGCCCAAAAGACAACCATAAATTATAAATAAATAATAAATACCACACACCAGTTTAGCAAAAGTTTGGCACGTCACTTTATTTTGGTTTAAAGAAATATATACCCATAACACAAATGTGAAAATCAATCCATCATGAAATAACAATAATTGCTTAGTTATCAAAAACTCAAGCAAAGTCATATTTATACAAAAACGAAGTCCCACCCCCCAGATGCTAAGGGTGACATACTGTACTACAAATAAGTGCACACGACAGGAGGGGGGGAGGGAAGCTCTTTTGCTGAATAAATAACAGCCATTGTCACAAGAATGCAGCCCCTTTGCTGTATATAGTGCCCACTACCTTCAAGAATTTTCCATTTCACCTGATTGGACACCTTACTTGTGCACACAGATATGGGGAAAAATTTAAAGGGGCAGTACCTAAATTTACAGACTAGCCCACAATAGCTATAAGAACCATTTATGCATTGAATTGGAGAAGACGGCTGCATGGCCAACGCAAGTGAGACCAAATACTGATCCACTTAGGCATGAGAACGCAGGCCACGCAATCTCCACCCATAACCACTTGTTCCCCAAAAGACAACCATAAATTATAAATAAATAATGAATACCACACACCAGTTTGGCAAAATTGTGGCTGCGGCACTTTATTTTGATTTAAACAAATATAATAACCATAATACAGTTTGAACATCAAACCATCATGAAATAACAATGTTTGCTTAGTTATCAAAAACTCAAGCAAAATCACATTTTTACAACAACAAAGTCCCCACCAGCCAGACTTGTTAAAAAGTCCATCCTGGGGGGGGCATGGCCTGGAACGGCATGTAGTAGGATGCAAGTGAGGGGAGCTCCGTCAGCACAAACTCTGATACAGCTCATCCTGTAATCCCAAGATCCTTAACACAGCTCATTCCTGTTTTAATAAAGCCCTGATTGATAACATCGGCCGCCTAAGAAAACCACTGATTTATCAGCCAAATTAGATCAATTTTGCCGACAGGACAAGGATCTCTCTACACAAGATGGCGCTGACATGGGCTTGGAGGCGGGCTCAACAGAAGCAGATACCGCAAAAGTCCTCAAGGCTAACTCAGCTTGCCAGACGACTCTCACTACAAAGATCGAGGAGGTGAAAATTGATATTTCTCTGGTGAGACAAGACTTACAAAGGCTCCGTGAGAGGGTGACTGAAGCTGGGAACCAGCTCAGTGGTGTAGAAAATTCCCTCCCCCCGCTGCAAGATATATCTGATCTCCTGCAACTTCAAGTGAGTCAGATTCTCCGGAAGCAAGAAGACATGGAGAACAGACTCCTCCGCTGTAACCTCAGGTTCATAGGGTTACAAGAGGAAGTGGAGAGATCTGACCCTTCCAATTTCCTTGAACAACTGCTTGTCAAAACATATGGGCAGGAGGCCTTCTCACCTACTTTTGTGATGGAGAGGACTAATTGGTTGTCAGGCAGACCACTGCCTCAAGGAGCACCACCATGCATGTTTATAGCCAAACTCCTAAACTACAGGGATAGAGATGCGGTTCTCCACTTGACAGGGGAGAAAGGCAACATCCCATTCAGAAATGTTAAAATCGCAGTCTTCCCTGGTTTCTCAGCCGAGGTCCAGAGGAGACGCAAGAACTTCACCGAGGCTAAACAACGACTTTGAATTAAGCATATAGATTACGCTATGCTGTTTCCAGCTCGCTTAGAGTGGAGGGAGAGGATCGCATGCACTTCTTTGATAAACTCAAGGCTGTTATCACCTGGCTTGAACATCAAGAGGTGCAAAGATATGTTGATTAAATCGCTCTTTTTCTTTCGCTCACCCCATATCTGGCTTTTCCCTGAGCGACTGAAGAGGTCCCCCTCTCTCTTTGTTTTTAAAGGACAGATCTTCTTCATTCCCTGAAAATATTAGGCTGTATCTCCTGTATTTGAACCATCACCTCTCTTCACTTATCACACAGAGACCCCTCCAGGCACCCAATGCAATTGAGCCGGGGTCTATGCTCACTTATGGTTTGCCTGAGTAAGACTTTGTCCTTTACTTTTGCAGCTCCCACTGGCAGACAGACTTTTTATTGTTGGTCCAAACCACATTGTAGTGATGTAACAACAGGCCTGTTTCTATGAAATACCATCTTACCATGGGTTAACATTAACCCTCACTGGCGGAATACCCTAGGTTACTTGCAGCCCACCCTGGTGCTTGGGTAAGGTTCTATGGTGTGCTCTGCTGTTCAGCGAAGTTTCCCCCCCCCCCCCCCCCCCACCACCTGTTCAAAATGGGGTATAATATCCAAGACACTTACGACTAGAGTTGAGCGGACACCTGGATGTCCGTGTTCGGCGGGTTCGGCCGAACTTGAAAAAAAAGTCCGGGTCCGTGTCCCGGACTTTTTCCGAACTTTACCCGGACACCGAACCCCATTGAAGTCAATGGGGACCCAAACTTTCAGGCACTAAAATGGCTCTAAAACACCAATGGAAAGGGCTAGATTGCTGCAAATGGCTGCAAAATGTAGTTAAGAGCATGGCAAGTGCTCTTAAAAAAAATTCCCCTTTAAATAAATTTTTTAATGGCAGATTAGAACAGCAATCTGTAGTAAAATATAGCTGAAAGCTGCACACAACAGACTGATAAAAATAGATTTTTTTTCTCCCTCCTCCTCCTCCTCCTCCTCAGTGGGCTCAAGTGAGGGCAAAAAGATTGTTCTTTTTTTGCATGCTTTGGCGCTCTTTTCATGGCGGGCTTTCAACAGCCAATCAACAATCGTTTAACTGGTGTGCCTTAAGCCATCCCAGCCATGCCTGCAAATGTCTCAGTAGCTGTGATTGGCCGTCTGAAGCATGTGACCAAGTCTTTATAAGTTCGAGGCAGCCGCAGCGGCGTCATTATGCTGCTTAGATTCAGGGACAGAGCACACATCAACGTGCTGGCTGCTGATTAGGGAAAGATAGGCAGGAAAAAACCATTTGTGTCCGGATAGAATTGAGGGACAGGTCGGAGTGTTTAGGCAGGGCGAGTTGTAGGCATTTTAGGGATAGAGTCTGCTGAATTATAGGGTCAGTGTCTTCTACAAACTACAATCGATATTGCTGTGTGGGGGGTGGGGTCTGCACTCAATCCTGATCTACGATCTCTTCTCAATCCTGTTAGGGACAGAGTCTGCTGAATTTTAGGGAAACTGTGTTCTACAAACTACAATCGATATTGCTGTGTGGTGTGGGATTGGAGATAGGCAGGTGTCAGTGATCCACATCCATTTTTCTGTGTGTGAGCTGCAGTGAACACAATCTTTTTGGGCTGCAGTGAACACAATCTTTTTGGGCTGCAGTGAACACAATCTTTTTGGGCTGCAGTGAACACAATCTTTTTGGGCTGCAGTGAACACAATCTTTTTGGGCTGCAGTGAACACAATCTTTTTGGGGTGCAGTGAACAAAATCTTTTTGGGGTGCAGTGAACACAATCCTTTTTGGTGTGCAGTGAACACAATCTTTGTGGGGTGCAGTGAACAAAATCCTTTGTGGGGTGCAGTGAACACAATCTTTTTGGGGTGCAGTGAACAAAATCCTTTTTGGGGTGCAGTGAACAACATCCTTTTTGGGGTGCAGTGAACACAATCTTTTTGGGGTGCAGTGAACAAAATCCTTTGTGGGGTGCAGTGAACACAATCTTTTTGGGGTGCAGTGAACACAATCTTTTTGGGGTGGAGTGAACAACATCCTTTTTGGGGTGCAGTGAACAAAATCCTTTTTGGGGTGCAGTGAACAAAATCATTTTTGGGGTGCAGTGAACACAATCTTTTTGGGGTGCAGTGAACACAATCTTTGTGGGGTGCAGTGAACACAATCTTTTTGGGGTGGAGTGAACAACATCCTTTTTGGGGTGCAGTGAACAACATCCTTTTTGGGGTGCAGTGAACACAATCTTTTTGGGGTGCAGTGAACACAATCTTTGTGGGGTACAGTGAACAGAATCTTTGTGGGGTGCAGTGAACACAATCTTTGGGGGGTACAGTGAACACAATCTTTGTGAGGTGCAGTGAACACAATCTTTGTGGGGTGCAGTGAACACAATCATTGTGGGGTGCAGTGAACTCAATCTTTGTGGGGTACAGTGAACACAATCTCATACTTCTGAAGGTTTGAGGGTGCTGCCTGTTCCATACTCCCCCTACTCCTCATCTAGCCTTTTAGGGTTACAAACAATAGTAATTGGGGCCTAGTGTGGTTGTGTACGTGTGATATACATACACTTTTTTGGGATCATATTTTCTATTCCGCTATTTAATCAAAAACCTTTGGGGATCAGTTAAATTGGGGGATAGTCTGTGTTGGTACGTGTGAGAGAGATCCACCTTTCCAAGTTGTTGGGGTTCATCTCATACTTCTGAAGGTTTGAGGGTGCTGCCTGTTCCATACTCCCCCTACTCCTAGCCTTTTAGGGGTACAAACAATAGTAATTGGGGCCTAGTGTGGTTGTGTACGTGTGATATACATACACTTTTTTGGGATCATATTTTCTATTCCGCTATTTAATCAAAAACCTTTGGGGATCAGTTAAATTGGGGGATAGTCTGTGTTGGTACGTGTGAGAGAGATCCACCTTTCCAAGTTGTTGGGGTTCATCTCATACTTCTGAAGGTTTGAGGGTGCTGCCTGTTCCATACTCCCCCTACTCCTAGCCTTTTAGGGGTACAAACAATAGTAATTGGGGCCTAGTGTGGTTGTGTACGTGTGATATACATACACTTTTTTGGGATCATATTTTCTATTCCGCTATTTAATCAAAAACCTTTGGGGATCAGTTAAATTGGGGGATAGTCTGTGTTGGTACGTGTGAGAGAGATCCACCTTTCCAAGTTGTTGGGGTTCATCTCATACTTCTGAAGGTTTGAGGGTGCTGCCTGTTCCATACTCCCCCTACTCCTAGCCTTTTAGGGGTACAAACAATAGTAATTGGGGCCTAGTGTGGTTGTGTACGTGTGATATACATACACTTTTTTGGGATCATATTTTCTATTCCGCTATTTAATCAAAAACCTTTGGGGATCAGTTAAATTGGGGGATAGTCTGTGTTGGTACGTGTGAGAGAGATCCACCTTTCCAAGTTGTTGGGGTTCATCTCATACTTCTGAAGGTTTGAGGGTGCTGCCTGTTCCATACTCCCCCTACTCCTAGCCTTTTAGGGGTACAAACAATAGTAATTGGGGCCTAGTGTGGTTGTGTACGTGTGATATACATACACTTTTTTGGGATCATATTTTCTATTCCGCTATTTAATCAAAAACCTTTGGGGATCAGTTAAATTGGGGGATAGTCTGTGTTGGTACGTGTGAGAGAGATCCACCTTTCCAAGTTGTTGGGGTTCATCTCATACTTCTGAAGGTTTGAGGGTGCTGCCTGTTCCATACTCCCCCTACTCCTAGCCTTTTAGGGGTACAAACAATAGTAATTGGGGCCTAGTGTGGTTGTGTACGTGTGATATACATACACTTTTTTGGGATCATATTTTCTATTCCGCTATTTAATCAAAAACCTTTGGGGATCAGTTAAATTGGGGGATAGTCTGTGTTGGTACGTGTGAGAGAGATCCACCTTTCCAAGTTGTTGGGGTTCATCTCATACTTCTGAAGGTTTGAGGGTGCTGCCTGTTCCATACTCCCCCTACTCCTAGCCTTTTAGGGGTACAAACAATAGTAATTGGGGCCTAGTGTGGTTGTGTACGTGTGATATACATACACTTTTTTGGGATCATATTTTCTATTCCGCTATTTAATCAAAAACCTTTGGGGATCAGTTAAATTGGGGGATAGTCTGTGTTGGTACGTGTGAGAGAGATCCACCTTTCCAAGTTGTTGGGGTTCATCTCATACTTCTGAAGGTTTGAGGGTGCTGCCTGTTCCATACTCCCCCTACTCCTAGCCTTTTAGGGGTACAAACAATAGTAATTGGGGCCTAGTGTGGTTGTGTACGTGTGATATACATACACTTTTTTGGGATCATATTTTCTATTCCGCTATTTAATCAAAAACCTTTGGGGATCAGTTAAATTGGGGGATAGTCTGTGTTGGTACGTGTGAGAGAGATCCACCTTTCCAAGTTGTTGGGGTTCATCTCATACTTCTGAAGGTTTGAGGGTGCTGCCTGTTCCATACTCCCCCTACTCCTAGCCTTTTAGGGGTACAAACAATAGTAATTGGGGCCTAGTGTGGTTGTGTACGTGTGATATACATACACTTTTTTTGGATCATATTTTCTATTCCGCTATTCAATAAAAACCTTTGAGGATCAATTGAATTGCGGGATAGTCTGTGTCGGTACGTGTGAGAGAGATCCACCTTTCCAAGTTGTTGGGGTTCATCTCATACTTCTGAAGGTTTGAGGGTGCTGCCTGTTCCATACTCCCCCTACTCCTCATCTAGCCTTTTAGGGGTACAAACAATAGTAATTGGGGCCTAGTGTGGTTGTGTACGTGTGATATACATACACTTTTTTTGGATCATATTTTCTATTCCGCTATTCAATAAAAACCTTTCTAGGGCAAGATCTTAAATTACAGAAATATGAGGAGACCGTCAAATAAGGGCCGTGGCCTGGGTCGTGGTGCTGCTGGTAGAGCTCCTGTTGCAAGGAGAGGACATGGTCGATCTGTGCCAGCTACACGCACAAGTGAAACACCTTCCTCAAGTGTGAGTAGGCGACAGAGCCTGCATCAGTATTTGGTAGGGCATCAAACGCCCCTAGAAGTGATGAGGCCAGAACAAGTTGAGGCGATAGTAGATTGGTTTGCTGCTGACAGTGCCTCCAGTTCCTTCACATTGTCTCCCACCCAGTCTACTGCAGAAAGGTCAGAGTTGGCACCTGCAGCCAATGTCCAACCGTCTTTCACCTCACCCCCTTGCAAATCAGGCCAGCAGTCTGAGCCCCAAGCCATACAGCAGTCTCTTATTCTTTTTGAGGACTCTGTCAGCAGGGTTTCCCAGGGCCATCCACCTAGCCCTGCCCCAGAAGTGGAAGAGATTGAGTGCAGCGATGCCCAACCACTTATTTCTCAAGATGAGTACATGCAAGGATCATCGCAGCACGTCTCCGATGATGACGAAACGCAGGTGCCAACTGCTGCGGCGTTCAGCATTGTGGAGACCGACAAGGAGGGCAGGGGTGAAGACTGGGTGGAAGATGATGTGGAGGACGATGAGGTCCTCGACCCCACATGGAATGAACGTCATGCAGGTGACCTGAGTAGTTTGGAGGAAGAGGCGGTGGTCGCACAGAGCCACCAGCACAGCAGAAGAGGGAGCAGGGTGCAGAAGCGGAGCGGCCGTGCCCTAGACACTACGCCCGCTACTGCCCAACGCAGCAAGGGAACGAGCGCACCAAAGTCAGCTCAAAGGAGTTCTCTAGCGTGGAAGTTCTTTAGAAAATGTGCTGATGACAGGACACGAGTGGTTTGCACCCTGTGCAATCAGAGCTTGAAGCGAGGCATGAACCTTCTCAACCTGAGCACAACCTGCATGATCAGGCATCTAAGTGCAAAGCACGAGCTGCAGTGGAGTACACACCTTCAAAACCAAGAAACGTCTCTGGCTCATCCTGCTTCCTCTTCTGCTGCAGTCTCGGCCGCTCCAGCCACATCTGTAGTGATACCGGCACCTGCCACCCCGCAAACAGACGATCTGTCAGCAACACCACCACCTGGGTCACCAACAACCATCTCCACAATGTCCCGTGGAAGCGTTCAGCTTTCCATCTCCCAAACACTTGAGAGGAAGAGGAAGTACCCCCCTACCCACCCGCGATCCCTGGCCCTGAATGCCAGCATTTCAAAATTATTGGCCTTTGAAATGCTGTCATTCCGTCTGGTGGAGACGCACAGTTTTAAAAACCTTATGTCGGTGGCTGTCCCACAGTACGTCGTGCCCAGCCGCCACTACTTTTCCAGGCAAGCCATCCCTTCCCTGCACAACCAAGTGGGGGAAAATATCAGGTGTGCACTGCGCAACGCCATCTGTGCCAAGGTCCACCTAACTACGGATACGTGGACCAGTAAGCACGGTCAGGGGCGTTATATCTCCCTAACGGCACACTGGGTAAATGCAGTGGCGGATGGGCCTGAGGCGGATAGCAATTTGGTGCATGTCCTTCCACCACCGAGGATTGCAGGGCGCTTCAGTTTGCCTCCTGTTCGTAACTCCTCCTACTCCGCTTCCTCATCCTCTACCGCCTCCTCATCCGGACAGCGTAACACCTTCACCACCAACTTCAGCACGGCCAGGGGTAAACGACAGCAGGCAGTTTTACAACTTGCCTGTTTGGGGGACAAACCACACACCGCGCAGGAGTTGTGGAGGAGCATGGAACAGCAGACAAATGAGTGGTTGCTGCCAGCGAGCCTCAAGCCCGGCCTGGTGGTGTGTGATAACGGGCGAAATCTCATAGCAGCTCTGGGCCTAGCCGGTTTGACGCACATCCCTTGCCTGGCGCATGTGCTGAATTTGGTGGTGCAGAGGTTCCTTAAAAACTACCCCGATATGTCAGAGCTGCTGCAGAAAGTGCGGGCCGTTTGTGCGCACTTTCGGCGTTCTCACCCTGCTGCTGCTTGCCTGGCAGCGCTGCAGCGTAACTTCGGCCTTCCCGCTCACCGCCTCATATGTGACGTGCCCACAAGGTGGAACTCCACCTTGCACATGCTGGAAAGACTGTGCGAGCAGCAGCAGGCCATAGTGGAGTTTCAGCTGCAGCACGCACGCGTGAGTCGCTCTGCGGAACAGCACCACTTCACCACCAATAACTGGGCCTCCATGCGAGACCTGTGTGCCTTGTTGCGCTGTTTTGAGTACTCCACCAACATGGCCAGTGGCAATGACGCCGTTCTCAGCTTAACTATCCCACTTCTATGCCTCCTTGAAAAAACAATTCGGGTGATGATGGAAGAGGATGTGGCACAGGATGAGGAGGAGGAGGAGGATGAAGAGGTAACATTTCCAAGGCTTTCAGGGCAGTCATTCGCAAGGGGCTCCGAGGGTGGGTTCCTGCACACGCAAACGCCAGGGACGCAATTGTCCAGCAGGGGCACAGTTCTGGAGGATGAGGAGGATGAGGAGGAGGAGGAGCTGGAGGAGGAGATGGAACCATGTTCACAGCAGGGTGGCACCCAGGCCAGCTCATGGCCATCACTGGTGCGTGGCTGGGGGGATACAGAGGACACGGACGATACACCTCCCACAGAGGACAGCCTTTCGTCGCCTCTGGGCAGCCTGGCACACATGAGCGATTACATGCTGCAGTGTCTCCACAACGACCGCCGAGTTGCCCACATTCTAACTTGTGCTGATTACTGGGTGGCCACGCTGCTGGATCCCCGTTACAAGGACAACGTACCGTCCTTAATTCACTCACTGGAGCGCGATCGCAAGATGCGCGAGTACAAGCGCACGCTGGTAGACGCCATGCTGCTGGCATTCCCATCTGACAGCGGGGCCACAGTGGAAGCACAAGGCAGAGGAGGAGGAGGAGGAGGTCGCCAACGCAACCAGGGCACCGCCAGCACCTCAGAAGGCAGGGTTAGCATGGCCGAAATGTGGAAAAGCTTTGTCAGCACGCCACAACAAACAGCAGCACCAGCAGCTCAGATGGAACGTCTTAGCAGGAGGCAGCATTTTACCAACATGGTGGAGCAGTATGTGTGCACACGCCTACATGTAGTGAATGACGGGTCTGCCCCCTTCAACTTCTGGGTCTCCAAATTGGGCACATGGCCTGAGCTTGCCCTTTACGCCTTGGAGGTGCTGGCGTGCCCTGCAGCCAGTGTATTATCTGAACGGGTATTTAGCACGGCTGGGGGCGTTATAACAGACAAGCGCAGCCGCCTGTCCAGAGACAATGTGGACAAGCTCACGTTCATTAAAATGAACCAGGCATGGATCCCACGGGACTTTTCCGTACCTTATGCAGAATAGCAATGGATACCGACCTTACCCACCCATTGTTCCATTTTTGCTCTTTCTCACTCTTTTGGGGTGTACCCTCATTTAAAATTTTTGAAAAGAAGCAGTGTTGGCTACCTCGTCCTCCTCCTCAGGGCCAGATTAATGTAGGGGCTATTGGAGCTGCAGCTCCAGGCCCCTACCTTTTATATAGGCCCCGGGTTGGCCATATTCACTGTTACCGCTCTTCTGTCACTTGTAAACACAGAAGTCTGGCTTCTATGCTCGCTTCCCCAGGCAGCACCCTCAGAACCTCCCCACACAGCGTGAAGGCCGGACAAGGAGGGACAGTTGGCGATGCATGGATGTGTTTATGGGCTTCAGAGACAGCATCCCATGTTGAATTAGGCATGCATGGCTGCACCCTTCCTCCTCTGGGTGCATGGCAAGGCACGGCCCTTAAGGCCCTTCAAAATCCTCAGCACCAAGCCCATGATGCTGTTAATCCGGCCCTGGTCCTCCTCCACCGCCGCTTCCACCTACACCGCCCATAGGTGTGCGCAGCCTATTGCATTAAGGTGTGCACCCCAAAGTTGAAATACACATGCATGTGTTTGCCAGCAGGGAGAGTAATGTATCGGGGCCATGTACCTGTAGGCAAGGAGAAATAGAGCAGAGCAGGTCCCAGGGAGATCTTTCCCATCTCCTCACTGGCAATGCTATGTGCCCTAGGTGATTAGGGTGTGCCCAGGCACACCCAGCACACCCTGTGCGCACGCCTATGTCACCGCCACATCCACCACCACCTCAACCTCCCTCCTACTCCATATGGGCCTCGTCCTTCAGAGATGAAGAAGAACATTGTTTTATTTTTCTGTTTTTTTTTTGTTGTTTTAAGTTATTTCCCTATCCACATTTGTTTGCAGAGCACTTGCCATGCTCTTAATTACGTTTTGCTGCCATTTGCAGCACTCTAGCCCTTTCCTTTGGTGTTTTAGAGCCATTTTAGTGCCTTAAAGTTCGGGTCCCCATTGACTTCAATGGGGTTCGGTGTCCGGGAAAAGTTCGGTAAAAGTCCGGGACACGGACCCGGACTTTTTTTTAAAGTTCGGCCGAACCCGTCGAACACGGACATCTAGGTGTTCGCTCAACCCTACTGGCAAACTTTTAGCTTACCTAGTCCATAGGCAAGACAGGACACCGGTGGTTATTAGCTTGCGCTCCCCCACTGGAGACCCCTTAACAGGACCCAGTCTAGTGGCGGGACAATTCAGGGAATTTTCTTTTTAATTTGTACACCTTCACGGCCCCTAGTGACACACTTTGATGCAGACTTTTTTTGACACCATTCAATTCCCTCGACTATCGAATGAACAAATGGAACATCTTAATTTAAATTAGCGCAGCAATATATGTTAATTATTGAAGATTCAGGGGTACATTTATCCAATATAAAAAAGGAGAGGAAATATCTGTGCTCAGAATCACAAGGCACACTGCAATCAAAACGTTGTGATAACAAAGGCAGCCAGCTGCTCTGTGCAAAACCAACTGCACAGAGAAGGTGGTGATTATCTCCGGCTGGAGGTTCAGAGGGGTCCTTTATTTACATTGCCTTCCTGGATTTTGGGAGTCCTACTTAGCAGGAGGAGCCGAGAGTGATTCTTCAATTCACATTGAGTGTACCCTGATTTTGCTGGCGACTGTTTGACCACTCTGTAACAGGAAGGTCAGACTATCTGGTAAGGAGCTCTGACTGTCACCACTGGGTGGAATTAGGTTTTCCTTACTGTATACACCGGTGATTGGACAATCTGGATTGATCTCCTCACTCTCCTCCTTGGTTTTAAAGACTTTGGACTCTCTTCATATATAATGTGATGTATCTATATGTATTTAGTATTGGCGCTGCTCCTATTTGATCATTGCACATCTATAAAATATGTCTCCTAAGTATTAGGCTCAAAGGGACATCTATCCATAGAATCTCCAAAAAACGCAGAGAGAAAATCTCATGGTGCAGTGAGTTTTTTATTAAATACAATAATCAAGGTAAAAGATGAGTACTCACATTTAAAAGTGCCTCAAATGGCTTTTGCAGCAAGCAAAGCGATCTTACAGGTAAACAGGAACCGCTGTACTGTGTTGCACCTTGCGTTCCACGCTCCGAACAGCCGCCACCCGGAAGTGATGTACTGGACCCTCAATGCATTTTGCTGAAATGGCGTCATCAGGAAGACTTCCCATTACCTGTACTTAGTGCACACGCTTCACAAATAGCACCTATCTTTATTCATTAGTTGATTTTTTCACACACTATTGTCCATTTTGATATATATTTTTTGTAGTGCACTAATTTATTCAGCATTTATTGCCATCACAACACCTTCTATATCAGCACTGGTATTATCTTTTTTAAGATCCAATTTAATTTTTTTGCATTTATTGCCGTCACTACACCTTTTATATCAGCACAGGTAATATCCTATTTATCTATTTTATTACTGTCTCACGTCACAGTTGGTGAAATTTACAGTTGCAAATGCGTTTGTTCTGGTTTTGTTGTAAAATATATTTTGTTGGTTTTCATACAGTATATACTTATGGCATAGTGGCAGTGCCTCACCACACTTACTAAACCTGGTAAAGACTTTAACCTACCTCAATCATACCGCCCCCATCTCTCTATTGCAAGTTGATATTAAAACCCTAGCCAAAATTTTGTCTACTAGACTTAATCAGGTAAACCTTTCCGTGATACACAAAGACCAGTCAGGTTTCATGCCGGGCAGAAATACATCTTTCAACCTGAGGAGACTGTTTATGAGCCTGCAGGCCCAACATGATCATATCGGCTCTAGAGTCATCATCGCACTGGACACGGCCAAAGCTTTTGACTCGGTTGAGTGGTGCTTCCTATGGAAATGTCTTGAAAATTATGGATTGAGCCCCAAGTTCATAAGATGGGTACAGCTATTGTACCAGGCTCCAGTGGCCAGGGTATTGGTGAACGGGTGGACATCTGAATGGCTCCCCTTCACCAGGGGTACCAGACAGGGATGTCCCTTGTCCCCATTGCTGTATGCTCTGACTGCCGAGCCACTGGCGATAGCCACACGCTCACACCCCGGGGTGACTTGGCTACGCATAGGTTCCCTGATGGAAAAAATAAGTATGTAGGCATATACACTGCTATATCTGGCTGTTCCAGATACATTCCTGTCAACAGCTCTCAACCTTATTGAACGATTTTAAATTTGTTAGGCCTAAAAATTAACTGGGATGAATCCCAAATACTCCCACCTTCACCCAACCAAATAGACCTCCCTTTGCAAAGGGTGAGTCACATCAAATACCTTTGTATACAGATTACCGGCTCACCAGAAGATTATATCCCTGATAACATACAACTAGAGTTGAGCGGACACCTGGATGTCCGTGTTCGGCGGGTTCGGCCGAACTTGAAAAAAAAGTCCGGGTCCGTGTCCCGGACTTTTTCCGAACTTTACCCGGACACCGAACCCCATTGAAGTCAATAGGGACCCGAACTTTCGGGCACTAAAATGGCTCAAAAACACCAATGGAAAGGGCTAGAGTGCTGCAAATGGCAGCAAAATGTAGTTAAGAGCATGGCAAGTGCTCTGCAAACAAATGTGGATAGTGAAATAACTTAAAAAACAACAACAAAAAACCCAGAAAAATAAAACAATGTTCTTCATCTGTGAAGGACGAGGCCCATATGGAGTAGGAGGGAGGTTGAGGTGGTGGTGGATGTGGCGGGTGTAGGTGGAAGCGGCGGTGGAGGAGGACGAGGTAGCCAACGCTGCTTTTTTTCAGTCATTTTAAATGAGGGTACACCCCAAAAGAGTGAGAAAGATCAAAAATAGAACAATGGCTGGGTAAGGTCGGTATCCATCTCTATTCTGCACAAGGTACGGAAAAGTCCTGTGGGATCCATGCCTGGTTCATTTTAATGAACGTGAGCTTGTCCACATTGTCTCTGGACAGGCGGCTGCGCTTGTCTGTGATAACGCCCCCAGCCGTGCTAAATACACATTCAGATAATACACTGGCTGTAGGGCACGCCAGCACCGCCAAGGCGTAAAGGGCAAGCTCAGGCCATGTGCCCAATTTGGAGACCCAGAAGTTGAAGGGGGCAGACCCGTCATTCACTACATGTAGGCGTGTGCACACATACTGCTCCACCATGTTGGTGAAATGCTGCCTCCTGCTAAGACGTTCCATATGAGCTGCTGGTGCTGCTGTTTGTTGTGGCATGCTGACAAAGCTTTTCCACATTTCGGCCATGCTAACCCTGCCTTCTGAGGTGCTGGCGGTGCCCTGGTTGCGTTGGCGACCTCTTCCTCCTCCTCCTCTGCCTTGGCCTTGTGCTTCCACTGTAACGGGGATCCAGCAGCGTGGCCACCCAGTAATCAGCACAAGTTAGAATGTGGGCAACTCGGCGGTCGTTGTGGAGACACTGCAGCATGTAATCGCTCATGTGTGCCAGGCTGCCCAGAGGCAACGAAAGACTGTCCTCTGTGGGAGGTGTATCGTCTGTGTCCTCTGTATCCCCCCAGCCACGCACCAGTGATGGCCATGAGCTGGCCTGGGTGCCACCCTGCTGTAAACATGGTTCCATCTCCTCCTCCATCTCCTCCTCCTCATCCTCCAGAACTGTGCCCCTGCTGGACAATTGTGTCCCTGGCGTTTGTGGGTGCAGGAACCCACCCTCGGAGCCACTTGCGAATGACTGCCCTGAAAGCCTTGGAAATGTTACCTCTTCATCCTCCTGGTCCACGTATCGGTAGTTAGGTGGACCTTGCCACAGATGGCGTTGCGCAGTGCACACCTGATTTTTTTCCCCCACTTGGTTGTGCAGGGAAGGGATGGCTTGCCTGGAAAAGTAGTGGCGGCTGGGCACGACGTACTGTGGGACAGCCACCGACATAAGGCTTTTAAAACTGTGCGTCTCCACCAGACGGAATGACAGCATTTCGAAGGCCAAGAATTTTGAAATGCTGGCATTCAGGGCCAGGGATCGCGGGTGGGTAGGGGGGTACTTCCTCTTCCTCTGAAGTGTTTGGGCGATGGAAAGCTGAACGCTTCCACGGGACATTGTGGAGATGGTTGGTGACCGCCGAGTGGTGGTGTTGCTGACAGATCGTCTGTTTGCGGGGTGGCAGGTGCCGGTATCACTACAGAGGTGGATGAAGAGGCCGAGACTTCAGCAGAAGAGGAAGCAGGAGGAGCCAGAGACCTTTCTTGGTTTTGAAGGTGTCTACTCCACTGCAGCTCGTGCTTTGCACTTAGATGCCTGATCATGCAGGTTGTGCTCAGGTTGAGAAGGTTTATGCCTCGCTTCAGGCTCTGATTGCACAGGGTGCAAACCACTCATGTCCTGTCATCAGCACATTTTCTGAAGAACTTCCACTAGAGAACTCCTTTGAGCTGGCTCGGTCCCTTGCTGCGTTGGGCAGTAGCAGGCGTAGTGTCTAGGGCACGGCCGCTCCGCTTCTGCACCCTGCTCCCTCTTCTGCTGTGCTGGTGGCTCTGTGCGATCGCTGCCTCTTCCTCTAAACTACTCAGGTCACCTGCATGACCTTCATTCCATGTGGGGTCGAGGACCTCATCGTCCTCCACATCATCTTCCACCCAGTCTTCACCCCTGCCCTCCTTGTCGGTCTCCACAATTCTGAGTGCCGCAGCAGTTGGCACCTGCGTTTCGTCATCATCAGAGATGTGCTGCAATGGTCCTTCCATGTACTCATCTTGAGAAATAAGTGGTTGGGCATCGCTGCACTCAATCTCTTCCACTTCTGGGGCAGGGCTAGGTGGATGGCCCTGGGAAACCCTGCTGACAAAGTCATCAAAAAGAAGAAGAGACTGCTGCATGACTTGGGGCTCAGACTGCTTGCCTGATTTGCAAGGGGGTGAGGTGAAAGACGGTTGGACATCGGCTGCAGGTGCCAACTCTGACCTTTCTGCAGTAGACTGGGTGGGAGACAATGTGAAGGAACTGGAGGCACTGTCAGCAGCAAACCAATCTACTATCGCCTCTACTTGTTCTGGCCTCATCACTACTAGAGGCGCATGATGCCCTACCAAATATTGCTGCAGGTTCTGTCACCTACTCACACTTGAGGAAGGTGTTTCACTTGTGCGTGTAGCTGGCACAGATCGACCACGTCCTCTCCTTGCAACAGGAGCTCTACCAGCAGCACCACGACCCAGGCCACGGCCCCTATTTGACGGTCTCCTCATATTTCTGTAATTTATGATCTTGCCCTAGAAAGGTGTTTATTGAATAGCGGAACAAAACAACAACAGTATCGCACGGGTGTATCTCACAGTCAACTATGCAAAGTATGCCGCAATTTAATTTTTTTCACCACAAAAGGGTATATATTGAATAGCTGAATAGAAAAAAGGATACAAAATGGTGTATCTCACACGTACAAACACAGACTAGGCCCCGATTACAATTTTTTGTACCCTAAAGGGAGGATGAGGATGAGGAAGAGGAGTAGGAGGAGTTCGGAACAGGAGGTAAACTGAAGCGCCCTGCAATCCTCTGCTGTGGAAGGAGATGCGCCAAACAAATTTAAAAAGGTGTATCTCACACGTACCGATATAGACTATGCCGTAATTTAATTTTTTACACTCCAAAAGGGTGTATATATAATAGGGGAATAGAAAAAATTTTATAAAACGGTGTATCTCACACGTACAAACACAGACTAGGCCCCGATTACAATTTTTTGTACCCTAAAGGGAGGATGAGGATGAGGAAGAGGAGTAGGAGGAGTTCGGAACCAGAGGCAAACTGAAGCACCCTGCAATCCTCGGCGGTGGAAGATGCGCCCCAAAAATTGGAAAGGTGTATCTCACACGTACCGATACAGACTATGCCGCAATTTAATTCTTTTTACCCCAAAGGGTATAGATTGAATAGCGGAATAGAAAATATGATATCAAAAGGTGTATCTATCTCACACGTACAGACCCAGACTAGGCCCCGATTACTATTTTTTGTACCCTAATGGCAGGATGAGGAGTAGGAGGAGTTCGGAACAGGCAGGAGGCAAACTGAAGCACCCTGCAATCCTCGGCGGTGGAAGATGCGCCCCAAAATTTTGGAAGGTGTATCTCACACGTACCGATACAGACTATGCCGCAATGTAATTCTTTTTACCCCAAAGGGTGTAGATTGAATAGCGGAATAGAAAATATATGATATAAAATTGGTGATTTTTGAATAGCACATGTGAACACAGCAGTGTCTTATGTTTTATGTCATGGTCAGCTCTGCAGCAGGCTATGAAGGGAAAAAAAAAAGAAAATTCCCCTTTAAGTTTGTAATTTTTAAATAGATTAGTACAGACTATGCCACAATTTAATTTTTTTTAACTCAAAAGGGTGTATATTGAATAGTGGAATAGAAAAAAAAGTGTATAAAATTGAAAATCACTCAATAGCACATGTGAACACAGCAGTGTCTTATGTCACAGTCAGCTCAGAGTCAGCACTGCAGCAAACAGGCTATGAAGGGGGAAAAAAAATCCCTTTTAACTTGTAGTAAAATATAGCTGATGAACGCTGCACACAACTGACTGATAAAAATAGATTTTTTTTCTCCCTCCTCCTCCTCCTCCTCCTCAGTGGGCTCAAGTGAGGGCAAAAAATCGTTCACTGGACCACCCCCCACACAGCAAAATCGATGTAGACTGTCTCTGCCTAATCTCCAGCCTGGCCCTAAAATGCTCAAAAAGATCGTTCACTGCACCACCCCCCACACAGCAAAATCAATGTAGACTGACCCTGCCTAATCTCCAGCCTAGCCCTAAAATGCTCTAATAACTTTCCCTGCCTGCACTCCGACCTGTCCCTGCATTCTTTTCGGACACAATTTTTCACAGAATCACTGTCTGTCCCTAATCAGCAGCCAGCACGTATGATGTGTTCTCTCTCCCTAATACTACAGCAGAATGACGCAGCGCGCTGGGTCTCGAACTTATAAAGACACTGTCACATGCTTCAGATGGCCAATCACAGCTACATTAGTAGGCATGGCTGGGATGGCTTAAGGCACACCAGTTAAACGCTTGTTGATTGGCTGTTGAAAGCCCGCCATTAAAAGCACGCCATTACATACAAAACAGGAAATAAAATGACCGAACACGGATTTTAAACCCGAACACACAGTAAAGTTTTTGGGTCCATGTTCGGGTAACAAAAATCCAATTATTCGGTACGAACACGAATAATACAGTCCGTGTTCGCTCAACACCAATGATGAGTAATAATGCTCCAAAACAACCAAAAAACAAGCACAAGCGGGAATGTACATTTTCACTACGCGGAGATGTGAACGAGGCCTGGCAACTAAGTGTCTCCATCCAATCCCTTCTATGTACTTGTATAAGGAAGACCATACACTATGCAATCTGATTGTACAATTTCTGTGCAATTTCCTTTGATTTACCAGAAACTATAAAACAGGAGAACAAACCTGAACAAAACAAACTATTTAATATGTATCAAATCAGACAGGTCCTTGTACTGAGGAGAGATCGAAAGGAGATTGTACAATCAGATTGTATAGGAAGTGGGTGGAAGATACTGCAGTAATGAGGGCGGTGTGGTCCAGAGTGGCGAACACACCCTAACACACCCTTTTCTGTGATGCAACAAGAAAATAAAGGCTTCTGGTAGATGACCTACAGGAAGTGAATGTTGAGAACTGATCTACAGGAAGTGATGGAATCTAAAAACCAATTTAATAATATCTGTGAATAAATCAATTTAAAAACTCCTGTAGATAAGGTAAGTGAGAAAAAAGCACATTTAGGATGGCTGGGCCAGAAATGACAATGGAAAATGCTGCTATTTATTATGAAAGGTGAAATTCTGCCCAAAAGGTTATTTCTGATCAGTTTTCAGTTGGGAAATCATATTGGTTCTAGTTATGATGGTTAATTTTCAGGATTTCTGGAAACACAGGTAGCAGAGCAACTCACTCAGTTAAATCTCAAAAAATCAATGGGCCCTGATGGTTTTTATCCCAGAGTGCTAAGAGAACTTCAAGATATAGTTGTTAGACCAACAGATTTTTTTCAATCAACCTCTTTTAACCAGTTACTGACCACCTGCCTCACATTTACTGCGGCAAGGTGGCTCGGCTGTGCAATTTGATGTACCTGTACGTCACTTATGCCTGCAGGTAGTTCTGGGCGTGTGCACGCCCGCCGACCAGGCAGTGATTGGAATCGTTCCAGGTCAGATCAGTCGTCATGTCCAGGTCAATGATTTATGATGATTTGTGGCCTGGACCTGCTGATCAGTTCTTGCGAATCACAGAATGTTGTGTGCCTGTGTAATGTAAACACAGGCACAGGATGTTATGCAATTTCCCCTCCTGGAGCCCTTTTTGGTTCCAAGGAGTGAGGAGAGAGCATCAGACAGTGAGCATACAAGCACTACACTGACACCAGTACACATGGGTACATATTTCACCCCCTGATCACCCCCCAGTTAACTCTTATACTCCCTGTCACAGTGTCACTATATACAGTGTACAGATATCTTACTGAATACAGTATTAGTGTCATTGGTGACTTCAGTTAGTGTCAGCAGCAGTTAGCGGTAGTCAGCACCAGTCCCAGATTTAGGGGACTCAGCATATATTCCCTAATAACTTTTTAACCCCCAATCACCCCTGGTTAGCCCCTTCACAGCCCTGTCACAGTGTATTTAGTACAGTGTACAGTTTACTGTATTAGTGTCACGGGTGACGTCAGTTAGCGCCAGAGTTAATTAGTGTTAATCAAGGATAGAGTCAGATTACCAGCTACATATTTAATAATACATTTTAACCCTTTGATTTCCAGTGACAACACACTAAACACCTCCATTACTAGTATAGTGTCTGAACGGATCAATATCACAGCAGTCACAGAAAGATTTCAGCCAATATAAATCTGTCCTCAAAAAATACAAATTCTGCCTCCACACTGCAAAACAGACCTACTTAATCACTTTAATTAACACCCTCTCACACAGTCCCCATCAACTCTTTTCTCCCTTTAATACTCTACTTTGTCCTCCATTACCTCCACCCACTAACTTACTCACTGCCCAGGAGATTGCCAATCAGTTCAAAATTAAGATTGATACAATTTGTGACGAGATCTCCACTGCACAGATATCTGCCTCCTCTTACACTCCTTGTCCTCCTGCACAATCAATACTTCCCTTGTTTAACCCAGCTACTATAGAGGAAGTCACTAAACTTTTTCTAAAGCCCATCTAACCTCCTGCCCCCTGGACCCTGATTCTTTTCAAATACTACAGACACCCTCTGGTTCTATCCTACATTCTTTAACTTATATCTTCAACCTCACCCTCTCTACTGGCATCTTCCCTAACCTTCTAAAACATTCATTAGTCACACCCAGGCCTCATTGGAATCCACCAACCTTAACAACCTAAGACCCATCTCCTTACTCCCTTTTGCCTTCAAATTCCTTGCACGTCTAGTCTACAACCAAACTGTTCAACCACCTGCAGCACAACCCTCATGGGGGCTGCTTGGTAATAGCACCTCCTCTGCACTCCAAGGCATCTCCGACCCGCTGGGCACTACAGGTTCAGACATATTAGAACAGTAATACTCTTGACACCTATGTACCAGTGTAACTGTTTACTGGATCATGTTAAATGTAGCAGATACAAAATCAACACAACAAAATATGCAATCAAGAATTTGGAAGAGTTTGATCTCCCTAATCCCAATAATATATATGGGACTTGAGACAAAAACACCAACTTAAATCAGATATTAGCAATCTATATATTGTATTATATATTTGTAGTAAGTAAGAGTGACTATGATGCAATATTATATTGTTCACTATTAAGCAACTCAAACTTAATATACTTAGCAATCACTGTTATATCCTCTCTATCTAAAAGATTCAATCTAAATAACTGGCATAAACACTCTGAAGTCTGGGGGTCCCCTTTAAGGATTAATCAATAGAGTCACTACCCTAGCAAGGCCTTGCGGTTCTTTGTTGGCAGTTAGAGCTCTAATCACTTATTTAAGTGATACTTGTAATCCACAAAAGGGGTGTAGGCAATATCCAGATCCTAATGTAAGTGTATTCTGTGTATAGTTATAGGTATACTTGCGATTCTCCACAGATCACCAGGCACTTTACTGTAGCGGCATTGTCCAGCAGTAATCTTCACAGCCTTTCACAGGGCTCACTCTCTCTGATGCTGCATAACAGACAACTTCAGCTCTCTCAGTATGTAGGCCTTTCTCTCTCCGCATTGCTCTCTGTCCTTTTAGTACCCGCACTGGACCGGTCATCTCACCGTGACTTCTGCTGTCCTTCTCTCTCAGGATGCGCTCTCTCTGCAATCTAGGCCTCATCCTCCAGCCTCTCTCCTGGTCAGTCTGTTCAGCTGCTCTTCTCCGCACACCCGCACTCCATGAGTTCCCCAAAGCAAGAGAGCACGCGTCCGACCCCGCCCCCAATTTATCTCACCTCCCATGATCCCCTGTGGATCCCTCAAGACTCCCTGGGAGTGTGGTCTAGTCAATCCATTAATGTATGGTCTCCGCCTTCTTCATCCCCCATAATCCAGTTCACCGCTCCTTGGGAGAAACCCATCTTCTTTCCACAGTTCTTATAGGAGCAACCGATCCAGGCCTAAATTGCAATTTACTACCATAACACCACATTTCAACCTGGCTACACACCTCATTGAGAATAACCTTCTTGATCCCCTTCAGTCTGGATTTTGCTTGCAGCACTCCACAGAATCTGCTCTCCTAAAACTCATAAACGACTTACTAACAGCTAAAACCAATGGTCACTATTCCATACTCTTACTCTTGAACCTCTCTGCTGCCTTTGATACTGTTGACCACCCCCTTTTCCTCAAAAAACTAAATTTGATTGATCTTCATGGCTCTACTCTCTGTTGGTTCGAATCTTACCTATCTCACTGCACCTTTAGTGTCACTTACAACCCCACTACCTCCTCTCTAACTCCTCCTACCGTTGGGGTCCCTCAAGGTTCTGTCCTTGGACCACTACTATTCTCAATCTGCAGCTCTTCCCAGGGTCAGCTAATAGCCTCCCATGGCTTCCACTACCATTTCTATGCTGATGGCACCCAAATCTATATCTCTACCCCTCAGCTCACCCAATCAGTCTCCTCACGCATCACTGATTTACTAACAGACATATCAGCCTGCCAGTCCCTCCACTGGCTTCCACGCACCCAACAAATAAAATTAAAAGTACTAACAACAGTCCCCAGCTACATCACTAACCTGATCTCAAAATATCAACCAAGCCACTCTCTTCGGTCCTCCCAAGATCTCCTGTGCTTTAGCTCCCTTGTCACCTCCTTCTATGCTCTCCTCCAGGATTTCTCTAGAGCTTCTCCCATCCTTTGGAACTCTCTACCCAAATCTGTCCGACTATTCCTTAGACAATCCCGACTTTTCCAACTTTCCATCCGTAGACAATCCCTGAAAACCCTTCTCTTTAAAGTAGCCTATCCTGCTTCTAACTAATACACTGTTTCACTTCCTCCATCATTTTATCCCCCAACAGCTAATATCTTTTGTATCGATTGACCCTCCCTTTTAGATTGTAAGCTCTAATGAGCAGGGCCCACTGATTCCTTTTGTACCAAATTGTTTTGTAACTGTAATGTCTGCCTTCATTTTGTTAACCGCTTGCCGACTGCACACAGTATATTTACTGCGGAAGTCAGCCCCGGCCAGGCAGAGTGACGTAGATCTACGTCGCTAGCCTGTGACAGGCTTGTGAGCCAATAGCGGGCGAGCGCGCGCCCGCTAAGGTGCGCGCCCGCCCCGGCTCGTTCACTGAGGAGTCCGCGCGTGTGACCGGCGGACCCGATGTCCGCCGGTCACACTACGATCGTCGGTAGAGAGGGAGAAAGTCAGGTGGCTTATGTAAACAAGCCACCTGTCATTCTCCCCTGTGTAAAAATGGAGATCAGACGGTTCTACTATGTAGAACCGTTGATCTCTGTTTTTACAATAGTACACATGTCCCATCACAGTTAGAAACATGCCCCTAGGACACACTTAACCCCTCCCTCTCCAATACAGTTAACCCCTTCACTGCCAGTGTCATTTTTACAGTAACAGTGCATATGTATAACACTGATTACTGTAGTAATGTCATTGGTAACCCCAAAAGTGTTAAAAATGTCAGTCAAGGGCCCGATCTGTCCGCCGCAATGTCGCAGTCCCGCAAAAAAAATCGCAGTTCGCCGCCATTACTCGTTAAAAAAAAAAACACCAAAAATTACAAAAATATTTCCCTTTGTTAGTAAACACGATAACTTTTGCACAAACCAATCAAAATACGCTTTTTGCAATTTTTTTTACCAAACATATGTAGCATAAAACAAATTGGCCGAAAATGTTTTTTTGGGGGGAATTTCATATAAAAAAAAGTGAAAAATATTGTTATTTTGCAAAATTTACGCTATTTTTGTTTATAGCGCATGATCAAAAAATCGCACAGGTGATCAAATACCACCAAAAGAAAGCTCTGTTTGTGGGAAAAAAAGGACGTCAAATTTGTTTAGGTACAGCGTCGCATGACTGCGCAATTGTCCGTTAAATTCACGCAGTAAAAAATCGCAAAAAAAACCCTGGTCACCAAGGGGGTAAAATCTTCCGGGGCTTAAGTGGTTAAATGCTGTGTAAACTGTTTGCACTATATAAATTCTGTATAATCAGAATAATTATATATATATATATGTATATATATATACAGTATTTATATATATATATATATATATATATATATATATATATACAGTATATATATAAATATATACACTGCATAGTCAAAAAGAAAAGTCGCCATAAAAAAAAAGGATGCATACTCTAATATTTAGTTGGCTTTGATTAAAACATGCATTCGCTTTTGGCATTGTTTCGATAAGCTTCTGCAATGTCACAAGATTTATTTCCATCCAGTGTTGCATTTATTTTTCACCAAGATCTTGTATTAATGATGGGAGAGTCGGACCACTGCGCAAAGTCTTCTCCAGCACATCTCAACGATTCTCAATGGAGTTAAGTTCTGGACTCTGTGGTTGCCAATCCATGTGTGAAAATAATGTCTCATACTCCTTGAACCACTCTTTCACAATTTGAGCCCGATGAATCCTGGCATTGTCATCTTGGAATATGCCCGTGCCATCAGGGAAGAAAAAATCCATTGATGGAATAAACTGGTCATTCAGTATACTCAGGTAGTCAGCTGATCTCATTCTTTGGGCACATGTAGTAACTATCCAATACGATAGTTACTGCATGCTTAGTTTAGTTATTTGCTTAGTTAATTCCAGGTGGTGATATTTTTTTTTGGCCAGGCAGTGTATATACATAAAGTATCTCACACAAGTGAGTACAACCCTCACATTTTTGTAAATATTTTATTATATCTTTTCATGTGACAACACTGAAGAAATTACACTTTACTACAATGTAAATTAGTGAGTGTACAGCTTGTATAACAGTGTAAATTTGCTGTCCCCTCAAAATAACTCAACACACGGCATTAAAGTCGTGACAGCTGGCAACGAAAATGAGTACACCCCTAAGTAAAAATGTAAAAATTGGGCCCAAAGTGTCAATATTTTGTGCGGCCACCATTATTTTCCAGCACTGCCTAACCCTATTGGGCATGGAGTTCACCAGAGCTTCACAGGTTGCCACTGGAGGCATCTTCCACTCCTCCATGATGACATCACAGAGGTGGTGGTTGTTAGAGACCCTGCGTCCTCCACATTCCATTGGAGGATGCCCCACAGATGCTCAATAGGGTTTAGGTCTGGAGACATGCTTGGCCAGTCCATCACCTTTACCCTCAGCTTCTTTAGCAAGGCAGTGGTCATCTTGGAGGTGTGTTTGTGGTCGTTATTATGTTGGTATACTGCCCTGCGGCCCAGTCTCCAAAGGGAGGGGATCAGGCTCTGCTTCAGTATGCCACAGTGCATGTTGGAATTCATGGTTCCCTCAATGAACTATAGCTCCCCAGTGCTGGCAGCACTCATGCAGCCCCAGACCATGACACTCTCACCATCTATGCTTTACTGTAGGTAATGTACATTTGTCTTTGTACTCCTCACCTGATTGCTGCCACACACGCTTGACACCATCTGAACCAAATAAGTTTAGCTTGGTCTCATCAGACCACTGGATATGGTTCCAGTAATCCATGTCCTTAGTCTGCTTGTCTTCAGCAGTTTGAAAGCTTTCTTGTGCATCATCTTTAGAAGAGGCTTCCTTCTGCAATGACAGCCATGCAGACCGATTTGATGCAGTGTGCGGCGTATGGTCTGAGCACTAACAGGCTGACCCCCCCACCCCTTCAACCTCTGCATAAATTCTGGCAGCACTCATACGTCTATTTCCCAAAGACAACCATTGGATTTGATGCTGAGCACATGCATCCAACTTCTTTGGTCGACCATGGCGAGGACTGTTCTGAGTGGAACCTAACCTGTTAAGCCACTATATGGTCTTGACCAGGCCCGTTGCTACAAGGCAGGCGACCAAGCAATTGCTTGGGGCCCCGAGCTGGCCTGGGGCCCCAAGACAATGACTGGTTAAGAATAAATGCAACAACACTGTGTAAGGCTGTGAGCGCCCCTTTGATAGTCAATGCAGTAAAGTGCAATGACACTGTTATCGGGATCTCCCTCAAGGGGGCCCCTCTCTGCCTCAGCAGGTTTGTAAAAAGTCTGATAAGATCTGCAGACACAAGAGAGATCCCTGGCCTACCAGCTAGACTTTATGCAGAGTATGGTGTATGAACCAGCCCATGGACAGTGCAGACTGCCAGCTCCTACTGTATACAGATAGCAGGGCTCTAAATGCAATTAAAATTCCTGCAGCCGGTGTGGATGAGTGAGGAGCAGATAGCATCAGGATGAGTAGCTGCTAGGACCCTCTGCTTCTACATCTGCCGAGTGCCGACAGGTCTGAAAACTTCTTTCTTTTTTTTTTCTATCTCCCTTCTAATCTTAGTCTTCCTATGTCTCTTTTTGTTTATCTGTCCCCCTTCTCTCTCTCTCCTTTCTTTCTTTATTATATCTATCTATCTATCTATCTATCTATCTATCTATCTATCTATCTATCTATCTATCTATCTATCTATCTATCTATCTATCTATCTATCTATCTATCTATCTGTCTGTCTGTCTGTCTGTCTGTCTGTCTGTCTGTCTGTCTGTCTGTCTGTCTGTCTGTCTGTCTGTCTGTCTGTCTATCTATCTATCTATCTATCTATCTATCTATCTATCTATCTATCTATCTATCTATCTATATCATATATGTAAATATATATATATATATATATATATATTCCTGTAGGCTTTGCGTGTGTGCGGGGGGTCGGGGGGCCTCCATGTCTATTTTGCTTGGGGCCCCCAAATTCCTTCACACGGCCCTGGTCTTGACCACAGTGCTGCAGCTCAGTTTTAGGGTCTTGGCAATCTTTTAAAAGCCTATGCTATCTTTATGTAGAGCATCGATTTTTTTTTTCATATCCTCAGAGAGTTCTTTGCCATGAGGTGCCATGTTGAACTTCCAGTGACCAGTATGAGAGAGTGAGAGTGATAACACCATGTTTAACACACCTGAGACCTTGTAACACTAACGAGTCAGATAACTTCGGAGATGGAAAATGGCTAATAGTGCCCAATTTGGACATTTTCAATTAGGGGTGTACTCACTTTTGTTGCTAGCGGTTTAGACATTAATGGCTGTGTGTTGAATTATTTTGAGGGGACAGCAAATTTACACTGGTATACAAGCTGTACACTCGCTACTTTACATTGTAGCAAAGTGTAATTTCGTCAGTGTTGTCACATGAAAAGATAAAATACAATATTTACAAAAATGTGAGGGGTGTACTCACTTTTGTGAAATACTGTATATAAGCCTAGTGCACACGATGAGATTATCAGAGGAATGATCGTCTGGTTTTATTGCATGCTAGTCTCCATATCAAAAACTAACAGGTTACAAAAGTACAAAATTTCTCATACGACAGAATAAAAATTTGGAAGTGATGTAATGCATTTGTATTGTATTTTCAGATTATCAGACAATCGCTTCTAAAGCGGTATTGTTTGTATGTACTAGGTTTTATGTGTAAAATCTGTTTCGGCAGTCTTGTGTTTCATTCTCCCCTGTCAGACACCATACACAGGTCCCTGATCTCAATTTTCCTCCACTACAGATAGCCAGTATATTTCAGTCAAGGACTTGACCCCAGCCTATTAAATGTGCAATGAGGGAAGCTTATACCTCGTACACACGCAACGATTGTTGGCCGTGAATTTTCGGCCAACGTCCGATCGGCCGATTGTCGGCTTGTTAGTATGATGCTTCCGACAACCGACTGCGACTTTTCGGCCGAACAAAATCTGGTGTGCATGCTATAAAATTTTTGTTGGCTGTCAACAGAACAGCCGATTTTCTGTCAGTCAGTACAGATTTCGGCAGACAAAAATCAGATGAGCAAGACTGGGCATGCTCAGAGAAGAAAAAACACACGGAAAGTTAACCAGCACATGACATCACTTCTGAAGTTGGTTGTTGTTGGCCGAGAAAATTTGTGTGCAGTCTAGAGCATATTTCAACCAACACAACAACACTGGACAAAAGACGGCCAATCGGTCGGCCAACAATCGTTGCGTGTGTACGAGGCATTAGGACACACATGAGGTTATTGCTGTCTACCCCTTTGATGACTGCATTGTGCGTTGTAGTAGACCTTGACTGGCAAACAGGGTTGCACTTCCTTTCCTTCATCTTGCTGAGCAAGGTATTACAGGACAGAATTTGGGTAATAATATCTATTTCTTAAAATTACTTGCATTTTTTTCAATAATACAAATTCAGTCACATTTAAAGAATACAGAATGAAACATGGTTTAATACTAGTTACTGTTTACTTTTCCTTCTGTGATCTTTCTAGTTCTTGATTGGGTTGCTCATGAACAAATTGCCATTTCAGATATAATTCTTCCTATAAATGTCTAATTTTTCTAAATGGATTATATTATTTCAACTAGTATTTTATTTGTTTTTTCCTTACACTAAAGCCTCCTAATAGGAATCTATTTCACAGCATAATTCACTTTCAGGAAAGCAATAACTTTTAAAATCACTCTTTTCGGTTTTCAGGCTCTAGTACATAGCTTATATTTTATGTTCATCTCCATTTAAGCTCTTAGAGACCCAGAAATAGCATTAATGTCATTCATTATAGTATCATTTATATGAGCAACATTACTTTTATGAGTAGAACTTCAGACAACTAATGAGCATGCATCGGATTTCATATTAAAAACCTACAGCAAGATTTAATAAAAAAAAAGTGCAGTTTAAATTGTTTAGAAATTTTGTCTTCCCTTGAAGCTTGGTAGAATTCAGCAAATTTGGAAGTATTTGCACCACACAGGAATATACATTAGCAGCTCAGGTTGCCCATAAAAATAAGCAGACAACAGGATTAGCAATCACAGTTTAACCTCTGCCAAAATTTCATATCTGCTAGCAGCTCTTTAACCACTTCTGGACCGGAAGGTTTTAACCCCTTAATGGCCAGGCCATTTTTTGCGATATGGCACTGCATTACTTTAGCTGACAATTGAGTGGTTGTGTGACGATGTACCCAAATAACATTTATGTCCTTTTTCCCCACAAATGGAGCTTTCTTTTGGTGGTATTTGATCACCTGTGCAATTTTTATTTTTTGCTCTATAAACAAAAAAAGAGCGACAATTCTGAAAAAAAAAAATATATATATTTTTTACTTCCTGCTATAAAACATTCCCAATAAAAAAACAATTAAAAAATCAAATTTCTTCATCATTTTAGGCCAATATGTATTCTGCTACATATTTTTGGTAAAAAAAATCCTAATAAGTGTATAATGATTGGTTTGCGCAAAAGTTATCATGTCTACAAACTAGGGGAAAGATTTATGTCATTTTTATTTATTTATTTTTTTTACAAGTAATGGCATTGATCGGCAGTTTTTAGCGGGACTGCGATATTGCGGTGGACAGATGGGACACCTAGCTGACATTTTTGACACTTTTGGGGGGACCAGTGACATTACTACAGTAATCAATGCTAAAAATATGCACTGTTACTGTACTAATGACACTGGCAGAGAAGGAGCTAACACCAGGGGCAATCAAAAGGTTAAATGTGTCCCTAGCGGGTGCTTTATGGCTGTGTGGGGGTGGGCTTGCTGGAGGAACACAGAGACCTGTGTTCCTAAATAGGAGGAAAACAGGATCCCTGTGTTCATTACTGACGGAACAGTGGTCTGCCGTGTTTACATCGGCAGACCGCTAATCTATCTCCATGGGGAGCGATCACGTGTGCCCGGCGGACATCGTGGCTGACGGACCCACTAATTGGCTTCCCCTGTGGCCAATCTGCACGTGAGTGCACCCCTACTAGCTGTCCCACGAAACAACATACAGGTACATCATTTTGTGGGACAGAGCCGACCTGCCGCTGTATAAATACGGTGGCTGGTCGGCAAGTGGCTAAACATAAGCCAGAAAACTATACATGGCATATTGGCCTGCATTGCAACATGTATATTTGCATGCAGAAATGTGTGCACAGTGTCCTTAATAAACTGAGGTCTCTCAAGGACCTCTACTTATTTGGCACATATTGGATAATATAGGGTTTTTGAAAGTGGGTATGGCGCTGATTGTTTTGGTGTATGCCCCTTTAAATGCACCTAAAGTTAATGTAAATGTGAAGTGGCAGAATATAAAGTGGTATATTGTGCAAATTATGCAGGGATATGAATATTTACATTTCAAAAATAATTCATAAAGTAAACAAAAACTCAAAATGTATATCTGCGAAATTCATATAGGCTGTGCAATCAATCAGAACTACATCTCTATGCAAAAGAACATGAGGTAAACATACAGTGAAGTGGCTGGTGCTGCATCAGCAAAGTGACAAGGGCTATGAAACAATGATTGAATCCAGAAATAAAGTGATAGGTGCTATGAAACATAAATTAAGTCCATGAAATAATGTCCAAATCTTGCAGTGTGCTGGTGACTTCACCTGTGCTCCCCCCATATTGGCCTTATTTACCGGAAGCTTTAAACTGCTTTCACAGCACTCTTGTGGCTGTTCACATACTCCAGATCCAGGGCTGTCTTCTCCTTGGTTTGTCTGCCCATCCAAATCTCTCACATGCAGAGACAACAACAACAGGCATGCCTCATAGTGTAAATCTATTTTAAACCTTTATTGGAAAACTTGTATAGAATGCACTTACATTGTGTTTTAAAAAACAATCAGCATTAAAATCAGGAAGTACGGGACTGCAACTGCATTCCACGGCCTTGGACCAGAAGTGACACAATGACACTGGAAGCTCCACCCTATGCGTTATATCACATCAATGTCATCAGGAGCAGCGCCATCTTGCTACACTTCCAAGTTTATACAGTATATGTTATGGTATCCTAGCAAACCAAGGACATGTGACTGGCAGCCATATTTGTTACATGCCCGAATCTATGTATGCTCCAGTGTCTTGGTAACCACTGTCACATGACTGTGACCATTGGCCATATTTACACTCCCAAAGTTGTACATGCTCTGGTGTTATAGCAACCAGAGACACGTGACTGGCAGCAATGATGCCATTAACCCTTTATTGGTACCTTTATTAAATGCTGGATTGTCTTGATGCTGTTATCCAAACACTGTATATATTTAATACATAATCAATTATAGAAAATATTTTGAACTTGAAAAAAAAACGTTAAAATTTATACTTTACTTATACAAATAGGTAAAATAAAAAATAAATAATAATAAAAAAAATAAAAAAGTATGGAAATAAATGAAAAAAAAAACCCATAAAACTGGAAATAGAAATTAAAAAATATAAAAAAAATAGGTGTGCTTGCCTTAAAATATTGCTGAGATTTGAGGAGGATGATGGCTATAAGGGAACAAATTGTTACCTATTAATCACAATCTGTTTTATTAGAACCCAGATTTTTATATCTAGGCAATGGAGATTACATCTACTGTACGTTAAGGCCTTCAGGATAGAGGGTATTTAATAAATATATAAATTTTGTGTTATTATGTGAAATCTTGATTTTCTTATTGTGCCCTCTGCAATGTCCTTTGATTTTATCTATGCCATAGAAAGTCATGAATGATGGGTCTCCTTGGTGCCCTCCTCTGAAGTGTCTTGACAGGCTATGCTTGGTAAAGCCTTTTTTTTTATATTTTTAAAATGTTCTCAAATTCTAACTTATAGTTGTCTGGTTGTTCTGCCCACATATTGAAGCTGACGTGGACACTCGATGACGTAGGTTACGTGTGTATTGGTGCAAGTAATCATCTCCTTGGTTTTGTATTCTTTGCCTGTTGCCGTGGATTTGAAGGAATCTTTTTTTTCTTGCTTTGTTTTTACTGACCCTGCATGGAAGACATTTTTGGCATATAAAGAAGCATTGAAAAAAGCCTGATTGTTTTGGGAGGGTCCAATAAAGTGTGTACCAATCTGTTCCTAAGTGTGGGAGCTCTTCTGTATATAAACCAAGGCCGTAGTAGTATTTTGCCTAGTGTTTTAACCAACTTTAGGATGGGCCAATATTTTTTCACTATCCACTCTACAGCTTTATATTGTCTATTAAACCCTGTGAGGAAGGCCATTTCTATGTTCTTTACATTGGTAGCCTTATTTTTATTCTTATCTTCAAGGAGTGATTCTCCACTCATATTCTTTACCTTCTTCATTAGGTTGTTTACTTCCTTCCTCGTTTATCCTCTTTCAATTAATCTTTGTATTAGGACATATTGCACAAGATCTGTGGCTAATATATGTGCTACTCTATTATGCCATTGTTATGCTATTGGTGGTTTTAAAAATACCCAAAACAGTGGTGACATTTAACAAGTGTCTGCCATGTATCTCTTCATTGACTAAAATGTACCATGCATAACCAGCCAATTATACTGAATGTTCTCAATGAAACTTTGAAACTGAACATTTCATGTAAGCACAATCTTGCAGAATAGGCTGGATTTTCAAATATATGCTTTAATAGTCAGAAAAATGCTTAATTAACTTTATTAATCTATAATAACGTACAAGTAATATATACTTTATGTGCATATTTACTGCTTTATTGAATTTGCAGTGAAAAGGTTTAGATACCAAGTAGAGTCTTTATTCCACATTTTTTCAGCAGAATAAAATCAACTGCTAAAAGAGAGGTAGTTTAACCCCTTTGTCACTTTATTAAATTAATAACTTTTTGGAAATTTTCTTGTGCTGGATTTGGGCATATCTTTTTTATTTGTGGCCGAGTGAAAGATTTTAGCTAAGCCAAGGAACCAAGCAGCACTATGGTTGCTTTGTAAAGTGGGCTTGTATGAAAGCATGTATGCACAGAGCCATATTGATGCAATTCCTTAACATATCTAGCAAATTGCACACTGATGTTCAGTGCACATTATTCCATTTCTACCCCACTCATTGTAAATTAACATCCTCCCAGCAAGTTCACTGAGCAGAGGGAAATAATGTAGGTCCAGCATTTATGGCAGAAGTAGTTTCTGGATATCATTTTGATGTCCAGGAGAGGACTGTAGACTGCTGTGGAGGGGACTAGAAGATTAAGAAGTAGCCAAAATTCCACCAGTTCAGCAGGACAGAATACAATCATTAAATCAGCTTCTGTTAAAGGGTCCTGTTGTAATATCAACAGTTAATGAACCACTGCAGCACTGATCTGTGTGTTCCGATGGGGGAAAGTCCCCACTTTCTGAATACAATAGTGCAACAGGAGAGATCTTGGCATCCACATCACTTGCATGGATGCAGAGATCTGTGAGGGTTTTTTTTTTTTTTTCATTCAACCAGTTGTTTGAATGAAAAAAACAAAAAAAAAAAAAAACTTTACATGTATGCCTGGTATAATTGGTTACCAATGAAATCCTGAGTATGTTTAACCCCTTCTTGTGAGCACAGCCCTCCCATGTCCCTTTGCCCCCTGGGAGATGCATCTCCTCTCTCCCTTGGATCAGGGCTGCATTTCTTTTGGGGACTGCACTCTCCAGCAACCCCTGCTGCTTTGAGTTTGCTAAATGAGGCTTAGTGTGGTTTTGAGCAGCGGCAGCCAATTCCAATTACCATCTACCTTTCTTTCCTCACACAAATCCACACAGTCCTACCATGACACAGGAGAAATAAATATTCTAGCAATGTGAGTGTCTGTGGCCTTTTTTTCAAAGCCTGAGGAGTGAAGTGGAAGCTGTAACTTAAGAGTTTATGGCCAGGCTTCACATTTTCCCACTAAAAAGCTAAATTTGTACAAACAAAAGGTTAAACTGTTGCACAAAAAATAAATACACTATGTTGATGAGATTAGGCAGATTTTGTAACATGTCTTTGTGAAAGATGCAGGGTAAGAGGTACTACCACCAAGGAGAGTCAAAAAATAGTTTGGGGTGTCACTCACTGGCACCACGATAGGATGCACCTGTGCATCAGTAAGTCTGTTCTCTGTGGGGGTAGCCTCTTCCAAACTGTTATCAGTGTGTATCAGTCTATTGACCCTCTATTCTCTTGGTTCAGATGTGCCTGGAGTCAAAGGTTCCATTTCAGAATCAAAGTGGACTGGGCTGAGTTATTTTAATTCCCCTGGCTCAGCGGTTTCTTCTTCTACAAAATGCAGAGCATCAGGCCTAAGTAGTTCTCTATGGTGGACATGGATTGAGTGGTATCCAGAGACTCCAGAGGTGTCTACACCCATCCCACGCCAAAGTCTTTCTACTACTCATCTTCCTCTTCTTCTTCCTTTCCTTCTGGAAACAGTTTATGGGATCTAATAACCTTGGCTCGAAAAAGTCAACATGGAAAAGGTGACTATGTACTTATTGGCACCTGAACAGCTTCAATCAAATGCATAAGATGGTTCTGGTGCCAATTCTTTTGAGACCTTGTCTTCTCATCAAGGCAGATCTGGCACACAGAAAGGTATAGCAACTGCTTGAAGGTGATGCATTAATGTTAACTCCATCAGTTTTCTAGCTTATGTATTTCAGGGAGACCCAGGTTCCCCCAAGAGTACCCTGCAACCTGATTGTAAATTGTGGACCCAAACTTCTTTTTTTTTTTTTCTTTTTTTACTTTATCTTTATTTCTTTTTTTCGTATTCAAAAAAAAGAGAGAAATAAAAAAACACCATTAACATTCCATTACATATTCTTATACATACATCCCCCCTAATTTCCCTCAACCCCAACCCACTCCCCCCTATACTTTACCCCTTTCTTTTTCTTTTATTCTCTTCCATACTCTCATCTCCTTTCCCCCCATATACCTCTAATCATCCCTTAACTTTGCGTATTTCCTTCATTTGAATTTTACCCATTTTTCCCAAATTATATTAAACCTCTCTACTTGATCACAACTGCTCAGATACGCCATTTCATAAATATAATCAATGCTTTTGAACCACTCTTTTATTGTGGGGCATTGTGGGTCTCGCCATTTTTTTGGTATTACCCCTTTGCAGCATTTATCAAATGGAGCCACACTGTATTCCTATATGTTCTTATTGGGCTTTTTGTATTATGAAATAAACATACCCAAGGGTCATCAGCAATCTCAGTGTCTGTAATTTCCTTTATATACTGCCGCACACTCTGCTATTACTCCTGTATCTTTGTTCACTCCCACCATATGTGCGCAATTGTACCCCTCAGGTCGCACCCTCTCCAACATAATGGCGTTTTTCCTGTTGATATTTATGTGTTTTAACGGGTGTTATATACCACCTCGCCAGACATTTTTAACTGATCTCTATCAAATTTATATCTACCTCAAGATTGTGGACAGCTTTCAAGACTTTGCTTAATTGTTGCTTTTCTAACTGTGACCCCAAATCTTTTTCCCATGTTTCTATGAATAGAAGTATCCTCGGCTCTGCTATCTATGTAAGTATTTTATAAATTATTATTATTATTCAGGATTTATATAGCGCCAACAGTTTGCCCACTACTTTACAATGTGAGGGAAGACAATACAGTTACAGTACAATTCAATACAGGAGGAATCAGTGGGCCCTACTCGTTAGAAGAATATTCGGACAGATAAGGGTAAGGAGTTCCATAGGATTGGAGAGTCTCTGGTAAAGTCCTGGAGGCGAGCATGGGAGGAGGTGATGAGGAAGCTAGAGAGCAGGAGGTTTTGAGAAGCACAAAGAGAGCGATTAGGTTGGTATTTTGAGACTAGGCTAGTGATGTAGCTGGGGCTAAGCTGTGGATGGCTTTGCAAGATGTTGTTAGTATTTTGAATTTAATTTGTTGGGTGAGCAGAAGCCAGTGGAGGACCTGACAGAGATATTCAATGCTTTCAATTTATCCGTGAACTACAAAATCTCTCAAATGGAAGAAGTTCTTCTTGTGACCTAATAGGCTGAGGTAATGTTAAAAAATGTCTTACCGCCTTTCATTCAAAATCATTAATTCCCTTTTTTATTTCAATTCTTGATATGTACATATTTTCTCCTTTTTCATTATATCCTTTATTTGTGCATTTTTATCCACAATCCAATCTCCAAAATGTGCCTTATCTCTAGGTATAACATAATTTTTCCCTATGAGTGAAATTAATGGTGAATTGAAATCCCATTTTGTTTGTCTGCAAACTATATCTCATACCCTAAACGTGTTTCTAGTCAAATCATGTGTATTCCTATCTAACCTTCTATACTTATGTGGTACCCATATATTATCTCCCAGCTGTGTTTTACTAAGTGTATTTTCAATATTCACCCATAATTTATCACTTTTTATTTTTGTCCATTCAATCAATTGTGATAATACTAAAGCCCTGTAATATTTTTTAAAATCAGGGACTGCTAACACCCCATGTACTTTAACTTTGCATAGTATTGAGAGCTGAATTCTTGGTTTCTTGTTCTGCCATATCATTTTTGTTATCATTACCTTTAATGTTTTAAAATAAGTCTGTGGGATATATATTGGTACTGGAATTAATAGAGGATTTGCGGCACTATCACCATCTTTACCAAAATAATTTGTCCCATCCATGAAAGCTATTTTGTTATATTTTTTTTTATTTCTGCTTTTATTTCATTTAATAATTGTATATAATTTGCTTTATATAAATTTTTTGGTAATGATGTTAAGTCTATCCCCAGATATCTTTTGGCTTTGTTCCTCCAGGTAAATGGAAATTATTTGTGTAACTCTAATTCCTCTTTCTTTTTTATGTTTATACTTAAAATTTCAGATTTTACAGGATTCATTTTTAAATTGGAAAGATCTCCATATCTCTTCAGTTCTTTTACTAAATTTGGTAGTGTAATTCTCTGTTTAGATAGATAAAACAATATATCGTCTGCATATGCCGTCACTTTATGCTCTACCTCCCCAATTTTTACTCCTCCTATATCACCGTTGTTTCGTATGGTAGCTAAAAGTGGCTCTAATAATAGCACAAACAAAAGGGGAGAGAGTGAGCATCCCTGTCTTGTCCCGTTATATATCTCAAATGGTGCCTGACAGGGTTCCATTTACTTTTACTGATGCTGTTGGATGATTGTATAATGCTTTAATCCACTGGACCATCCTTGGGCCCACCCCCTTCCACCTCTATTGTGCTCATCATAAATCCCCAATCCAATCTGTCAAATGCTTTTTCAGCATCTATTGACAGAAGGAGTTCAGTAGATCCAGCCCCTCCCACCTTTTGAGTTAAGAGCAAAGTCCTTACCCTGTTATCCTTTCCTTTTCCCTGTAATAATGATACTATTTCTAAAGATGTTTTAATTACTGTCTCCAGCATTCTATGGTCTACCATTATGTAATCCACTCTAGAGTATGTCCCATGCACTGGCAAGAAAAATGAGTAGTCCTTTACACCCAGATGTTGTAGCCTCCATACATCTATCAACTGGGCTTGATACAATTTCTTCTTTACCCTCCTCAGTTGATAGCATTCACTCGTCAGTGCATGTGACGTACTTTGGACCCAAACCTTTTAGTCCTATCTCCTCCTATTTCACTGCCCTTGAACATTGTATACTGCTTAAATCATCTCATAAGCTGCTTTTAGATTATTTCTGAGAATGTCCACATAGCTAGACGATATACAGTATATACAGTATATATATATATATATATATTTCTTACTTGTGGGTTTGGCACATAATTTTTTCAATGGGTACTTCTCGAATCTTAAATACCAATCATTTAGCTGTCCTGTGTGTAGGTCTATGTCGGTTTCCGCAGGAGAGCTACCCTGCCGCAGTAAAAAGGCGGCGGGTGGTCGGGAAGTGGTTAATGCAGTATATTTTTGTGCATTACGTGCTCTTTAACACAGTATATTTCAGTGTGTTATTGTGCATTTAACACAGTGTATTTCAGTCTATTATGTGCCACTTAACACAGTATATTTATGTGCATTGCTGCAAGTTTAATGCAGTACATTTCTGTGTTTTACTGCATGCTTAACGTAGAAAGATAGCTGCCATAACCCCGGTATTTTCTTACTCAGTCGGCAGTCCCCTTTCCCATAAAAGTGGTCCCATCGGCAGATTCATCGTGGAATCACTTTTATGGGCGGCGGAAGAGGTGCCCCCCTCCCGTCGCTTCCCGGTAATTTTCCCTGCTTACCAGAGCTGTCGGTAGCGAGGAAAATGATCCATTCCTCTGAAGTGCTGTGCAGGAAGTCGAGTGAGGGCAAGATGTCCCCCTCTCGACTTTATGTCCTTGGAGGACCGGAGTGACTTCATACGTGGCTTCAGCCCAATAGCCTTAAAGGGCCTATGTTTGTCGCTATTCCACGAGCGTGCGCATTTTTGAAGCATGACATATTGGGTTTCTATTTACTCTGCGTAACATTATCTTTCACATTAGAGAAAAAAATTGTGCTAATATTACTGTTTTATTATTTTTTCATTTAAAAAAGTGTATTTTTTTCCCCAAAAAATTGCGTTTGTAAGACTGCTGTGCAAATATGGTGTGACATAAAGTATTGCAATGATCTCCATTTTATTCTCTAGGGTCTCTGCTAAAAAAAATATATAATGTTTGGGGGTTCTGAGTAATTTTCTAGCAAAAAATACTGATCTTAACTTATAAACAACAAGTGTCAGAAATAGTCCTGGTCCTTAAGTGGTTAAAGTGCATCCACGTACAAATTTCCACATCTTTATTACATTTTGTTAATAAGCACCTTTCCATCATGTCTGGGAGGCCAACAAGTAGAGGCAAATGTTCCCATGGCACTGTGAATTGGCCAGCAGCGAATGTGTCCATAGGCAAAGGTGGATGTGGTCAGTCCACAGGCAGGGCATAATTTCCTCTGTTTAGTGATGTTGCCCGTGCTATCCAGCCACAGCATGCAGAGGAGATGGTGGACTGGCTTACTAAACCATCCTCATCCTCCTCATCCTCCTCATCCTCTGTCACCCAAGCATATGCTCCATGTCCACAGCTTTTCCCACCATAGCATCAGGCATGGAGAAGCCAGCTTAGTTATTTGAACACAGCATCAGTCATTTGCTCCTTGACAATGCACAGCCATTACTTGATTCAGATGTTGGTTCTGAGGTTGAGGAAGATAGGAACATGAGCCTATAGAGAGGGGAGAACACTGGTACACAAATTGGCAATCATGTTCCCCCAGCCACAGTGTATTGCCAAGTTGTCTCCAGTGGTAATACGGATGGAGGAGATGATGATGATGATGAGGTCACTGAGGTGACTTGGGTGCCAGATAGAGCAGAGAAGGAAAGTGAGGGTGAGGCACAACCCCAACAAGGCTGCCATCATGGAAGAGTAGGGAGTAGCCATCCTATTCCATCACATTGTGGAGCTGTTATCTCCCAACACCCTTCCCACGGCTCAGTTGTTTGGGCCTTTTTTAGCACATGTGCAGCTGGTCGCACTGTTGCAATTTGCAAACGTTGTCTCTAGTACATCAAGCGTGGCAAAAACACCAGCCATTTGGATACCACATGCTTGACAAGGCATTTAACCTCCCACCACACAGCCCATAGGAAAGAGCACCTGAAAGCCAAACAAAGGAGATGCAATTGGGGAACATAAGAACCCTAAACTTCAGAAGGGCAGACTTTCCAAAATTGTACTCATTGATGGAAAGGGTAAACTGGGACCAAACCCTGGGATCACTGACCACAGAGGAAAAATGGGAATGCTTTAGAACAATATTAAGCAAAGGCATCTTGCAGTGCATTCCTATGGGGAATAAATTTAGAAGAGACAAAGCCAAACCTGGCTGGCTAAACCGTAGCGTTAAAAAACTTATTAGGGGAAAAAAATTGGCCTTCAAGAAATATAAATCAGAGGGCACCGTATCGGCCTTCCAGCAATACAAGGAGGAAAATAAGAAGTGTAAACACGAAATCAAGATGGCTAAAATCAACTTTGAGAGACAAATAGCGGAGGATAGTAAAAAAAACCCAAAGAAATTCTTTAAATATATCAACAGCAAAAAAACTAGGGCAGAGCATATTGCACACATAATTAGCGATGATGGGAGGATGGTTACAGAGGACACTGAAAAAGCAACCGTGCTGAATTCTTTTTTCTCGTCAGTCTTTACGCAGGAAAAGGAAGGGTACACTGACCATGACTGTATGGTTAGTAGTAATACACAGGACTTGCCACTATGGCTAACAGAGGGGGAAATCAGGGAAAGACTGGATAAACTTAACACAAACAAATCACCAGGCCCGGATGGCGTACATCCGAGAGTGCTCAAGGAACTCAGTATGGTTATATCTAGACCACTGTTCCTGATCTTTGCTGACAGTATTAGGACAGGAGATGTACCAGGGGATTGGAGGAAGGCTAACGTGATTCCGATATTCAAAAAGGGCCAGAGACATATCCCGGGAAATTATAGGCCTGTCAGTCTGACATCAATAATATGTAAACTTTTGGAGGGGATGATAAGGGACTATATCGTAGAGTATGCTAAAGACAACAACATCATCAGTAGTAACCAGCACGGGTTTACAAATGGGCGATCTTGTCAAACCAATCTCTTAGCATTCTACGAGGAAGTGAGCTGTGAGCTAGATAGGGGGAGACCAGTGGATGTGGTGTACTTGGATTTCGCTAAGGCGTTTGATACAGTTCCCCACAAGCGCTTAATTTATAAAATAAGGTCTGCAGGTATCGACAGCAGGGTTTGCTCTTGGATACGGAATTGGCTAAAAGGCCGTGTCCAAAGGGTAGTAATAAACAGCGCATACTCAGACTGGTCTGAGGTAGTAAGCGGGGTGCCCCAGGGCTCAGTCCTGGGACCAACCTTGTTCAATTTATTCATAAACAGCATTGAGGACGGGATCAGTAGTTCGTTATCAGTTTTTGCAGATGACACAAAATTGGCCAGGGCAATAACTGCACAGCATGAAGCAGATATCCTACAGAATGACCTGGACAAAATTACGGAGTGGGCAACGACATGGCAAATGAGGTTTAATGTGGAGAAGTGTAAGGTTTTGCACTTGGGGACCAAAAACATAAAAACACAATACACGTTAGGAGGGGAACCCTTGGGGGAATCAAAAATGGAGAAGGATCTGGGAGTCTTAGTTGATGATAGATTAGGCAACAGCATGCAATGCCAAGCGGCAGCTTCCAAAGCCAACAGAATATTAGCATGCATAAAGAAAGGGATGTATTCCAGAGATAAGACTATAATCCTTCCACTTTATAAAACTCTGGTCCGACCGCATCTGGAGTATTCTGTCCAGTTCTGGTCGCCAGTCCTCAGGAGGGATGTGTTGGAGCTGGAGAAAGTCCAGAGAAGGGCAACTAAACTAATTAGGGGGTTGGAGGACCTTACCTATGAAGAGCGGCTGCAATCGCTCGATTTATTTTCCCTGGAGAAAAGACGTCTGAGAGGGGACATGATAGCAATTTATAAATATCTTAATGGGGATCTCAGCTTAGAAGAAAAGCTGTTCATTCGAAGGAATTGCATGAGGACTCGAGGACATACAATGCGATTAGAGGAGAAGCGTTTTAACCTCAGGCAACGTGGGGGGTTCTTTACTGTTAGGGCTACAAGATTGTGGAATTGTCTACCACAAGAGGTGGTTTCTGCGGGTAGTATGGTGACTTTCAAAAGACTCTTAGACTTACATCTCAAGGATCAGGAGTTTGAGGGCTATGTTAGATGATTACAGTCACACACACCTACACAGGTTGAACTGGATGGACTATTGTCTTTATTCAACCTCACCTACTATGTAACTATGTAACTATGTAACTCTGTTCCTTCTCCTTACTCACCTCAGTCTACCCCGCTATACCTCATGACCTCTCAGCAGCCTCCATTGGTAGGGATGATGGTATAGTGTAGGGTGACACAGGTCCTTGCAGCACATCTGCCAGTAGCACACTACCAGCTGTAGATTATATCCGTCAAATTTCCCTGCCCCATCTGCTGAAGCGAAAAAAAAAAAAATACAGTCACTACCATGAACTTGCAGAATGTGCTCTAGCACAATGGCAGGTTCCCAATCATAATTTATTTTCATGTAACGCCATTTCAGCTCTTTGCCATCACGTGGAAGGTAATATTGTGGCATCATTGGGCAAGGCAGTCAGCCACAAAGTCCATGTTACTGCTCACACGTGGTCCAGCAAGCATGGTCAGGGATGCTACATTTCATTCACAGAACATTGGGTAACTCTGCTTGCAATTCGGAAGGATGCAGGACAGGGTTCAGTGCTTCAACCTGTTTAGCCACCACATCTCTATACAGCTAGTGGTGATGATGTGGGATTTGTCAGCTCTACCCCCTCCTCAAAGCGCTCCTTGTACCACAACAATGAGTAACAAATATAGCCAATATTATTAATTAGTGAAAAAAAGTATACTCTTAAAAAGTATATACTCCTAAAATTTAACCAAATAATAAGTGTCCAGTGAATGTCCAGTGAAAAAAACGTGACTGGTGCTCAAAAAACAATCCAAGTGACTTCTTGTGAGTTGTGACTCGTGGGTCCCGTGTTTTCTCCTCCCCCAACCGTGAATTCCCTTACCAGAGGGTGTAGACTCCTAAAACTATACAGCATAGGGGTCAATGAAGCTTGAAACTGGTAAGCTGTTGCAGGTGTAGGTTCTCCCTACAGTCTCCTTTCCTCAATATGGAAAGACAGAAAACCCCAGATAGTGTAATACGTTCACAGAATTTTATTATAAATAAGATGAATCCAAATACACTCACATTTATTGAAATATAAAATGACTTCTCAAGAAGAATAACTTCCAAAGTGTTCGGGAAGAGGTTCAAGCGCACTGCTGCTGCAGTGTATGCAGTACCGAGCGGCGTGCGTTCCACCGTACTTCCGCTTGCGTTCCACCTTCCCGGAAGTGACGTATGACATTGCTGAGAAGACTGGAAGTGCGTCGACATGTTTCGCCCCTCCCAGTGGCCGTTTTCAAAGACGTAACTAACCCGCTTTTCAGCAAATGCTTTATACTCCCTCTGGCGATCACATGACCCCAGGGCTGATTTCCTGTGTTGGTGTCTACCAACTTAAAATACCCCTTCACTAGGGATGATCAAACGGTTCGGGTCGACCATCGGTTTGACCCGAACATTGGGTGTTCGAAATTTGGCCGAATTCCGAAATGTTTGCGGTAAAAGTTTGGAATTCGGCCACCAGAACCACCCAAAATGCAATGGACAGGAACTGGCCTTTAAAAGCCCATGATTGGCCCAGAAACATCAGTAAAATGTGATTGGAGTGACTACGGGGTCCAGAGCCCAATGAGGAGTGAATACGCCCCCCATACGCCCCCCAGTATATAACATAGCCCTGCCAAAACTCTAGCACTGTAATACAGGGGCTGTGGAAGAGAGTGGAAGCATTTGTGTTGCTCCAGTGTCATTTTGCAATTATTAGTGTGGGGAAAGGGATATGCAGTGTATTAGATTCAATAATCTAGTTTTTGTAGGGAAAGTTTTAAGTGTCAGCGTGACCGTAGTGTACTTTAGGGTGAACTGACTCTGCTATGCCAGAGTGACCCCACTATGGAATCAAAAAACACCATTTGAAGCCCTAAAAATGCCCCTAAAAAGTGCCTAGGGTTCTGGGTCATGCCCCAGGGACTATTAATCACACAAAAAAAGTTCATAAAAATTGTCATTTTTGATGGAGAGACAATTATTGAAAAAATTATTGAAAAAAAAATGAGATTTCTTTGGATTTAGTGTCTGGGTGTCTAAAAAGTGTGCCTGTGAAGTTTCAGCTCTGTAGCATGTCCAGAACCAGAAAAAAAAGATAATTTTTCTTAGAATTTCAGTAGGGCAGGGATGGTGTTACCCTCCTTTCACACCTGGGCGTTTTTGTTTCAGGCGTTTATTGGGTGTTTTTTGGGCGTCTTTTGAGGCATTCACATATAGTGTTTGGTATACAAGTTTCCTGGCTTTTTTATGGTACTTAATTTTTATAGTTTTTCATATCAATTATTTATTTAATGTATTTAGTATCAAGCAAATGCGTTTTTTAATGCATTTTTTAATGTGTTTCTAACGTCCATATGTAGCATCCTCTTTTTAGTACATCCTCTGCTTGAATATGTATTTTTGATATTTCAAAATGTAGTACTCTTTAGGATATTATATATTAATTTATGGAGTATTTTGCATATTTATGTTAATATGGGTGTGACGAGACCCTTGCTCGCTCTGTCCGCTCTCCCGACACTCCTCTGTTTCTAGTAAGTCAGCTTGCAGATCACAAGGTCTGATGGTTCGGTCAACCAAGGATCCGGGATCCGAACTACAGCTATGTGCCGTCCGGAATCCATTAGAACAAATACCAAGCAAGCTGTATGTAAGTTCAAACATGAAGACAATTTATTGGAAGAACACAGCACACTTTTATACAGAATTTGGAACATCCTGCCCCCAACAACCGCTTTCCTATTGGTCAATGGTAAAGTACCTGCAGTTCCCATTCAGGTCCTCTCCAGACATGCAAATGAGGGCTCGAAAATGAGTCAGTAGTGATTGGTCAGATAGCTTGACCAGGAAATGCAAATGAGGACTTGAAAATGAGTCAACAGGGATTGGTCAGATAGCTTTGACCAATGCAAGGAGACAGAAGCCCCAGGGGGCAATCAATGTACACAATAGTCAGACACAGAACAATGGTTCCCTAACGAGCCCTCACTACATATTACTCTGAGTGTCAATACCTCCCTTAGCAGACAACAGGTGCGGTCATTAGCACACCTGACAAAAGGTGAATGGGGAGCCACCTTAGACAGTCCGGCTCCTCAGAACTTCCTGGGATGACCATATTAGGAGTGGACTTCCTGCTCAGAAACCTCATGGCAAAGTGAACAATTGACCTTGCTGACAAATATGAAGCAATTCAACCCCTCACCCATCTGTCCTTAAATTCCAGTGATGGTGAACACCATCACATATCTTCCCCCGGGGAAACAGTCCAACAGCCACAGTGGGACCCCGAACGGGTCAACTTGAGGATGTTGGAAAAGTAGTCGTAAGGTTTTAGGTCTGTCTGTCGGGATAACCCCTCCGCATTCCCATGTATATTCCTGGTGTAGGGGTGTGGGGCCTTTGTGTAATTGAGAAATCTACACGTACGTGTCTTCCATCAAGTTCCATTCCATTTGCATGTTCTTTTGCCTCCTTTGCGTCTTCAACATTTTCAAAGCAGACAAACGCGAAACCCCTGGAACGTCGATCATACACAATGGATACATCAGCCATTGGACCATATGTTGAAAATACTTCTCTTAGATCTCGCTCCGTTGTGTAAAGACTCAGGCCAAACACGCCCAAACAGCAGTTAGGATCAGGATTTACCGGACGTACTCTACTTCCTATATGCCGCCTTCGATTTGACATGGGAGAGCGACTGTGGCTGTGAAGTCTGGTGGTCCCGGCCATGGTGGCCTCTGGGGCATAAGAGGAAGTTAAATGGCCCAAATCGTTCCCCAAAAGTACTTCTGCGGGTAACTCGCATAGTAGTCCCACTCGCACATATCGCTCCCCTGAGCCCCAATCCAAGAGGACTTGGGCGGTGGATAAACATAGCACCTGGCCCCCTGCTACCCTGACTGCAACAGTCTGGCCGGTCCGGGCTGACTGGGGAATCATGTGAGGCTGGATGAGGGTAATCGTAGCCCCGGAATCGCGGAGTCCCTGGGCTGGCTGCCCATTAACCCATACTGCCTGGCGATGGTGCTGCCGATTATCTCTGGCAGCAGCTTGGACAGGATCCGCTTCGAAAAGTTCACCGCACTCTTCCTGAACATCTCGATGGTTGGGCTCATTCTGGTAGCAATGAGCCGCTGGTCTGGATGGATGATTAGTCTCTCGATACCTCGTGGATTGGCTAGGGCAATGTCGTTGCAGATGACCAGTTTGGTTACTGGTATAGCACTTAGGTCCGGTAGGAGGGTTGGGTCGGGCTGGGGGTCTCGAGGCAGACCACGGAGGTACTGAAGTCGGCTTAGAGGCTGGTAAACTGGGCCGAGATAGTGGATAGCGCTCATTTCCACCTGACCTTCGAGAGTCCAGATATTCATCGGCCAGAGTAGCCGCTTGCTGTACCGTCTGTGGTTGTTTATCTCACACCCAATCCCGTACTACCGGAAGGATGTGGTTAAAAAACTGTTCTAATAGTACTAGCTGGGTGATGTCCTCTATGGTATGAGCGTGGCTTCCCTGTAACCAGCTCTTAAGGTTCCGCTGCCTACGATGTGCCCACTCTAAGTATGTTGTGTTGGTTTGTTTCCGGGATTCTCGAAACTTAATTCGGCTGGCTTTGGGTGTAATGGCAAATCGGGCTAGCAAAGCTTCTTTTACCCGGTCGTAGTCTTTAGCGTTTTCGTCCTCCAGGGCCCGATATGCATCCGCCGCTCTGCCAATTAAATTACTCGCCAGTAAGGCGACCCAATCTCGGGACAGTACTTCATGTATCTGGCATAGTCTCTCAAAGTCCTGCAGGAATGCGTCAATTTCCTCCTCTCCTTCCTTAAATAGTTTGAATGCCCGAAAGGGCAACTTACGGACAGTCGCTGCATCTTTAGGCGTTTTCTCCGATTGACGTATTTCTGCCATTTTCTGCTCATGTTGCCGCTCTCGTTCCCTCTCTTGCCGTTCTCGTTCTTTCTCTTGTCGCTCTAGTTCTTTCTCTTGTCGCTCATCCTGCAGCTGGATGTCTCTAATGGCATTCTGTATGGCGGTCTCTGATGGGTTAGCGCCATATAATGCCAACCGCTCCCAAACTCGTTGCTGAAACAAGTCTTCAACTGACCAGGGTCCTGCATCACCCTCCCTCTGATCCATCTCGGCCAGCTCACTGATCAGGGTGGCCTTGTTCTTTGTCCCACTGGTCCCTCCGTGGCTCTCAAGTAAGTCTCTCAGCGTGGCTATCCTGCATGCTGCATAGCTGGTCATTTACTGTTGTGGTTTGGAGTGTCCCGGTAACTGGAAAGCAAATCCCACCGCTGCCAACCAATGTGACGAGACCCTTGCTCGCTCTGTCCGCTCTCCCAACACTCCTCTGTTTCTAGTAAGTCAGCTTGCAGATCACAACGTCTGATGGTTCGGTCAACCAAGGATCCGGGATCTGAACTACAGCTATGTGCTGTCCGGAATCTATTAGAACAAACACCAAGCAAGCTGTATGTAAGTTCAAACAGGAAGACAATTTATTGGAAGAACACAGCACACTTTTATACAAAATTTGGAACATCCTGCCCCCAACAACCGCTTTCCTATTGGTCAATGGTAAAGTACCTGCAGTTCCCATTCAGGTCCTCTCCAGACATGCAAATGAGGGCTTGAAAATGAGTCAGTAGTGATTGGTCAGATAGCTTGACCAGGAAATGCAAATGAGGACTTGAAAATGAGTCAGTAGTGATTGGTCAGATAGCTTGACCAGGAAATGCAAATGAGGACTTGAAAATGAGTCAACAGGGATTGGTCAGATAGCTTTGACCAATGCAAGGAGACAGAAGCCCCAGGGGGCAATCAATGTACACAATAGTCAGACACAGAACAATGGTTCCCTAACGAGCCCTCAATACACATTACTCTGAGTGTCAATACCTCCCTTAGCAGACAACAGGTGCGGTCATTAGCACACCTGACAAAAGGTGAATGGGGAGCCACCTTAGACAGTCCAGCTCCTCAGAACTTCCTGGGATGACATATTAGGAGTGGACTTCCTGCTCAGAAACCTCATGGCAAAGGGAACAATTGACCTTGCTGACAAATATGAAGCAATTCAACCCCTCACCCATCTGTCCTTAAATTCCAGTGATGGTGAACACCATCACAATGGGGAATATATATGCACTCCAATTTTCCCCTATTGATGATATTTTAATATGATTGAATGGTGAATAAAGCAGGAAGTGAAGGAGTATTTTAAGTTGGTAGACACCAAAACAGGAAATCAGCCCTGGGGTCATGTGATCGCCAGAGGGAGTATAAAGCATTTGCTGAAAAGCGGGTTAGTTACATCTTTGAAAACGCCCACTGGGAGGGGCGAAACGCGTTGACGCACTTCCTATCTTCTCAGCAACGTCATACGTCACTTCTGGAAAGGTGGAACGCAAGCGGAAGTACGGTGGAACGCACGCCACTCGGTACTGCATACGCTGCAGCAGCAGCGCGCTTGAACTGCTTCCCGATCACCTTGGAAGTTATTCTTATTGAGAAGTCATTTTATATTTCAATACGTGTGAGTGTATTTGGATTCATCTTATTTATAATAAAATTCTGTGAACGTATTACACTATCTGGGGTTTTCTGTCTTTCCATATTGAGGAAAGGAGACTGTAAGGAGAACCTACACCTGCAACCGCTTACCAGTTTCAAGCTTCATTGACCCCTATGCTGTATAGTTTTAGGGGTCCACGCCCTCTGGTAAGGGAATTCACGGTTGGGGGAGGAGAAAATATGGGACCCACGAGTCACAACTCACAAGAAGTCACTTGGATTGTTTTTTGAGCACCAGTCACATTTTTTTCACTGGATATTCACTGGACACATATTATTTGGTTAAATTTTAGGAGAATATACTTTTTAAGAGCATACTTTTTTTCACTAATTAATTGGTTAAGGACGAACATCGGCCGGGGCGGTTCGTGAATGCCAGCCGCAACTTTTCTCAAAAGTCTGCGAACCGTGAGTTCGCGGGGGGCCCCATTGACTTTAATGGGAGACGAACTTTAAAAAACTTTAGGTCATATTTGCAGCCACAAAAGACATACTAGCTGTGCACAAATAGTCCCAGCACATGGACAATGTCATAACAGAAGTATTGCAATTGGAAAAGTTGCCCTAAATTTTTTTATTTTTTTTACAGCAAAAAATCTATATTTTTTTTCATAAATCAGCCAGAACTGACAGCAGCCGGTAAATACATTGTCTAATACATATAGGGTCCATTCACACATCTGTAAAATGGGTCCGCATCCATTCCATAATTTGGCGGAACCTTTACAGACCCATTGTTTTTCATTTACAGTCTGAAAAATTAGGCATTCACAGGTAACAGAAATAACTGTCGGCCATAAAAGGCACCAAAAAATAGCCCACATGGGTTTACCTGGCAGCTAAGAATGTAGTATTCTGTGGCTGAAGGTACATTAGGCATTCACAGGATACAGAAGTAAGTGTCGCCCATTCCAGGCCCCAAACATTAGCCCACATGGGTTTACCTGACAGATAAGTACGTAGTATTCTGTGGCTGAATGTACATTAGGCATTCACACAGTATACAGAAGTAAGTGTCGGCCTGTATAGGCTGCAAAAATTAGCTCACATGGTTTGAACTGACAGCAAGAAACTTCGTTTTTGATGGCTAGAGGTACGGTAGGAGTTGACAGTACACAGAACCGTAAGTGTCGGCATTCACAGAAAAAATAATTGTCGGCCCTGAAAGTCCCCTAAAATTTGCCATTCAATGGACATGAAATGCCTTTTATGCCGCTGTATGTAGCGAAGCCAAGGACCAGGAATTGTTGTGGGTGGAGGAATTTCGATGAAACCTGTTCTACTGGTCACATGTGTTGAATTCCTCAGAGATCCATGCCTCATTCATTTTTATAAATGTGAGGTAGTCTACACTGTCATGAGCTAGGCGAGTGCGCTTATCGGTCACGATCCCCCCTGCTGCACTGAATGTCCTTTCGGACAGGACACGGGGGCAAGCCAACATTTCCATTGCAAATTGTGCAAGCTCTGGCCAGAGGTCAAGCCTGCCCACCCAGTAGTCCAGGGGTTCATCACTCCTCAGAGCGTCCACATCGGGCGTTAACCCAATGTAGTCGGACACCTGTCGGTCTAGGCGTTCCCTCTTGCTGGATCCGGAGTACAGCTGTCGATGGTTCGGCTGAAAGAAGGATCTCATATCTGAAGTGACCAAGACATCTTCCAACCACCCTCTTCTTGCAGGCGCTGTTGGATTGCTACCGCAACTGTCTCTCTGTGACTGGAAATTCCTCTGCCAGTGCACGGAAAAGCAGAATGCAGCAATTCCCTCAGCAAGGCCTGGAAGTGCTGCATTCTGACCGCCCTCTGTGATTGTGGTAACATTTCCGCCATTTTGTGTTTGCATCGGGGGTCTAAGTACGTTGCCACCCAGTACTAGTCCTTGGCCTTTATGCGTTTTATACGGGGGTCCCCCTTAAAACACTGCATCATGTAGCCCCCCATTCGCACTAAACTGGAAGCGGTATAGCGGCCTGCTTCCAGCTCATCATCCAGGATAATGTCGTCCTCGTTCTCTTCCCCCTCCCCCCATCCACGGATAACACCAGGGATCCCAGAAAGGTTTAAAGCATGCTCTTCTTGCTCCTCCTCATCCCCCCCCAGCACCATCCTCCCCCTCTGACTCCTCTTCAGACTCCTGCTATTGATTTGTCTCAGATGGAGTAGCACCCCCTGGGAATTCATCCAACATTGCGACTTCCTAATCTTCGTGCTCCTGCTCCTCGACGGCTTGATCAATGACACAACGCAATGCACGCTCCAGAAAGAAGGCATAACGTATGATGTCACTTATGGCGCCCTGTCCGTGACTGACCAGTTTGGTGATCTCATCGAATGCCCGCAGAAGTCTGCATGCGTCCCGCATGAGCAGCCACTGGCGAAGTGAAAAAAACCCAAGCTCCCTAGAACCTGACCTGCCGCCGAGTTCAAACAGGTAGTCATTAACTGCACGCTTCTGCTGGAGCAGCCTATCGAGCTTATGCAACGTTGAGTTCCATCGCGTCGGGCAGTCACAAATAAGACGCCTGAGGGGCAGGTTGTGTCGCCGCTGAATCTCAGCTAGGTGAGCCATGGCTGTGTAAGATCTTCGGAAATGGCCCGAGATTTTCCTGGCCTGCCGCAAGACATCCTGACCCCAGGGTATTTGGCAACGAGTCGCTGCACCACCAAGTTCGGACGTGTGCCATGCATGGCACATGTGTTATTTTGCCCTGTTTCAGCGTGCTCAGCAGATTGGCACCATTGTCGCACACCACTTTACCAACTGACAAATTCAGCGGTGTCAGCCACTGATCTGCCTGTGAACGCAAAGCTGAAAGGAGTGCAGGACCAGTGTGGCTCTTGGCTTCCAGGCACAACAGACACAGCACAGCATGGCAACGTCTCACCTGGCATGTGGAATAGGTTCTGGGGATCTTGGGCGGCGCAGGAGAAAAGACGGTAGCAGAGGAAGAGGAGGAGTCAGTCGAGGAGGAGAGGGAGGATGGAGGAGGAGGAGAAGAAGAGGCAGGCCTGCTTACAATCCGTGGCGGTACAACTAAATCTACACGGGTGCCACGGGTTGCATGCTTAACGGCCATTAGAAGGTTCACCCAGTGGGCAGTAAAAGTGATATACCTTCCCTGCCCGTGTTTGCTAGACCATGTGTCTGTGTAGATAACACTCCACGTCAATCTGTGGTATTGGGGGGGGGGGGCACAGGTTTATCACACCAGTTCCACAAATAATTGGCCAGTATTGTCAATGTGTGTAGCACAGTTAACACAGCAAAAGAGGCCACATTTTTGCAGGACTAAAATACACTCTTAGAAAAGTATACTGTTAAATAACACCCCACTTCAATATGTGGTATTGGGAGGCCACTGGTATATCACACCAGTTGTTCAAACAATTGGCCAGTGAGTTTGGCACTGTGTGTACCAGACTTAACTCAGCAAAAGAGGCAATATTGTTGCAGGACACAAATACGCTTGTAAAAGTATACTCAGATAACAACCCACTTCAATATGTGGTATTGGGGGGCCACTGGTCTACCACACCAGTTGTTCAAAAAAATGGCCAGTGAGTTTGGCACTGTGTGTACCAGACTTAACTCAGCAAAAGAGGCAATATTGTTGCAGGACACAAATACACTTGTAAAAGTATACTCAGATAACACCCCACTTCAATATGTGGTATTGGGGGCCACTGGTCTATCACACCAGTTGTTCAAAAAATTGGCCAGGGAGTTTGGCACTGTGTGTATCAGAGTTAACCCAGCAAAAGAGGCAATATTGTTGCAGGACACAAATACACTTATGAAAGTATACTCAGATAACACCCTGCTTCAATATGTGGTATTGGGGGGGGCACATGTTTAATATAAAAGTTCTACAAATAATTGGCCAGTAACTGTTGTCACTGTGTGTAGCACAGTTAACACAGCAAGAGAGGCTAAATGTTTGCAGGACTAAAATACACTCTTAGAAAAGTATACTGTTAAATAACACCCCACTTCAATATGTGGTATTGGGGGGCCACTGGTCTATCACACCAGCTGTTCAAAAATTGGCCAGGGAGTTTGGCACTGTGTGTACCAGACTTAACTCAGCAAAAGAGGCAATATTGTTGCAGGACACAAATACACTTGTAAACGTATACTCAGATAACACCCCACTTCAATATGTGGTATTGGCGGGCCACTGGTCTATCACACCAGTTGTTCAAAAAATTGGCCAGTGAGTTTGGCACTGTGTGTACCAGACTTAGCTATGCAAAAGAGGCAATATTGTTGCAGGACACAAACACACTTGTCAATGATGTATATTCAGATAACACCCCACTTCAATATGTGGTATTGGGGGGCCACTGGTCTATCACACCAGTTGTTCAAAAAATTGGCCAGGGAGTTTGGCACTGTGTGTATCAGAGTTAACACAGCAAAAGAGGCAATATTGTTGCAGGACACAAATACACTTATGAAAGTATACTCAGATAACACCCCGCTTCAATCTGTGGTATTGGGGGGGGGGCACAGGTTTATTACAACAGTTCTACAAATAATTGGCCAGTAACTGTTGTCACTGTGTGAAGCACAGTTAACACAGCAAGAGAGGCCACATTTTTGCAGGACTAAAATACACTCTTAGAAAAGTATACTGTTAAATAAAACCCCACTTCAATATGTGGTATTGGGGGGCCACTGGTCTATCACACCAGTTGTTCAAACAATTGGCCAGTGAGTTTGGCACTGTGTGTACCAGACTTAACTCAGCAAAAGAGGCAATATTGTTGCAGGACACAAATACACTTGTAAAAGTATACTCAGATAACACCCCACTTCAATATGTGGTATTGGGGGGCCACTGGTCTATCACGCCAGTTGTTCAAAAAATTGGCCAGGGAGTTTGGCACTGTGTGTATCAGAGTTAACCCAGCAAAAGAGGCAATATTGTTGCAGGACACAAATACACTTATGAAAGTATACTCAGATAACACCCCACTTCAATCTGTGGTATTGGGGGGGGGGGGGGCACAGGTTTATTACAACAGTTCTACAAAAAATTGGCCAGTAACTGTTGTCACGGTGTGTAGCACAGTTAACACAGCAAGAGAGGCCACATTTTTGCAGGACTAAAATACACTCTTATAAAAGTATACTGTTAAATAACATCCCACTTCAATATGTGGTATTGGGGGGGGGGGGGGGCACTGGTCTATCACACCAGTTGTTCAAACAATTGGCCAGTGAGTTTGGCACTGTGTGTACCAGACTTAACTCAGCAAAAGAGGCAATATTGTTGCAGGACACAAATACACTTGTAAAAGTATACTCAAATAACACCCCACTTCAATATGTGGTAATGGGGGGGGGGGGCACTGGTCTACCACGCCAGTTGTTCAAAAAATTGGCCAGTGAGTTTGGCACTGTGTGTACCAGACTTAACTCAGCAAAAGAGGCAATATTGTTGCAGGAACTAAAATACACTTGTAAAAGTATACTCAGATAGCACCCCACTTCAATATGTGGTATTGGGGGCCATTGGTCTATCACACCAGTTGTTCAAAAACTTGGCCAGGGGGTTTGGCACTGTGTGTATCAGAGTTAACCCAGCAAAAGAGGCAATATTGTTGCAGGACACAAATACACTTGTAAAAGTATACTCAGAAAACACCCCACTTCAATATGTGGTATTGGCGGGCCACTGGTCTATCACACCAGTTGTCCAAAGAATTGGCCAGTGAGTTTGGCACTGTGTGTACCAGACTTAACTCAGCAAAAGAGGCAATATTGTTGCAGGACACAAATACACTTGTAAAAGTATACTCAGATAACACCCCACTTCAATATGTGGTATTCGGGGCCACTGGTCTATCACACCAGTTGTTCAAAAAACTGGCCAGGGAGTTTGGCACTGTGTGTATCAGAGTTAACCCAGCAAAAGAGGCAATATTGCTGCAGGACACAAATACACTTATGAAAGAATACTCAGATAACACCCTGCTTCAATATGTGGTATTGGGGGGGGGGGGGGCATTGGTCTATCACACCAGTTATAATACATTATAAGTGCTTTTTTCACTGTTTGTAGTATTGCTGCAGCAACGCTCAGTCTCCACACCTGTCACAATGCTGCACAGTGCACAATAATACTACTAATCCACTATAATATGCTTTCTACAAAGTATATTATACTGTGGATTACCCCCCTCCCCCCCTCCTATATAGTGCACTGCACAGCAATACAAAAAAAATTGCAGCCCTTTAAATGACTTTTGTGGACATTAACAGAGCGATTTGTGTCACTGATGCGGATGTCTAACTGCCCCTAAAGCACAGACTGGATACCTGCCCCTAACCTGAAAAGAGACTAGACCTATACTGAAATACCAGCCCTGAAAAGGACTTTTGTGGACATTAACAGAGCGATGTGTGTCACAGCTGCCGATCTCTAACTGCCCCTAAAGCACCGACTGGATACCTGCCCCTAACCTGAAAAGATACTGTAGTAGACTTATACCGAAATACCAGCCCTGAAATGGACTTTTGTGGATCTTAACAGAGCTATTTGTTTCTGGCAATCTCTCCCTCATGAGCACAGCCAACCTCTCCCTACGCTGACAAAAAGCAGAATGTGAAATGGCCGCCAGGTCAGGTCTATTTATAGGGTAGGGGGCATGTCCATGTGCTGAAATGTTTCATTTGGCTGTCCCGTTCCACCTGACGGCTGTGTCATGGGTCAAAGTTCTCCCCAATGTCAACTAATATGGCCGCCGTGAACAACGCCATGTGTTCGCAAAATTGGTGGGTAGCGAACAAGCAAAATTTGCCGCAAAGCGACCGCCGTGCGAACCGCAAGGCCATCTCTAGTTACTGCATGTGCCCAAAGAATGAGGTCAGCTGACTACCTGAATATACTGAATGACCAGTTTATTCCATCAATGGATTTTTTCTTCCCTGATGGCATGGGTATATTCCAAGATGACAATGCCAGGATTTACCAGGCTCAAATTGTGAAAGAGTGGTTCAGGGAGCAAGAGACATCATTTTCACACATGGATTGGCCACCACAGAGCCCAGAACGTAACCCTGATTGATAATATTTGGGATGTGCTGGAGAAGGCTTTGCGCAGTGGTCCAACTTTCCCATCATCAATACAAGATCTTGGTGAAAAAGAAATGCAACACTGGACGGAAATAAATCTTGTGACATTGCAGAAGCTTATTGAAACAATGCCACAGCGAATGCGTTTCGTAATCAAAGAAAACAAAATATTAGAGTGTGTGACCTTTTTTTTTTTTGGTGGTGACTTTTTTTTTTGGCAAGGCAGTGTATATGAAAAAGAAGGGACAAAGCTCCAACTTGAAAGAAAGAAGGGAATGGATATATAAAAAAAATCCTGAAGAAACATATTTGTTAAAACTGTGTCAGTGATGAATGATGTAATAATAAAAAAAGACATTCACAGACAGCAGACAACAGTTCACCAAAAACAACCTATTGTATATAGATGGATTAATGATTAATACCAACAAATAACAGTAAGAGGATAACCAAATTATTATTTGAGAGTAAGGTGTATATTCCATCTGTGATTAGTCCTGATGGAATTCCAGAAAATCCATCTAGCTTCTTTCTTTAATAAGATTCGATACACATCTCCTCCACGTGCAAGTCTTTTAACCCTCTCTATCCCATGAAATCGACTGTAAAAAAAATAATGTTGACAGAGTGAACATCTCTAAAATGCTTTAAAACATTAGAATTGCTAGCATCATTGTAATGTTCAGCTATTCTGACACGTAGAGGTCTGCAACCAATATACTGTAAGGTGCAAACTGTACATTCCACCCCATACACTGCAATCGCAATTTGTAATTAACTGCAATTAGCACAGGTGATGGAACACAGGTGCAATTGGCTATTACTTACTGAGTGTGACAAGGAAAAGAAATAAAAAAAGTCCAGAAACAAAGATATATGCTTAGGTTAATTCCTCCTGTTGGTAGATTAACCACTTGCCTACAGTGCACTTTCACCCCCTTCCTGCCCAGACCGATTTCCAGCTTTCAGCGCTCTCACACTTTGACTGAGAATTACTCAGTCATGCAACACTGTACCCATACAAAAATTGTGTCCTTTTTTTCACACAAATAGAGCTTTCTTTTGATGGTATTTGATCAATACTGGGTTTTTTATTTTTTGTGCTATAAATAAAAAAAGACTGAAAATATTGTGAAAAAACACATTTTTCTTTGTTTCTGTCATAAAATTTTGCAAATTAGTAATTTTTCTTCACAAATTTTGGCCAAAATTTATACTGCTACTTATCTTTGGTAAAAATAACCCAAGTAAGTGTATATTATTTGGTCTTTGTGAAAGTTATAGAGTCCACAAGCTATGGTGCGAATCATTGAAAATTGATCACACTTGATCACACCTGATGTACTGAAGGCCTATCTCATTTCTTGAGACACTAAAAAGTCAGGAAAGTACAAATACCCCCCAAATGACCCCTTTTTGGAAAGTAGACATTCCAAGGTATTTAATAAGGGGCATGGTGAGTTTTTTGAAGTTGTAATTTTTTCCCACAATGCTTTGCAAAATGAAGATTTTTTTTTTTTTTTTTTTTACAAATTGCCGTATTAACAGGTTATTTCTCTCACACAGCACATGTATACTTGCAACTACACCCCAAAACACATTCTACTACTCCTCCTGAGTATGGAGATACCACATGTGTGAGACTTTTTCACAGCCTGGCCACATACAGAGGCCTAACATCCAAGTAGCCCCGTCCGGCATTATAGGAGCACAAATTACACATATAATTTCCTGACAACCTATCGCACTTTTGAAGGCCCTGGAGCACCAGGACAATGGAAACCCCCATAAAATTACCCCATTTTGGAAAGCAAACAGCCCAACGTATAATTTTTGAGGCATAATGAGTCTTTTGAATATGTCATTTTTTTCCACAAGTTTTTGGAAAATGTGGAAAGAAAATGAAAACACATTTTTTTTACACAAAGCTGTCCATTTATGCAATATTTCTAACACATAGCATGTACATAGCAAAAATTGCACCCCAAAATACATTCTGCTATTCCTCCTGAGTATGGCGATACCACATGTGTAACACTTTTTCACAGCCTGGCCACATACATAGGCCTAACATCCAAGTAGCGCTTTACACAAAGTTGTCCATTTATCCACTTTAAGACTGGGCCTATTTTTGACACTTGGTGTTTACAAGCTAAAATCATTTTTTTTTGCTAGGAAACTACTTAGAACCCCCAAACATTATATATTTTTTTTTAGCAGAGACCCTAGAGAATAAAATGGAGATCGTTGCAATATTTTTTATCACACCATATTTGCGCAGCAGTCTTCCAAATGCGATTTTTTTGAAAAAAAATTCACTTTTTTGAACTAAAACATAAGAAAACAGTAAATTTAGCACAATTTTTTTCCATAATATGAAAGATAATGTTACGCCGAGTAATTAGATACCCAACATGTCATGCTTCAAAATTGTGCATGCTCACAGAATGGCGCCAAACATTGGTACTTAAAAATCCCCATAGGCAACATTTTAAAAATTTCTGCAGGTTACTAGCTTAGAGTTACAGAGGAGGTCTATGGCTCAAATTATTGCTCTCGCTCTAACGATCGCGACGATACCTCACATGTATGGTTTGAACACCGTTTACATATGTGGGCGGGACTTGCGTATGCGTTTGCTTCTGCGCGCGAGCTAACGGAGGCAGGGCGCTTTAATTTTTTTTTTTTTTTTTTTTTCCTATTTATTTTATTTATTATTTTTTTATTTTTACACAGTTTAAAAAAAAAAAATGTTTTGATCATTTTTATTCCTATTACAAGGAATGTAAACATCCCTTGTAATAGAAATAGGCATGACAGGTCCTCTTTATTGTGAGATCTGGGGTCAAAAAGACCTCACACCTCACAACTACACTAAAAAAGCAAAAAAAAAAAAAATTGTTGAAAGAGGAAAAAAAAAAAGCGGCCCTTTAAACCGGTTGCTAGGCAACGTCTTTTGACGTAGCTCCGGTCCTCCAAGACCATAGAGTTGAGTGAGGGCCATCTTGCCCTCACACGACTTCCTGTCTCTGAGGATCCGGGACCGGATAGTTTTCCCCGCTGCCGGCGGGTCCGGTAAGCTGGGAAAACGTCTGGGACGCGGCAGGAGGGGGGGGGCACCTCTTCCCCTGCACCGTAAGGGTAATTCCGCGTCGAATCCGCCACTGGGACCACCCTTATCTGAAAGCCGACCGCCCGCCGTTTCAAAAAATACCGGGGTTATGGGGGCTATCTGCTGCCATAACTCCAGTATTTAGCTTTTAATGGCCGACGCATATAGTCGTTAGGCGGTCAGTAAGTGATTGCATGTATATGACAAACAGGTGACGATGACTGATGGGGTGACAGGTGACAATGACTGATGGGGTGACAGGTGACGATGACTGATGGGGTGACAGGTGACGATGACTGATGGGGTGACAGGTGACGATGACTGATGGGGTGACAGGTGATGATGATTGATGAGGTGACAGGCGACGATGATTGATGAGGTGACAAGTGACGATGATTGATGGGGTGACAGATGACAATCACTGACAGGGTGACATGTGACGATGATTGATGGGGTGACAAGTGACGATCACTGATGGGGTGTCAAGTGACGATGATTGATAGGGTGACAGATGACGGTGACTGATGGGGTGACAGGTGACGATGTTTGATGGGGTGACAGGTGACGGTGATTGATGGGGTGACAGGTGACGGGCGATGGTCACTGATGGGTGACAGGTGACGGGCGATGGTGCACGGCGGTACTGATGGCAGTCTCTGGTGACCGGTGAACTTTAGGCTATGTTCACATGTGAGCGCAGCGATCACGGGCAGAATCACTGCGATTCTGCCCGTGATCCAGAAATCATTGCAAATGGCGGGACGCCTGTGCGTTGCCCGTGATTTGCAATAGCACCCCAAACGCTGTGCGATGTTGCAGCGATTTCCGCCTGCCGAATCGCGGTAACATCGCGCAAACAACGCATGACGCCCCAAAGAAACTCTTGTACCTTTTTTGGGCGTCATGCGGTGTTTGCGCGATGTTACCGCGATTCGGCAGGCGGAAATGGCGGCAACATCGCACAGCGTTTGGGGTGCTATTGCAAATCACGGGCAACGCACAGGCGTCCCGCAATTTGCAATGATTTCCGGATCGCGGGCAGAATCGCGGTGATTCTGCCTGCGATCGCTACGCTCACATGTGAACGTAGCCTTATGGGTGTCAATTTCTGGGCACTGATGAGGTGACTGTTGGGTGACAGGTGACATTGGGGGGGGCTGAGGACTGTGTGTGGGGGACCTTTATTTGTGTGCTTTTTACTTTTTACAGGGGTACAGAGCAGTAACTCAATGTTTCTAGCTCTTCTCCCCTCACACTGGAAGCTGTATGAGGAGAGAAGAGCTAGTAACACTGAGTTACTGCTCTTTGTTTACATTTTGTGATCGGCTGTGAATAGATTCACAGCCGATCACATAGTAAACAGTCACTGTCGGTGACTGTTTACTACCGCCGGTGACAGCTGTGTTCCTACGGAACACAGTGCCACCGACATGACCGCGCTGCGCGCTCCCGATCGCGCATGCGCGGTCATCTCCCGGGCGCCTCCATTGTGATCGGCTGTGTCATTGGAACACAGCCGATCACGTGGGAAACAGCCATGCCTATTGGCTGTTTCCCCCCTGCCGGTGACCGGCTGTGTCTCGGGGACACGCCGACACCGGCAGTGCACGGCGGCGCGCCCGCGATCGCGCGCCTGCCGTGCATTTACTGGGTCACGTCATATGACGTCCGCCCAGGATAATAGCCGCACCGTCCCGCCGTCATATGACGGCGGGCGGGCGGTAAGTGGTTAATGATGCTCTAAAGCTCATGGTGTCTTCCTGGCACTTTAACCAGCATGAGAGTATAAAGTGAAGAGCCTGCAACTCGTCCTCCTGACTAAATCATAGATGGAATATAGCTTTTTTTTCTCAAATCATAATTTGGTCACCCTCTTTCTACCATTTTTTGTTATTAATCCATTTATATGCAATAGGTTGTTTTTGGTGAACTGTGGTCTACAGTCTGTGAATGCCTTTTTTTATTATTACATCATCACTGACACAGTTTAGTTTGTCTGGATTGTTTATATATCCATCCCCCTTTTTCTTTCCTTCTTTTACTCAAGTTTGAGCTTTGTCTCTTCATATATGTATATATATATATATATATATATATATATATATATATATATATATATACAATATCTTGCAAAAGTGAGTACACCCCTCACATTTTTGTAAATATTTTATTATATCTTTTCATGTGACAACACTGAGGAAATGACACTTTGCTACAATGTAAAGTAGTGAGTGTACAGCTTAAATAACAGTGTAAATTTGCTGTCCCCTCAAAATAAATCAACACACAGCCATTAATGTCTAAACCGCTGGCAACAAAAGTGAGTACACCCCTAAGGTAAAATGTCCAAATTGGGCCCAAAGTGTCAATATTTTGTGCGGGCACCATTATTTTCCAGCACTGCCTTAGCCCTCTTGGGCATGGAGTTCACCAGAGCTTCGCAGGCTACCACTGGAGTCCTCTTTCACTCCTCTATGATGACATCACAGAGCTGGTGGATGTTAGAGACCTTGCGCTCTTCCACCTTCCATTTGAGGATGCCCCACAGATGCTCAATAGGGTTTAGGTCTGGAGACATGCTTGGCCAGTCCATCAACTTTACCCTCAGCTTCTTTAGCAAGGCAGTGGTCATCTTGGAGGTGTGTTTGGGGTCATTATTATGTTGGAAAACTGCCCTGCAGCCAGTCTCCAAAGAGAGAGGATCATGCTCTGCTTCAGTATGTCATGGTTCCCTCAATGAACTGTAGCTCCCAGTGTCGGCAGCACTCATGCAGCTCCAGACCATGACACTCCCACCACCATGCTTGACTGTAGGCAAGACACACTTGCCTTTGTGCTCCTCACCTGGTTGCCGCCACACATGCTTGACACCATCTGAACCAAATAGGTTTATATTGGTTAAAGGATATGGTTCCAGTAATCCATGTCCTTAGTTTGCTTGTCTTCAGCAAACTGTTTGCGGGCTTTCTTGTGCATCATCTTTAGAAGAGGCTTCCTTCTGGAATGATAGCCATGCAGACCAATTTGATGCAGTGTTGAGTGTTTGTTCTGAGCACTGACAGGCTGACCCCCCACCCCTTCAACCTCTGCAGCAATGCTGGCAGCACTCATACGTCTATTTCCCAAAAACAACCTCTGGATATGATGCTAAGCACGTGCACTCAACTTCTTTGGTTGACCATGGCGAGGCCTGTTCTGAGTGGAACCTGTCCTGTTAAACCACTGTATGGTCTTGGCCACCGTGCTGCAGCTCAGTTTTAGGGTCTTGGCAATCTTCCTATAGCCTAGGCCATCTTTATGTAGAGCAACATTTCTTTTTTTCAGATCCTCAGAGAGTTCTTTGCCATGAGGTGCCATGTTGAACTTCCAGTGACCAGTATGAGAGAGTGAGAGTGATACCACCAAATTTAGCACACCTGCTCCCCATGCACACCTGAGACCTTGTAACACTAACAAGTCCCATGACACCGGGGAGTAAAAATGGCTAATTGGGCCAAATTTGGACATTTTACCTTATGGGTGTACTTACTTTTATTGCCAGCAGTTTAGACATTAATGGCTGTGTGTTGAGTTATTTTGAGGGGACAGCAAATTTACACTGTTATACAAGCTGTACACTCACTACTTTACATTGAAGCAAAGTGTCATTTCTTCAGTCTTGGCACTTGAAAAGATATAATAAAATATTTACAAAAATGTGAGGGGTGTACTCAGATTTGTGAGATACTGTATATATATTTCATGGTAATTATTATCTTTGTTAAACATAATATATAGCACCTTGCTCATGATCTTTCCACCCAGAATATATAATTATATTTTTTGTATATTGTTTTGTTTTTACTTGTTTTATATATATTGTCCTTTTTTCTATCTTATAGATGTATTTTGCTGTTTTCCATCTGCACCTGATGGATAATGTACTGAATAATTTAATTGAAGGAGCAATGTGCAGTGGAAGTAGTTTTTAAAGAGTTTGCCTTTGTGTCTAGTATTTAAACATGTTTGTTCTGAGTAGTTTTATGGGTATGAATAAAGTTTTTTTTACCAAAACTCATCAGCTGCTGTAACTTGCACACTGTACCCTTTATCAATAAAGTACTTTTATCAGGGGGACCAATACTGCCGGCTCTTCACTTTATACTCTAAAGCTTTTGATGTCTGCAACAATAGTGATCATATCAGAGAAGGTAAAAGGGTGATCAGCGTGATCAGTGTCTCTTACCAAGTCTTCCGATGCCGGTAGGGAGTTACCATCTTGCTAACAAAGGTGCTGCGCTTGGAGGTTGACTGTGTTCTGAAGATCACCAGGATGTGACAAATGGGAGAGGAAGCTGAAGATCAGTGTGAATGGGTTTGCTGTACAGGCTTGCAGAGTTTGCCCATTATCTGGTCTCTGAGGACCATTCTGCAGGCTGTGGAGCTGGGAAAATCCTAAAGTTTGGTCAGTGTGCAGCCATCTACTCCGAGTGCCAAGCCACACCCCCCTGTTTCTATAGCTAGATACCACCTTTGTTTCAGTTTTTTAGCAAGTTTCTCATGTGTATTAAAGCTTGGTACTAATGAGTCTAAGCAGATTATATACTCCACTTTATTAGGCAGGATGTAAAGCATATAGTATATATATCAGACACCTATAGTAGGTTGTAATTTGTCATTCCTCTTGAAGAAAACTCTGTATGTTGGAGAAAATGAACAGCAGTGCAATGTAAATATATAGTGCCAGTGTCATATCTTTCATATTACTTCTATAACATTACCGGTAAATTATGAGAAAAGACCCGGTGCCATGTTTTTAAGGGATACTAAGCTTTAAAGCTCAGAACTGAAAGTTTAACTGGAACTGGGGTTATGGTAGGAAACCATGTTATGATTATTGTAATTGGTAACACAACTGAGTCAAATGATAGACTAAACTATTGTATACATAATTATTTCTACATAAAATTGTTAAATTGTAAATGTAGATTGCTAAAAAAACATGCCCTCTGTATCACCTCCAAACAGTTCTTCAATGATCCTAGGTAGGTTGAGATTGGAAACAATTGGTTATGGCTCCAGCAATAAGTAGTTTGAAAAAATAATGATGAGAGGCATTCTGTTCATTAACAATATTTTCCAAAAGCAATGTAATTTTGAACTTGAATGTGCTCAAAGCCAAGAAAAATGGTACTTTCTCCATGATTCTGTGAAAAGTTGGATGTGTCGAAGGAGAGCTGGGAAATTAGCTGTATGCAAGGGGACATGGGAGCTGATAAGATATACCCACAGGTAAGATAGGAGGGCTTCCAATGAAAAGGATATTCATCTAGGAGACACAGCAAATTTGGCTCTGTGGGGATTAGGTTAGTTACAAACAGAAGAGACACAATTTATGCCAATAACCTGCTATATCTAGTGATTGAATAAATGGATTTAAGAAATTATAAGGATTTTTTTTTTTACAAAAACAAAAACATGTCTATACTAACCTGCTCTGTGCAATGGAATTGCACAGGGCGGCCCCGAATTTCTTCTTTTCGGGTCCCCTGCTGGCGCTCCTGGCTCTGCCTCTCTGTCCAGTGCCCCATGGGAAGCAGCTACCCACGGAGGCACTCATGCATGCTCACTCCTGTGTCAGCCCCAGCCCCTCATCACTGGCTTTGATTGACAGCATCGGGAGCCAATGGCTGCCAGTGCCCCAGCAAAATCAGTGAGATCAGGGGAGAGAAGAGCTGCAGAGGTGCACGGCGCTAGATCGAATGCTGAGACCTTAACATTTTTTACCTTAATGCAAGGAATACATTAAGGTAAAAAATGTTTGGGCTTTAGAACCACTTTAAGTCTGATGGCTAGTGCCATTGATTTAATTACCAAGGCAAAAAGCTGCAGAGACAGTGGGCCAAGAAATATGGTACTTCCTTCAAGCCGCTCGATTGCCCCATGGCTGGGTTTTTCTGTTACCCTTTTAATGTTAAAAAAGGTGAGTGGAAAACCAGATATTAAATGAATGCTCTGGGGTTTTCACTCACTTGCGAAAATGGGGTCTGAATTCCCAGCACATACAGGAGAAATGTGAGATAGGGATATCTAAGGCCAATGAAAGGGCTGAGAAGTCCTAGCAAGGATTCTATGAGGACACTTTGAAATACTGGCAATGATACTGCGAGCACCATTAGAAGTACTGGCAATAAATCTGTGATTGAGATTGGAAGCATGGGTCGGGATATTGGAAGTCCTAACAGGGATTCTGCAAGTAGCATTGGAAGCACTATCAGGGTTTCAATGAGTAAGAGTTCTGGAGTTGGTATTTTGAAAGTAGGAGTTCTAGTGTTCCTGGCAGAAGTTCTGGTAGACCTGCTGGTAGTGTAACATGTCCCCTTTAAGTATATTTAAGGCAGGCTCTCGTGATAGTAGACTGATCTTGCATTAGAAACTAATACAATTATGTGCTGCTTATAAAAAATACATAAATAAATATAGTGAAACAATATGATCTCACCTAGCAGCGCTCAAATAAAGGTAAAGAGAGAGAGAAGACCAAGCGCCAATCTAAGTGTAGCAATAAAGTAAATTTAATAGCAATAAAAGAGTATTACTCACAAGCGAGCGTAAAAAACAGGCATCTCAATAAGTGTGGGGCATCTGGGCTCTGTTCATCCAGGGTGTCATTCCGGATCCCTTGTGGAGCTGGCGCTGTGGGGGATGAGCGGCGATCTCCTGTTGTGAGGCAGGGGACGTGCAGATCCTTCAGCGGCGGTGTAGCAGCGTGGGTCCCTGGGTCGGAGGGCTATGACATCACTTCCTGGGTATGCTGGTGTGTGGAACGGCGACGCGTTGCGGAGCAAGCGCTCCTTCTTCAGGCCTGTTGTTCCCAAGTTCCAATCTAAATGTAATTATTGCATAGTGGGAAATACTATTTCAATAGCCTAAGTGTATGGTGCTAAATTTATCAAACTTAAATTTCATTAGAAATGCAACTGTCCTAGCTGGTATTTTATCATTTTGTAATATGCTACTATTTTGATGAATTTAATTTGGTCTTCTCTCTCTCTTTGTCTTGGATTCATACAGGGTTACTTCACCCTACAGAGCCTGCAGCCATCAAAGTGTTTAGCAATTCCACTGGACTCTTCCATCTGCATTTTGCCCATATCTAGATTATCGCAGCAGCTCGTGCAGTCCGATTGCGCCAATCTCCCCCCTTTTTCCTGCTCAAATAAAGGTGTATATACAATATATGTGATCAAAATAAATACATATGAAAATAATCACTGTGAATCCATTGATCCAGTCCAAACAATAGTCCAGTGAAAAATAATCCAGTGAACAAATGTTCCAGTGAAACAGCATATAATATCCAATAAATAAAGAAAAGTGAGAGAATAGTTATAATTAGAGTTGAGAGGACACCTGGATGTCCGTGTTCGGCGGGTTCGGCCGAACTTGAAAAAAAAGTCCGGGTCCCTGTCCCGGACTTTTGCCGAACTTTTCCCGGACACCGAACCCCATTGAAATCAATGGGGACCCGAACTTTCAGGCACTAAAATGGCTCTAAAACACCAATGGAAAGGGCTAGAGTGCTGCAAATGGCAGCAAAACGTAGTTAAGAGCATGGCAAGTGCTCTGCAAACAAATGTGGATAGGGAAATAACTTAAAACAACAAAAAAAAAAAACTGAAAAATAAAACAATGTTCTTCATCTCTGTAGGACAAGGCCCATATGGAGTAGGAGGGAGGTTGAGGTGGTGGTGGATGTGGCGGTGTCATAGGCGTGCGCACAGGGTGTGCCGGGTGTACCTGGGCACACCCTAATCACCTAGGGCGCATAGCATTATCGCTCTGTTTGCCAGTGAGGAGATGGGAAAGATCTCCCTCGGACCTGCTCTGCTCTATTTCACTTTGCCAGCAGGGAGAGTAATGTATCGGGGCCATGTACATGTAGGCAAACGCATGCATGTGTATTTAAACTTTGGGGTGCACACCCTAATGCAATAGGCTGCGCACACCTATGGGCGGTGTAGGTGGAAGCGGCGGTGGAGGAGGACCAGGCCCGGATTAAGAGCATCATGGGCTTGGTGCTGAGGATTTAGAAGGGCCTTAAGGGCCGTGCCTTGGCATGCACCCAGAGGAGAAAGGGTGCAGCCATGCATGCCTAATTCAACATGGGATGCTGTCTCTGAAGCCCATAAACACATCCATGCATCGGCAACTGTCCCTCCTTGTCCGGCCTTCGTGCTGTGTGGGGAGGTTCTGAGGGAGCTGCCTGGGGAAGCGAGCATAGAAGCCAGACTTCTGTGTTTACAAGTGACAGAAGAGCGGTAACAGTGAATATGGCCAACCCGGGGCCTATATTAAGGTAGGGGCCTGGAGCTGCAGCTCCAATAGCCCCTATGTTAATCTGGCCCTGAGGAGGACGAGGTAGCCAATACTGCTTTTTTTTTCAGAAATTTTAAATGAGGGTACACCCCAAAAGAGTGAGAAAGAGCAAAAATAGAACAATGGCTGGGTAAGGTCGGTATCCATCGCTATTCTGCACAAGGTACGGAAAAGTCCCGTGGGATCCATGCCTGGTTCATTTTAATGAACGTGAGCTTGTCCACATTGTCTCTGGACAGGCGGCTGCGCTTGTCTGTGATAACGCCCCCAGCCGTGCTAAATACCCGTTCAGATAATGCACTGGCTGCAGGGCACGCCAGCACCTCCAAGGCGTAAAGGGCAAGCTCAGGCCATGTGCCCAATTTGGAGACCCAGAAGTTGAAGGGGGCAGACCCGTCATTCACTACATGAAGGCGTGTGCACACATACTGTTCCACAATGTTGGTGAAATGCTGCCTCCTGCTAAGACGTTCCATATGAGCTGCTGGTGCTGCTGTTTGTTGTGGCATGCTGACAAAGCTTTTCCACATTTCGGCCATGCTAACCCTGCCTTCTGAGGTGCTGGCGGTGCCCTGGTTGCGTTGGCAACCTCTTCCTCCTCCTCCTCCTCCTCTGCCTTGGCCTTGTGCTTCCACTGTGGCCCCGCTGTCAGGTGGGAATGCCAGCAGCATCGCGTCTACCAGCGTGCGCTTGTACTCGCGCATCTTGCGATCGCGCTCCAGTGAGTGAATTAAGGATGGTACGTTGTCCTTGTAATGGGGATCCAGCAGCGTGGCCACCCAGTAATCAGCACAAATTAGAATGTGGGCAACTCGGCGGTCATTGTGGAGACACTGCAGCATGTAATCGCTCATGTGTGCCAGGCTGCGCAGAGGCAGCGAAAAGGCTGTCCTCTGTGGGAGGTGTATCGTCTGTGTCCTCTGTATCCCCCCAGCCATGCACCAGTGATGGCCATGAGCTGGCCTGGGTGCCACCCTGCTGTGAACATGGTTCCATCTCCTCCTCCATCTCCTCCTCCTCATCCTCCTCCTCCTCCAGAACTGTGCCCCTGCTGGACAATTGTGTCCCTGGTGTTTGTGTGTGCAGGAACCCACCCTCAGAGCCCCTTGTGAATGACTGCCCTAAAAGCCTTGAAAATGTTACCTCTTCATCCTCCTCCTCCTCCTCCTCCTCATCCTGTGCCACATCCTCTTCCATCATCGCCCGAATAGTTTTTCAAGGAGGCATAGAAGTGGGATAGTTAAGCTGACAACGGCGTCATCGGCACTGGCCATGTTGGTGGAGTACTCAAAACAGCGCAACAAGGCACACAGGTCTCGCATGGAGGCCCAGTTATTGGTGATGAAGTGGTGCTGTTCCGCAGAGCGACTCACGCGTGCGTGCTGCAGCTGAAACTCCACTATGGCCTGCTGCTGCTCGCACAGTCTTTCCAGCATGTGCAAGGTGGAGTTCCACCTTGTGGGCACGTCACATATGAGGCCGTAAGCGGGAAGGCCGAAGTTACGCTGCAGCGCTGACAGGCGAGCAGCAGCAGGGTGAGAACACCGAAAGTGCGCACAGACGGCCCACACTTTCTGCAGCAGCTCTGACATATCGGTGTAGTTTTTAAGGAACCAGGCAAGGGATGTGCATCAAACCGGCTAGGCCCAGAGCTGCTATGAGATTTCGCCCGTTATCGCACACCACCAGGCCGGGCTTGAGGCTCGCTGGCAGCAACCACTCATTTGTCTGCTGTTCCATGCTCCTCCACAACTCCTGCGCGGTGTGTGGTTTTTCCCCCAAACAGGCAAGTTTTAAAACTGCCTGCTGTCGTTTAACCCTGGCCGTGCTGAAGTTGGTGGTGAAGGTGTTACGCTGTCCGGATGAGGAGGCGGTAGAAGATGAGGAAGCGGAGTAGGAGGAGTTAGGAACAGGAGGCAAACTGAAGCGCCCTGCAATCCTCGGTGGTGGAAGGACATGCGCCAAATTGCTATCCGCCTCAGGCCCATCCGCCACTGCATTTACCCAGTGTGCCATTAGGGAGATATAACGCCCCTGACCGTGCTTACTGGTCCACGTATCGGTAGTTAGGTGGACCTTGCCACAGATGGCGTTGCGCAGTGCACACCTGATTTTTTCCCCCACTTGGTTGTGCAGGGAAGGGATGGCTTGCCTGGAAAAGTAGTGGCGGCTGGGCACGACGTACTGTGGGACAGCCACCGACATAAGGTTTTTAAAACTGTGCGTCTCCACCAGACGGAATGACAGCATTTCAAAGGCCAAGAATTTTGAAATGCTGGCATTCAGGGACAGGGATCGCGGGTGGGTAGGGGGGTACTTCCTCTTCCTCTCAAGTGTTTGGGAGATGGAAAGCTGAACACTTCCACGGGACATTGCGGAGATGGTTGGTGACCCAGGTGGTGGTGTTGCTGACAGATCATCTGTTTGCGGAGTGGCAGGTGCCGATATCACTACAGATGTGGATGGAGCGGCCTAGACTGCAGCAGAAGAGGAAGCAGGATGAGCCAGAGACGTTTCTTGGTTTTGAAGGTGTCTACTCCACTGCAGCTCGTGCTTTGCACTTAGATGCCTGATCATGCAGGTTGTGCTCAGGTTGAGAAGGTTTATGCCTCGCTTCAGGCTCTGATTGCACAGGGTGCAAACCACTCGTGTCCTGTCATCAGCACATTTTCTAAAGAACTTCCACGCTAGAGGACTTCTTTGAGCTGGCTTTGGTGCGCTCATTCCCTTGCTGCGTTGGGCAGTAGCAGGCATAGTGTCTAGGGCACGGCCGCTCCGCTTCTGCACCCTGCTCCCTCTTCTGCTGTGCTGGTGGCTCTGTGCGACCACCGCCTCTTCCTTCAAACTACTCAGTTCACCTGCATGACCTTCATTCCATGTGGGGTCGAGGACCTCATCGTCCTCCACATCATCTTCCACCCAGTCTTCACCCCTGCCCTCCTTGTCGGTCTCCACAATTCTGAACGCCGCAGCAGTTGGCACCTGCCTTTCGTCATCATCGGAGACGCACTGCGATGGTCCTTGCATGTACTCATCTTGAGAAATAAGTGGTTGGGCATCGCTGCACTCAATCTCTTCCACTTCTGGGGCAGGGCTAGGTGGATGGCGCTGGGAAACCCTGCTGACAGAGTCATCAAAAAGAAGAAGAGACTGCTGTATGGCTTGGGGCTCAGACTGCTTGCCTGATTTGCAAGGGGGTGAGGTGAAAGACGGTTGGACATCGGCTGCAGGTGCCAACTCTGACCTTTCTGCAGTAGACTGGGTGGGAGACAATGTGAAGGAACTGGAGGCACTGTCAGCAGCAAACCAATCTACTATCGCCTCTACTTGTTCTGGCCTCATCACTTCTAGAGGCGTATGATGCCCTACCAAACACTGATGCAGGTTCTGTCACCTACTAACACTTGAGGAAGGTGTTTCACTTGTGCGTGTAGCTGGCACAGATCGACCACGTCCTCTCCTTGCAACAGGAGCTCTACCAGCAGCACCACGACCCAGGCCACGGCCCCTATTTGACGGTCTCCTCATATTTCTGTAATTTATGATCTTGCCCTAGAAAGGTGTTTATTGAATAGCGGAACAAAACAACAACAGAATCGCACGGGTGTATCTCACAGTCAAATATGCAAACTATGCCGCAATTTAATGTTTTTTACCCCAAAAGGGTGTATATTGAATAGCGGAATAGGAAAAAAGGATAAAAAACGGTGTATCTCACACGTACAAACACAGACTAGGCCCCGATTAAAATTTTTTGTACCCTAAAGGGAGGATGAGGAAGAGGAGTAGGAGGAGTTGGGAACAGGAGGCAAACTGAAGCGCCCTGCAATCCTTGGCGGTGGAAGGAGATGCGCCAAACAAATTTAAAAAGGTGTATCTCACATGTACCGATACAGACTATGCCGTAATTAAATTTTTTACACTCCAAAAGGCTGTATATTGAATAGCGGAATAGGAAAAATTTTATAATACGGTGTATCTCACACGTACAAACACAGACTAGGCCCCGATTACAATTTTTTGTACCCTAAAGGCAGGATGAGGAAGAGGAGTAGGAGGAGTTGGGAACAGGAGGCAAACTGAAGCGCCCTGCAATCCTCGGCGGTAGAAGGAGATGCGCCAAACAAATTTAAAAAGGTGTATCTCACATGTACCGATACAGACTATCCCGCAATTTAATTTTTTACACTCAAACAGGGTGTATATTGAATAGCGGAATAGGACAAATTTTTCAAAACGGTGTATCTCACACGTACAAACACAAACTAGGCCCCGATTATAATTTTTTGTACCCTAAAGGCAGGATGAGGAAGAGGAGTAGGAGGAGTTGGGAACAGGAGGCAAACTGAAGCGCCCTGCAATCCTCGGCGGTAGAAGGAGATGCGCCAAACAAATTTAAAAAGGTGTATCTCACATGTACCGACACAGACTATCCCGCAATTTAATTTTTTACACTCAAACAGGGTGTATATTGAATAGCGGAAAATAGGACAAATTTTACAAAACGGTGTATCTCACACGTAAAAACACAAACTAGGCCCCGATTACAATTTTTTGTACCCTAAAGGCAGGATGAAGAAGAGGAGTAGGAGGAGTTGGGAACAGGCGGCGAACTGAAACGCCCTGCAATCCTCGGCGGTAGAAGGAGATGCTCCAAACAAATTTAAAAAGGTGTATCTCACATGTACCGATACAGACTATCCCGCAATTAAATTTTTTACACTCAAACAGGGTGTATATTGAATAGCGGAATAGGACAAATTTTACAAAACGGTGTATCTCACACGTACAAACACAAACTAGGCCCCGATTACAAATTTTTGTACCCTAAAGGCAGGATGAGGAGTAGGAGGAGTTCGGAACAGGCAGGAGGCAGACTGAAGCACCCTCAAATCCTCGGCAGTATAAGATGCGCCCCAAAAATTGGAAAGGTGTATCTCACACGTACCGACACAGACTATCCCGCAATTTAATTGTTTTTACCCAAAGGTGTAGATTGACTAGCGGAATAGAAAATATGATATCAAAAGGTGTATGTATCTCACACGTACCGACACAGACTATCCCGTAATTTAATTGTTTATACCCAAAGGTTTTGATTAAATAGCGGAATAGAAAATATGATATCAAAAGGTGTATGTATCTCACACGTACCGACACAGACTATCCCGCAATTTAATTGTTTTTACCCAAAGGTGTAGATTAAATAGCGGAATAGAAAATATTATCAAAAAAAAGTGTATGTATCTCACACGTACAGAACCAGACTAGGCCCCAATTACTATTTTTTGTACCCCCAAAGGCAGGATGAGGAGTAGGAGGAGTTCGGAACAGGCAGCACCCTCAAATCTTCAGAAGTATGAGATGCACCCCAAAAATTGGAAAGGTGTATCTCACACGTACCAACACAGACTATCCTGCAATTTAATTGTTTATACCCAAAGGTTTTTATTGAATAGCGGAATAGAAAATATTATCAAAAAAAGGTGTATGTATCTCACACGTACAGAACCAGACTAGGCCCCAATTACTATTTTTTGTACCCCCAAAGGCAGGATGAGAAGTAGGAGGAGTTCGGAACAGGCAGCACCCTCAAATCTTCAGAAGTATGAGATGCACCCCAAAAATTGGAAAGGTGTATCTCACACGTACCAACACAGACTATCCTGCAATTTAATTGTTTATACCCAAAGGTTTTTATTGAATAGCGGAATAGAAAATATTATCAAAAAAAGGTGTATGTATCTCACAAGTACAGAACCAGACTAGGCCCCAATTACTATTTTTTGTACCCCCAAAGGCAGGATGAGGAGTAGGAGGAGTTCATAACAGGCAGCACCCTCAAATCTTCAGAAGTATGAGATGCACCCCAAAAATTGGAAAGGTGTATCTCACACGTACCAACACAGACTATCCCGCAATTTAATTGTTTATACCCAAAGGTTTTTATTGAATAGCGGAATAGAAAATATTATCAAAAAATGGTGTATGTATCTCACACGTACAGAACCAGACTAGGCCCCAATTACTATTTTTTGTACCCCCAAAGGCAGGATGAGGAGTAGGAGGAGTTCAGAACAGGCAGCACCCTCAAATCTTCAGAAGTATGAGATGCACCCCAAAAATTGGAAAGGTGTATCTCACGCGTACCAACACAGACTATCCCGCAATTTAATTGTTTATACCCAAAGGTTTTTATTGAATAGCGGAATAGAAAATATTATCAAAAAAAGTGTATGTATCTCACACGTACAGAACCAGACTAGGCCCCAATTACTATTTTTTGTACCCCCAAAGGCAGGATGAGGAGTAGGAGGAGTTCATAACAGGCAGCACCCTCAAATCTTCAGAAGTATGAGATGCACCCCAAAAATTGGAAAGGTGTATCTCACACGTACCAACACAGACTATCCCGCAATTTAATTGTTTATACCCAAAGGTTTTTATTGAATAGCGGAATAGAAAATATTATCAAAAAATGGTGCATGTATCTCACACGTACAGAACCAGACTAGGCCCCAATTACTATTTTTTGTACCCCCAAAGGCAGGGTGAGGAGTAGGAGGAGTTCGGAACAGGCAGCACCCTCAAATCTTCAGAAGTATGAGATGCACCCCAAAAATTGGAAAGGTGTATCTCACACGTACCAACACAGACTATCCCGCAATTTAATTGTTTATACCCAAAGGTTTTTATTGAATAGCGGAATAGAAAATATTATCAAAAAAGTGTATGTATCTCACACGTACAGAACCAGACTAGGCCCCAATTACTATTTTTTGTACCCCCAAAGGCAGGATGAGGAGTAGGAGGAGTTTGGAACAGGCAGCACCCTCAAATCTTCAGAAGTATGAGATGCACCCCCAAAATTGGAAAGGTGTATCTCACACGTACCAACACAGACTATCTCGCAATTTAATTGTTTATACCCAAAGGTTTTTATTGAATAGCGGAAAAGAAAATATTATCAAAAAAAGTGTATGTATCTCACACGTACAGAACCAGACTAGGCCCCAATTACTATTTTTTGTACCCCCAAAGGCAGGATGAGGAGTAGGAGGAGTTCGGAACAGGCAGCACCCTCAAATCTTCAGAAGTTTGAGATGCACCCCAAAAATTGGAAAGGTGTATCTCACACGTACCAACACAGACTATCCCGCAATTTAATTGTTTATACACAAAGGTTTTTATTGAATAGCGGAATAGAAAATATTATCAAAAAAAGTGTATGTATCTCACACGTACAGAACCAGACTAGGCCCCAATTACTATTTTTTGTACCCCCAAAGGCAGGATGAGGAGTAGGAGGAGTTCGGAACAGGCAGCACCCTCAAATCTTCAGAAGTATGAGATGCACCCCAAAAATTGGAAAGGTGTATCTCACACGTACCAACACAGTCTATCCCGCAATTTAATTGTTTATACCCAAAGGTTTTTATTGAATAGCGGAATAGAAAATCTGATATAAAATTGGTGTGATTTATAAATAGCACATGTGAACAGCAGTGTCTTATATCATTCAGCTCTGCTGCAGGCTATGGAGTTGGAACAAAATTCCCCTTTTAAGTTTATAATTTTTAACTAGATTAGTACAGACTATGCCACAATTTAATTTTTTTAACCCAAGGGTGTATATGGAATAGTGGAATAGAAAAAAGTGTATAATTTTTGAAATCACTCAATAATAGCACATGTGAACACAGCAGTATATTATCACAGTCAGCACAGAAGCACTGAAGGAAAAACGCTGCACACAGTGACTGATAGGAAAAGACTTTTCTCCCTCCTCCTCAGTGGGCAAAAAAGATTGTTTTCACTGCACCCCACACACAGCAAAATCGATGTGGACCAGCTCTGCTGCAGGCTATGGAGGGAAAAAAAAAATTCCCCTTTTAAGTTTGTAATTTTAACTAGATTAGTACAGACTATGCCACAATTTAATTTTTTTAATCCAAGGGTGTATATTGAATAGTGGAATAGAAAAAAGTGTATAACTTTTGAAATCTCTCAATAATAGCACATGTGAACACAGCAGTGTATTATCACAGTCAGCACAGCACAGCACTGAAGGAAAAACGCTGCACACAGTGACTGATAGAAAAAGACTTTTCTCCCTCCTCCTCAGTGGGCAAAAAAGATTGTGTTCACTGCACCCCACACACAGCAAAATCGATGTGGACCACTGACACCTGCCTATCTCCAGCCTCTTCCTAAAAGGATTGATAAGATCGGTCACTGCAAACCCCCCCCACACAGCAAAATCGATTGTAGAACACTGACCCTAAAAATCAGCAGCCTCGCCCTAAAATGCCCTACAACTCGCCCTGCCTAACACACTCCGACCTGTCCCTCAATTCTATCCGGACACAAATTATTTTTGCCTGTCTGTCCCTAATCAGCAGCCAGCACGTATGATGTGTGCTCTGTCCCTGAACTACACAGCATAATGACGCAGCGGCGCTGGCTCGAACTTATAAAGACTTGGTCACATGCTTCAGATGGCCAATCACAGCTACTAATACATTTGTAGGCATGGCTGGGATGGCTTAAGGCACACCAGTTAAACGCTTGTTGATTGGCTGTTGAAAGCCCGCCATGAAGAGTGCGCCAATGCATACAAAACCCGGAAATAAAATGACCGAACACGGATTTTTACCCGAATATACAGTAAAGTTTTCGGGTCCATGTTCGGGTAACAAAAATCCAATTATTCGGTACGAACACGAATAATACAGTCCGTGTTCGCTCAGCCCTAGTTATAATATGATAGTCCGGTGAGATTCCAGTGCCAGCTGAATAGAAACACACCAAAAAAGGGTCCACCCCCTTTGTGCTCCACTCGCCTCAGCTAGAACACTCACCCCCACTTATTGCCCTTCACTCTCATGTTTCGGGCCGATCAAGCTTAAGGAATTCCACCACAGCTCAGGAAATAAGGAATGTTGGGTCCTTGATGGCTAGTATGCTACCACTCCGCATATAACATGTAAGAGAGAAGGAAGACAACTAGTGCAATAACGTAAAACCATTTTATTCCATTAAAAAATCCAATATATGCACGTACATGGAAAACTACTTAGACAAGCACATCAATAAAATAAGCAGGGATCGGGGTGCTCACTTGCTCTGGACACAACCACGTCATGTATACCAACGTTGGAGTCTCGCCTAACACACTATACACGGCTGCCGTATAAGGAGCAGCTTTATATAGTGTGGGGCATGGACTTAGCCCCTGAACCATAATTGGCTAAAGGCCCCCTGTCTTTGGCCAATCACAAACATTGTGCTGTGATTGGCCAAAGCATACAGGTCATGTGCATGCTTTGCCCAATATGTATGTATATGTATGTGTATATGTATATACTGTTTATAATACATATATATATATATATATATATATATATATATATATATTAATTTGTATTCATTTGTATATTATATATATAGATAAACCATATTTGAAAAAATCATAAACCTTGCTTTACATGTTTTATTGGCATCATTTACAGAGACCCTTATCAAAATACTAAAGAAAAAGCACATGTAATTTTTCCATTGTTTAAATAGTTTATAAACATATAGTTTGATGGTAAAACATGCAGTTGCTGCCAACATTGTACATTAAGATTTAGTTCTTCAAATTTAGGAAGTGCACTACATATAATATATCTTCCATGATTTATTTTCCATTTATACCTAAAGAGAGTGCACATGATATGTTCTAATAACTCTTATGCCCCGTACACACGTGCAGATTATCTGCAGACTTTTGTCTGCAGACTTACCTTTTCTATGTAGTGCAAGGGCCTGCCGGATTGCATACAAATTGAAAGTGTTTAGGTTTGACCTCATATTATATGGTTTTGGTAAGTCTGCAGACAAAAGTCTGCAGATAATCTGCACGTGTGTATGGGGCATAAGTTCCAAGAACTACATGACATATTATGTCCTTACTAGCTAGCTTCCTGCACTCATTTAAAATCCTTAAAGAAAATATATAAACAATAAAAGAGATCTGGTCATGCATTAATTAAATAAAATTACCTTCTCTGTCAGTATTCAGATTAACCACTTGCCGACCAGCCCCTGTACTTATAGTGCGGCACATCAGCTCGGTCCCACAAAACGACATACATGTACCTAATTTCGTGGGACAGCTATGGGGGGCATGCGCTTGCGCAGATTGGCCACAGGTGGAGTCAATCAGCGCGTCCAGCGGCCGTGATGTTCACCAGGCACCCGCGATCGCTCCCAGAGGAGACAGAACGGTGGTCTTCCTTTGTAAACACAGCAGACCGCTGTTCTGTCAGTAATGAACACAGGGATCTCGTGTTCCTCCTATTTAGGAACACAGGTCTCTGTGTTCATCCAGCAAGCCCATCCTCCACACCTTTAGAAAGCACCCTCTAGAGACACAATTAACTCTTTGATCACCCTTGGTGTTAACCCCTTACTTGCCAGTGTCATTAGTACAGTAACAGTGCATATTTTTAGCACCAATTATTGTAGTAATGTCCCCGCCATTACTAGTAAAAAATAAATAAATAAATGAAAATGACCTAAATCTTTCCCCTAGTTTGTAGGCGCAATAACTTTTGCGCAAACCAATCAATATACATTTACTGGGATTTTTTTAAATGAAAAATATGTAGCAGAATACATATTGGTCTAAAATGTTGATTCTTACATTTTTTTTATTGCGAATGTTTTATAGCAGAAAGTAAAAAATATATATTTTTTTCAGAGTTGTTGCTCTTTTTTTGTTTATAGCGCAATAAATAAAAAATGCACAGGCGATCAAATACCACCAAAAGAAAGCTATATTTGTGGTAAAAAAAAAGAACATCAATTTTATTTGAGTACAGTGTTGCCGACTGCGCAATTGTCAGTTAAATTAGCGCAGTGTCATATTGCAAAAAAATGGCCTGGTCATTAAGGGGGTAAAAGCTTCCTCCAGTCCAGAAGTGGTTTATCATATAATATAATGCTAAATTAGGTGAGACGAATATTCAGGAACTACATTCATGTTATAGACACGTCTTACTGAAATCATTCCATGTTGCTTGGTGTGCAAACCCGTGTCTTCATTCACTGCTTGCCAGCTATCAACCTTTCTGGACATTTCTTAAGGTACAGCAAATAACGCATCTGCCACACCTAAAAAACCCAACTTGATCCAAAAAGGCTTATTTTCCAGCAAACCTTGTCTCTCCAATGTATGGACCTTATGTTGTAATCTATTGAGTTCTTGCAATTTGTAACTCTCTTGTGGTTCGACCCACATATTGGAGTCCGCATTCACATTCAAGTAGGTACGGCAAATAACGCATCCACCACACCTGAAAAACCCAACTTGATCCAAAAAGGGTTATTAACACTATTGGCCCATCTGGGGGAGATCGAGTACTAGAAGCAAGTCTGGCCCAGGGAAGAGTCTAAATCTATAAGTGGATCAAAGAAGCATCCCACTCCATACCGGACTGAAGTCTTTTTGACCCACATGCAGTATTGCTACGGGGTCCTGGTAGTCTGGTAAGTGGCAGTATCCATAGGGAGTGGATCCACACAAGATTGCACTTTATTTTGGCACTGATTGGCACTGATCTGCATAATTAGGAGCACATTGCACATTCACTGGCTACTTGCTTAAAATTGGAATGTTTTGGACTTTAAGAGTGCTGTTTTATATATTTTTCATTTAGTTTTATTAATTTATCTATTTACCCCCGGTTTGTTTTTATGGATATACACTTATGAATTCTGAAGAATTATTTTGCACTTTATTTGCTAATTAGCACTGTTGTTGCACCTTAATGAGATTCATTTATTTGAGGTTGTTGGTGCAATATTAGATTGCATATAAGCTGTACATAATGTGCACATTCTTTGCACTTTACCTACCCATTTTGTAATTTGCACATTCATTTTGCACTTTATTTAGTATACCTGTTTTGCACTGTGTACCATTTTATTGATCTTCACAAAATCCCTAGATTTTTGAGCAGCGGCATTTTAGGTTATTTTTTCAATCCATAGCGCAGGAACCACTTTACTTTTCCTAAATTAGGTGTTGCTTCACCCATTTTTAAAATACCTCTCTCCAGTGTACACATAAAACACTGAGTCATGACCTCCCAACTATATGCAGCATCTTGCCATGGAGACAGATACTTAGATAGAACTCTCCCAGGTTTGAAGGGGTGAATACTCTTGGAAACAACAGTGGCACACAAATTCAAGAGAACAGCAAATTGTTTCATAATGCTTAATAAAGTTTCACAGCATTATGATCTCAGCTCTCAAAGCTTAAAGTAGACTTGAACTTAAAAAGTGAGGATCTGCCATCTTTTTGAGATTCTAGAAATGTTAATGGTGCCTAATAAGTATCCTGAAAAATCGACCTTTTGTTTTGAATTACCCATGGAAAATAGCAGTGCACTTTCTGGTATGCAAGGGTGCCTAGACAACCCAGTGCCTTTAACCTGTATAGCTGTATATCTTTTGCAAGAGATCATCTATCCCAATGTTGCCTATGATTGCGAGGCTTGGGAGATATAGAGTAAGATTTGGTAAAGTCATTACTTTGCTTATTTCTGGTCCTATTTCATTTACTCTGTGAATTTGTGCTTTGTAAAGTGAGCCCCCTCCTTCTCCTTTTTAATTATCACTTCACTAGTCATTAAGGGACAGCTCTGTGAGGAAGAAAAGACCTATTGCTCTACCCCTATACAGAGACACAGTGCAGAACAATACATAGTACGTCAATAGCTCGGAGAAGATGAGCCTAAGGGAGCCTACAGGCAATACAGATGACTAATCCTTTGCAATCTGCTTACAAAGGGCTCAGCCACCACAGTTCAGGTCCTCTTTAACTGCCTGCTGACCCTATACTGTATATATACGACAGCAAGGTGGCTCTACTGCACAGGATCGTGTACCCAGTATGTGATCCTGCACTTCCGGTTCTGGGGAGCCCACTGTTATTAGACACAGTGGGAGCTGATAGGCGGACTCAATGTCTGCCGGCACCCACTGATGCTTCGGTACACAGGCAGAACAGCAGTTTGCAAACAAGGCAGATTGCCATTCTGTCAGTACACAAGGCTTGGATCCTGTGTTAATTCTAAGCAGGGGCACCGATTTATGCCTTCTCCTGGTACAAACACCTCCCCCACAGTAGTAAATCCCTGGTCAGACACACATTTAACCCTTTGATCGCCCCTGATGTTAACCCCTTCCCAGCCAGTGTCATTAGTACAGAGACAGTGCATTTTTTTTAGCACCAATCACTGTATTAATGCCACTGATCCCCAAAAAGTGTCAAAAGTGTCAGTTAGTGTCCCAACCGTCTGTCACAATATTGCAGTCCTGCTATAGGTCGCTGAAATATCCCATAGTTTGTAGATGCTATAACTTGTGCGCAAACCAATTAATATACCCTTGTTGGGATTGTTGGGATTTTTTTTCCAAAAATATGTAGCAGAATACATATTGGCCTAAATTTATGAAGAAATTTGATTTTTTAAATTTTTTTATTCAATGTGCAGAAAGTTAAACATTTTTTTTCCCCAAAATTGCCAGTCTTTTTTTGTTTATAGTGCAAAAAATAAAAGCCACATGGGTGATCCAATACCACCAAAGAAAGCTCTATTTGTGGGAAAAAAGGACATCCTTTTTTTTTTTTTTAGGTACAGCATTGCGCAACTGCACATTTTTCAGTGCCGTATAGCAAAAATGGCCTGGTCGAGAAGGGGGGTAAAGTGGTTCTGGAGGTCAAGTGGTTAACTAGATGAAAGGGGAAGTAAAGGTAAACTGTTACATTTACAGTTGAAAATATGTGTCATTTCATTCAACTTTGTTTTAATCCTGAAATCCCTGCCTGGCAGCCAAGATTGTAGCTTACTTTTCTCCGCTTAAAGCGTAACTCCACTTTTGTTGATAAAAAACATTCCCCTCTGCGTAATCTATGTACATTGCAGGGATTTTAACAGATTCCTACCTTTTGTTATTCTGAAGAAATCCCTGTTTGTTCCTCTGTGCCGAGTGGGTCAAATGGGAGTGGTTTAATAATTATCTGTCAGCTGTGGCAGCAGCAGGGCTCTAATGAGGAAAGCTGCTGGGTCTGCATCCCTTTAGACGTGTTTCTTTTGGGAGTATCTCACCAAAAATGACATTTTGTTGCAGGGGATCCCAGAAATCTGACTTGTATCTTAGGCAGACTTCTGGGAAAATTGGTGAGCCAATCACACAAGCAGGAAATTATGTTTCTGGGGTGTGGTCAGTACACATTCTGTATACAGAACAGCTCCGGTTTGAAAAGGAAAGGTAACTTGATTAACTGATATTTTATTTTTGGACATTTATTTGTTCATCAATCACTTAGCGCGACATATTTTACCTAATTTTTAAAAACATTCAATTACAATTGTATACGCTATATTGTTTTTTCTTTATCTACTATTTTTCCCCATGAAAGTGGAGTGACCCTTTAAGTTAATGCCATGCAGCATGACCCAGGACCCCATTAATTTGATTGTGAAGGAGCAACAACACACTTTGTAAGTAGTAAAGTCTGACTCTCTTGCAAGGCTATTTCTTTCTCTCCCAAACCTAAGCTTTTGGTTTAGGGAACAACAATATAGATAGTTAAGATTTAAGTACCACTTATAATAGATTTTGGGATGTTTTTAATACATACATAACTTAGTTTAATTGGCTGTATTTCATCTTTTGCCTTACCGTGAGTCAAAATGATTTAAGTTCTTCGATATCTTTTCAATAATAAACATTTGTATAGAATACATAACTGAAGGCCAAATTTACTGTGCCTATGTAGACATTAATTGTTTAATGATGAAGCACCTGCCTGCATCCCCTTAAAGCTTCCCAGAGACTTTATGGGATCTTTACAATCCCAGGCTTTATTGACAACTTAAATAATGTATTGTGAATTGAAAGCTGGGGAAAAATAATAGAATATCATTACAAACAGACCATATTTTAACTGATATAATTTACTTGCATTGTAAGCACATATTAGTGTGCAGTGTGTGTGTGTGTGTGTGTGTGTGTATTTGTCTATATATTATTCACATTTTTGTAAGAAAACATAAAGTGGAATTGTTACTTTTGGATTCTGAAGAACCTCTGTAAAGGGGTTAAGTGTAGCTACAGCTTTTAAAGACTCAGCTGATTACTGAACATTTAAATGTAACCTCATAACACATTTTATAATTGCATTATACGTGTCCGTTTTTGTCTTCAAACTTTGTGGTTTAACCTTCCAAGAAGGTTAAGCACCCAAATTTCATAGTGTTTTAACTGAATGCCTGCCCTGAGGACAACTCAATTAAAATATATATTTGCCTATTTCATCCTACCCTTTAGGCTTCTACACTAAAAGCTCATGAGAAGAATTTTTCCACACTTTTTCCAAGTGAAACCCCTCAGGGAAGTTCTGTGCTAGTATCCAGTTCAATGAAGCAAACACAGTACTATCAATGATGTAGCCTCAAATGAGATTCTAAGAAACAGATGGGATTTTTTTGTTAATTGAGTTTTTTATTCACAGTTTTGTAAAATTATGTAAAATAGGCATGCATATATATGGGAAACAGGTACACACAATAACACTTAATGTAAGATCACATTTGAAAATGTTTTTCAAAACAGTAACTCATATACTAATTACTAATATGATACATTTTTGTTTTGTTTTCTAAGTATTACATTTAACAAGTAGGACCCATTCACATGTGCACAGAATGCCTTGCACTGCAAAAAATGGGGTTATTTCTGAGCCAGGGAGTGACAGGTTTTTGCATGCAGGCTACAGCTGTACCCTGACAACCGCACATCTAAGTGTTTACATGCATACAGGGGTAGATATGTTCCTCGGGATGCAGATAGTTTGCATCCAGGGTGGTTACTTGCAGGCTTCTGCCCATACCTGTATGAAAACACCAATACCACAGGCACAGAATTATTTCTTTCTTTCTTTCTTTCTTTCTTTCTTTCTTTCTTTCTTTCTTTCTTTCTTTCTTTCTTTCTCTCTTTCTCTCTTTCTCTCTGTCTCTCTCTCTCTCTCGCTCTCTTTCTTTCTTTCCTTCTCTCTTTTTCTTCTTTCTTTCTTTCTTTCTTTCTTTCTTTCTTTCTTTCTTTCTTTCTTTCTTTCTTTCTTTCTCTCTCTCTCTCTTTCTTTATTTCCTTCTCTCTCTTTTTCTTTCTTTCTTTCTTTCTTTCTTTCTTTCTTTCTTTCTTTCTTTCTTTCTTTCTTTCTTTCTTTCTTTCTTTCTTTCTTTCTTTCTTTCTCTCTCTCTCTTTCTTTCTTTCCTTCTCTCTCTTTTTCTTTCTTTCTTTCTTTCTTTCTTTCTTTCTTTCTTTCTTTCTTTCTTTCTTTCTTTCTTTCTTTCTCTCTCTTTTTCTGTATTTGTCTATCTCTCGTTCTTTCTTTCTTTCTTTCTTTCTTTCTTTCTTTCTTTTCTTTCTTTCTTTCTTTCTTTCTTTCTTTCTTTCTTTCTTTCTTTCTCTCTCTCTCTTTCTTCTTTCCTTCTCTCTCTTTTTCTTTCTTTCTTTCTTTCTTTCTTTCTTTCTTCTTTCTTTCTTTCTTTCTTTCTTTCTTTCTTTCTTTCTTTCTTTCTTTCTTTCTCTCTCTTTTTCTGTATTTGTCTATCTCTCGTTCTTTCTTTCTTTCTTTCTTTCTTTCTTTCTTTCTTTCTTTCTTTCTTTCTTTCTTTCTTTCTTTCTTCTTTCTTTCTTTCTTTCTTTCTCTCTCTTTTCCCTCTCTCTCTCCTCTGGTAGTATTTGATTACCACTGTTTTTTTTTTTTTTTTTTGCGATATAAATTCAAAAAACAATGTTGAAAAAAAAGGTTACCTCTCTCTCTTCTCTCTCTTTTCTTTCTTTCTTTCTCTCTTTCTTTCTCTTTCTTTCTTTCTCTCTCTCTCTTTCTTTCTTTCTTTCTTTCTTTCTTTCTTTCTTTCTTTCTTTCTTTCTTTCTTTCTTTCTTTCTTTTCTTTCTCTCTCTCTCTCTCTCTCTCTCTCTCTTTCTTTCTTTCCTCTTCTTTCTTTCTTTCCTTTCTCTCTCTTTCCCCCTCTCTCTCTTTCTCTCTCTTTTCCCCCTCTCTCTCTCGTTCTCTCTTTCTTTCTCTTTCTTTCTTTCTCTCTCTCTCTTTCTCTATGTCTCGTTCTTTCTTTCTTTCTTTCTTTCTTTCTTTCTTTCTCTCTCTCTCTCTCTCCTTCCTTCCTTCCTTCCTT